>NC_068359.1:73169443-73323143 GCF_020536995.1 Dreissena polymorpha
AAGGTAAATGAAGCAATGCACGATGATTCATCACCACTGGAAAACAGTGTTGTTAGGTCCTACATCAGAGTTTCAACATTTCGTAAACCAGTTCATTCAATTGGCTACAATGCCCGTTGAATTACGAGTACATAATTAACTTAGGCAACTGACTATTGAACGATATGGTGGCATTGGTAGTTAGTTTTATGTACTGATTTCCCACCAATTCAAGCCTCTATCACATTGGGTTTTATTTTTTTAACCCATCATACTTTTGGTGAGACATGCCCCGGTTAACTGTCAGCGTGAGATTAACAAGAACCCCAACTAACATACATTTTTTAAAGATTGCTATTCATCAGAATAAGAAGTCCGCATTGCAACAAGGTTTAAAATGTCTACGTGTTCATAAAATTGGCTGAACGTGGATTATTTGCTGAAACCATGTCAGAAATGATAAAAAGCTTGAATGCATTTCTTTGATAACAATCTTAACAAGAGATGTAAATAAAATGTTTTTTCCTCGGTTTTAGAACATTTTTGCATTATTTCAAATCCCCCACCATGTATAAAACAGCAACCGTAATAAAGGTTGTAACTAGCGAACAATACCTTTCTCGGCACGGACGTCGCAATCTTGACCATCACGCGATTACCCCTTCTGAAAACGTGCTCGTTACATCGTTAGAAACAAGGTTTCGCTACCGACCGACCATTCGACCTATGAACAGACCCAAAGGGGGCATAATATGGGAAGAAACAAGAAATTTGAAAGCAGGAGATATTATTAGTTTTCGCTGCACTTTTCTTCAATCTACCTTCATAATACGGTTCAATATAATCCTGTTTTCAGGGTGCTAATCAACGGGTTTTTCACGAATTTACACACGACCTGGACAGAATGTAATCACACCATTAAGAACTTCATTTTTTTTTAATTTTTCAAGTAATTGAAATACATTTTCTAAACCCTTAGTGCATAAACGACAGTTTTCTTGCAGTTTGTGCCGATATCTTAAGAATAATTCCTTGAATACATCTGAAATTGGTGACACAATTTCACGCTGCGTGAAGAATAATCAATCGTGCAGTATACATGTACATGGAATTTTTTAACAAGAACACAGGCTTATCTAATAAAGTAATTCTGATGTATTTAACATTGCTATAAGCAGCATAAAATCTGTCTGTTATGCACTATTTGAAATTCTTAAGAAAAAATGTTTTAAAAAGTTATTTGGAAAAAAGCAGCACTTACCGGCGTGTTTACATCAATTGACGGTTAATTGGAAACCCAACAAAGTCACGTGATCATGCACCCTGGTTTAAGTTTTCAAAAGAGGCACCTGAAATTAATTTATGTACAAACGAAAATTAAGGAAAATTACTATACAAATTTAGCAGCAATAGTTGTAGTTCTTATGCAATGCACAAACCCTAAATGTTATCTACTTACCTATTACCTTTTGGGTTTCAACTAGATATCTCTTAATATTTTACTCTACAGACAAAGTGTATGTATACAATTAACCCCCACCCCCACCCCCGCCTCCATTTACGAATATCAAATCAAAGTGTCAATTGTTCCAAATGAATACCTATTATACCTGTATAGTTATGCTCAGGACAAAAATGCGACGGCCCTAAGTAGGGACTACAAACGGAAAACCTGCATCCAGTATACCATGCAATACCACCTCCCCACTCCAACCCACCCCGCCCAACTTGCAACTTTGCTTAAAAGTCATCTACCAAAAAGAATACATGGAACAGGTAATACATAGTTATTCTGATTGTTAGTTAGAATTCGCTTAACCCATGTATGCCTAGCGTCTAGACAAAAGGCCTTAGTAAACAGCGTAGACCCAGATGAGACGTCGCTTGATGCGGCGTCTCATCAGGGTCTGCGCTGTGTGCTTCAAGGAATTTCTGTATATTTTAAATATAGAAATAAATATAGTAGACATCCCTAATTTTGGAAATGTATTGATCCAATTTAGAAGGATTGGAGTGCCCACTAGGCATAAATGGGTTAATTAACAATTGATGACGTTTATTTTTCTCGCTGCATATAATTATCGCATAAAAAGACGCCGCAAAAAAAAAAGAATTTTACATAATTTATCTGCAAAATGATATTGAATATACATGTCATTTAAATATTTTTTTACCAAATAAGTGGAATGAAGTGAAAATATGTATCATCAGTTCATATTTTATTTATACATGACTTAACGATAACCTATTCATTACACAATATTACAATAACAAAAAGGCAAACTCTATAAATCAATGTAATTTGAAAGTCGCTAAGTTCACACATAGCACAGCCATTGCTAAGAGCTGAAACATAAAAAAACAATAACGAAAAAATTAATTTAGTTTAGTTTAAACCTATTTATTTTAGCTCGATTGCATCGAAAGCCTAAGGCTTATATAAATGCTCTCGAGTCCTTTCCTGGGACTAGAACCAGTACTTGGTGTCTATGGGGGAGATCTAAAGCACGCTCCCTCGGTGGGGATCAAACCCGTGACCTTCCGGGAAATTACAGTATAAATTTGTATAATAAGTACAAATCAATGTTTTAAGAATTTAGTTCGTGCATATAAATGACAAAGCTGACAGTTATATGCACTAATTAAATTGTAACAAAACAATGACAGACGATTGAGTTATATGCAGCTTAATCGACAATTTGTTTACTGCAATAAAACAAGACATCATGATGATGTTTATAGCTATCATTGCCCACATAGTCATTTTCCTTCAATCGGCACAATATTTCAGACGTGCTCTGTGATTGCACTAGCTAATCTGGGACGACACTTTACGCACATGCATTTAACCCCCTTTTAACAGAGCACTTTTCATTTATAAATACGACACAGTGATGGCATACATGCGCAGCGACAATATACGTTTCAATGACGTTAATATTCGTACTTGTTATAACAAAAATGCACTCGTTTAATTATTAAGTGTTATTTTGATGAATATTTTGAATTGCGTTCTTTTTGCGTGTTTCGTTTACTATTTTTGCATTAGTAGCGGTCACATTAAGTAGCATTCCCTTATAAGTCACAAATGTATGCATTGAATATGTACTTGTTGGTTGAATAATAAAACGTTAGTGTAAATATAACACCTTAGTATTATGCAATCCATTTGCACGTGCCGACCTCGCAGTGACTGCGATTGTTCACTTCGTATTTAACATACGACAGGCTATTGGTTTTAGCTGTTACCCCCCCCCCCCCACCCCTTCCCATCTGCTCGCCTCCTACCAAAATCCTAAAAATTGCCAATTTGTAATACACAAGACAATTAATTGATTAGCAAAAAAAATTGTTATTGTTAACTAATATATGTTCATGAACTATGTCAATAGCGTCATATTTATACATCGACTAGTTATCGAGTTATGCTCGGGGCTAAACAGTCATGACTGATAACGCAAGATAAAGTTAACATACAGTCAAAGTGTATTTAATAATTTGATGCGAAAGATACAGTCGATATATGAGCGTATCACACTGCCATTGCTAAGAACTGAAACACAACACACAACAAACTAAACAAGACTATTGCCAAGCAATAATAGTCCCCTACCGGCTCCACCATTGTCAGAAATTCCACCATTGTCAGAATATTTTTTTATTTGTTGCCATAGCAACCAGAATTTTTGACGTAGGAACAAAATGAAATGACGTGCATAATGTTCATATTGCCATCTATCCATGTTCCAAGTTTCATGAAAAAATATTCAGAACTTTGAAAGTTATCGCAGGATCCAGAAAAACACCATTTTCAGCAGTATTTCTAGTCTATTTGTTGCCATAGCAACCAGAATTTTAGACGTAGAAACAAAATGAAATGACGTGCATAATGTCCATATTGCCATCTATTTATGTTCCAAGTTTCATGAAAAAATATTAAGAACTTTTAAAGTTATCGCAGGATCCAGAAAAGTGTGACTGACTGACTGACTGACAGACAAACTGACAGACACACGGAGTGCAAACCATAAGTCCCCTCCGGTGAAACCGGTAGGAGACTAACTATAAAGATACAATTAACAATAGTAATGAAATGCGTATAACATGTCAAAAACAATTAATTGGAAATTTAGTTCATGCCCAAGCAGATTAGTATACATATACCAAGTACATTGTAACGTCATGAATTCGAGTAAACTTAATCGACAACTTGATAATTGCTATAAAACAATGTATTATTTAGATCTTGTATAGCACCCATTGTTCGGATTATCATTTTACTGAAATCCGCACGAACGTATTGTCAGATATTAAACAATTGTAATACGTATTTCTAACACAAACAATGCATTCGGTAACGTATTGATTGTTCTTCTACAACTTTATCAAACATTTTGCATTGCGGTTGTTGAGTGTTTCGTTGCATCTTTTTGTATTAATTAAGCAGTGGTCATTTACCATACCATTTCCGTGTATGTAGCTTTACTAACGCGTCATGAATACGTCTTGAAAATCAAAAACAATTCAGTAACGTATGCGTTCATAATGTATTTGCTGGTCAAATTGTAAGTGCGGAAATGACATCCTCGCAACATGCAATCCATTTGCACATAAAGACCTGAAAATTACTAAATGTTCACTGTGTATTGGTTCTACTTATTGCCTTGAACTAGCCATATGCTGTCATAAACCTTGCTAGTCATTGGTCATTAAGCGCACAAGTGCAATGAGTACAAATCCGATAAAGCTAAAAATTATTTTCAGGAAATCCGGATCGTGTGTGCCCAGTTCCCGAAATAGAATCTCGAAAAACGTCACAAACAGGAAAGTCCCTGTGGCAATTCCTTGCAGAACCGCAGAAACGGTCTCCCTTGCGGTGACGTCATCGGAGCTATTTATAGCTTCGCCGTTAAGGATTCCAATCGGACTAATAATGGCCAGGAATACAATAACACACACGGCTTTCTTTGCGGATGCGAGAATCTCCAAAGACTGGAGGCCAATTGTGAAGAATACTAGACACTTGTGTAGAGCAACAGCTCCAAGAAGCTGCCAAACCTTGGAAGATTTTGTCATCAGTCCTATCGCCAGGCCATCGAAAATCATATGCAGTGACAATGCAACCATTAACACAATCCCTCGTATTTTCAAGCGTCTAATGTCATCTGCGTCAATGTCTAAAGCGCTCCGAATGGCATCATGTGTGCTTGGCTTTGCGTCAACTTCCGTAGACGCCTTATTGCGAATAACGATCCGGTCACTGTTGTAGAACACGACTTCCGTTTGAAACGGCGTCCCATCACGTGACAACCCACTTCCAGCGTAAGGATTGATACCGGATTTGTCTAAGGATTCGTCCACAGTGCCATATGTGTGGTAGGTAAAATCGTCAGCGTATGAGGAGTCCTCGAATTCGCTATGTACTAGAATCTCCTTGTCTTTGTCTTTGACATCGGCGCTATGGCGAGCTCCGTTGCAGTGTAGTTCGTTTTTCTCTTTCTTCTCTTTTTGTTGCGCTTGTGGCTCCACTGCGTTTGAAGTTGAGCCCAAAATCGGACTCTTTTCTTGGAGCTTTTTCCTTGGTGAGCAACACATATGGGAGAAATGCTCAATAGCCAATATCAAGAACAGGCCAATACATAAAAGTAGTTCAGTTAAAGGGTATTCAGTATGATAACTGTAATGTTCAAGCGCATTTCCCATAGCCTCGCGCGCTTCCGGCAAAAGATTCAAAAGTGATACGCCAAAAAATACTCCGCCTGAAAAGCAGTTCATCAGACTGACTGCGCGTTTTAGCTTACCGGAATTTTCAAATTTATTAATCAGACACTTGACCATCAAAATCGACAAAGTTCCACTTAAAATGGATAATCCAAACAAAATAAACAAACTTGCAATCTTGCTGGAATCCATGACGATTGCCCGATTTTGCGAAATGTTGTTTATCCACAAACGCACAAAGATATAAATATCGGTTACTCTCCGCGCACATAGGCTTATTAAACACAAACTTAATTGTAATTACAAACATCCACTGCAAATTTATGTCAATACGGACACCACTGCGGTTTTTGTATAAAAACAACTGAATATTGTTAAAGCGTTCATGCAAATCACGGTAATTCACCACCATCGAAAACCACAGCGTTGTTTGGTCGACGTTTAATAAACTGAGACGAATGACTTTCGAACGTTACACAAATGTTTTTTAATAATGTGTTTTGGTCTTCAATTAGAAAAAAAGTGAACACATTCATAAATTGAGCCCGATTTAAAAGTTCTTAATTTTAAAGTTAAACTTTCTTCACGTGAGTCAAATACTTCTTACTGCACATTTTAATGCGTCTTAAAACGATCGCCTGGTCTCAATTATCATCCAACTTAATGAGCAGTTGTTAACGTCAACGTTTATTTACTAGCGTGTTTACGTTCATGTACAGCAGTTATTATTATTCGTCTGCATCACTGGTTAAGTATAACTGAATTGAACGTAATCAGATACAATTACACATTCGACATCAATTATCGTATATGGCCTTTCGTTATCAAATATATGACATTATTTATGTTTATATATTCAGTCGTTTAAACGCAAAGTGTCCTTGACTTGATAAACACGTGAACACTGTATCCGGGAAGTGTTTATGGTTGATGATGTTCTACGCATGTTAAATAATAATATTACGAGTTGGTATTCGTGGTGAATATAAAATGAACATTTATTATTTTGGTGGCAAATGTATTAAAATATATGTTAATGTTGCAGATGCAGTAGCAGTAGAAGCAGTAGCAGTAGCAGCAGCAGCAGCAGTAGCAGCAGCAGTAGCAGTAGTAGTAGTAGTAGTAGAAGTAGTAGTATATGTAGTAGTAGTAGTAGTAGTAGTAGTAGTAGTAGTAGTAGTAGTAGTAGCAGTAGTAATAGTAGTAGTAGTAGTAGCAGCAGCAGCAGCAGCAGCAGCAGTAGCAGTAGTAGTAGCAGCAGTAGTAGTAGAAGTAGTAGTAGAAGTAGTAGTAGCAGTAGTAGAAGTTGTTGTAGTAGTAGTAGTAGTAGTAGTAGTAGTAGTAGTAGTAGTAGTAGAAGTATTAGTAGTAGTAGTTGTTGTTGTTGTTGTTTCAGTAGTCGTAGTTGTTGTCGAAGTTGAATTTGTAGTGGCAGTAGTACAAGCTTCACAATTTTTGTTTACATCTACATATTTTAAAACTTATATTGTATACATGATTTCACATCGCCTGAGTTAGACCAATAGGCTGATGACATACCGGATTTGCGAATATTTAAAAATTCATCAACATTACTTTTGCCAAGTTACAATCCGTTTTGATTGCATGTTATACCGGATTACACTTAATGAAACAGCATTTGAAACAAGGAATAAAATTGCATGCGTTGCTTAAAGCGAGACTATACGAATATGTACGAAATATCTTCGTCACTATCGGCTCGGGGCGCTAATTTGTCTTTGCTGCATTTTATGAAATTCGTCTTCAATGTATAACTTGTCGTGCCTATTTTGTGTTATTTTAGCATATTTTTATCAATATACTACAATTGAACACATATAAAAATATTAAAGCGAGACTATACGATTACATGATATACATGTAAATAAATATTTGACAAAATCGTATAGTCTCGCTTTAAGACTTTGCGATATAAAAACAACGCATTGTTTATGTTTAAAAGCAAACGTATGAGTCGTTTTAAACATGCAAGAATATTTACATGAAAATAAGACGGTTCATACAGTCGATTCCAGCGTAGTGATACAAACAAATAAAATATTAGTTAATCAAATAATTTCAAATAAATGCGCTTCGCATTTACGCTGTGATAAAATCCCGCAAAAATGTAGTAATTGACCTCTTGAGTAATTACTTTACAAATTCGCGTCGGACCTGCTTTGTTGACACTATGCACGAAGCAGAATTTTCCTTGTATCGGTCAATCCACAGTTAATATACAAGAAATATGTAGGTAAAACCACACTTAAATGCACAGGAGTTTGTTATTTGTAGTGTTTAAGTCGCATGGTGACGGCTGTTTGTGGTGGGATTATATTTTCTGATTCAGAAACAAAACTACGTTCTCTTCTTAGCAGAGATGTTACTTTTGTTAATATCTGAAGATTTGTAAAGGACACTGATTAAATGTGCAATGTTATACCTATGAGAAATATCTGTTATACTTGTACACAAAATGCTTGTTTCCGTCCCAAACCATGAAAATGCATCTTTAAATATGAATACTCTCAAACGAATGTCAGTGGTTTATTTTGTTCTCATTGAAATTGCTATCCATACAAGCTATTTGACATCATATCAATCATTAAATAAACATTTGTGTTATTGTTTGAAGCAATTATTTTTAAATCGGATTAGTAAATCTGGATTCTAAAGCCCAAGTCTCACTATTGGCGGTAGAGCCCCGGTCCATCCCGGTTTGCTAACGCCAGTCGACCGGCGAGAACCGGGATGATTGGTCGAAAAAAAAATAACGCGGTCACACTATTGTCCGGTGCCGCCCGGTTGAAGCCGGTCAACAACCCGGCAGAGTCCCGGTCAACCCCGGACTATCTACGGTCTATCCCGTTAAAGCCCCGGCAGAGCCCCGGTTGTCGCCGGTAATGCCCAGGTGGATCCCCGGTGAAAGCCGGCAGCGTCCCGGCAGCGTCCCGGTAGCATCCCGGCAGCATCCCGGTAGCATCCCGGAAGAGCCCCGGTCTACCATAACTCCGTCGGCACTCACTGGCATAAGACCCCGGAAGAGATACGGCAACGCTCCGGTGTAATCGCGGTCATCGCCGGTAATGCCCAGGCGGAGCCCCGGTGAATTCCGGTGGCGTCCCGGCAGAGCGCCGGATTACCGATCTACCGTAGCAATACCGGGACTCTGTCCACCTGGGCACCACCGGCGACAACCGGGGCGTTGCTGCAGCTCTGCGGGGTATGTATGGGCCCCGGTGGAGCTACGGTGCCGTCCCGGTTGTTCCTGGTGCCGTCCCGGTTGTTCCCGGTGCCGCGCCGGTCGTTGCCGGTCCTTCCCGGTGACTCCCGGTACATCCCGAAGGTATTAACCAGTTTAATACTTACCCAGTAGGGCCCCGGTTGTCCCCGGTCGTCCCCGTTTCATCCCGGTCGTCCCCGGTGGAGCCCCGGTTCATCCCGGTAGAGCCCCGGTTCATCCTGGTAGATCCCGGATCACGAACCTGGGCTCAAATGGGTGGGTATTAAAATGTTTTATAACGGGATTGAAGCCTGTCAACAACCCTGCAGAGTCCCGGTCAACCCCGGACAAGCTACGGTTTATCCCGGTGAAGCCCAGGCATAGCCACGGTTGTCGCCGGTAATGCCCAGGTGGAGTCCCGGTGGAGCCCCGGTGAAAGCCGGCAGCGTCCCTCCAGCGTCCCGGCAGCGTCCCGGCAGAGCCTTGGTCTACCGTAACACCGCCGGCACTCATCGGGGCTATACCGGTATCAGACCCAGGCAGAGCTACGGCAACGCCCCGGTTTAATGGCGGTCGTCGCCGGTAATGCCCAAGCGGAGCCCCTTTACATCCTTTAGACCACAGCGCCATCTACACCATTCTAGTTCTTATTGAAGCATTTCTTTGTTCCACATTTTTGCACCCATCAAAGTTTGCGCAATAACAGTCCGAACAAGGCTTTTATTTGCTGCCGTCATGAACAACTGCATAGTGTTCAGCGTAAATATTTGTTTATGTGACAAATAACATTTGCTCCGTGCTCTGTGAAAAGGGGGTTTAATGCATGAGCGTAAACTGTCGTCCCAGACGACAGTCAGCACATGCGAATCCGGGACGACACTTTCCGCCTAAACTAGATTTTTGATAAAAAGATACTTTCTTTAAACGAAAAATATCATACACGCGGAAAGTGTCGTCCCTTATAAGTCTGTGCGGACTGCACAGGCTAAAATGGGGCCACACTTTACGCACATGCATTAAACACCCTTTTCACAGAGCGAGGTCCATTTGTATTGGGAATCCACGACTCAGGAAATAAACAATAAATCAAGAGCTCCTATAGTACAAGGGCATGTCGTCCTTTTTCTGAATCACATACATGTATTAAAATTATGCATTTTCATGCTTTTCACGTATATATGTATAAATCTTTATTGTTAAATTGATTGAATCGTTATGGAAAAATGTACATAATCCCTAGAGAGAAAAGTAAGTTTCATAAATGACGATTTAACGTTAACTTCTTATTTTCTACACCCGCTAAAGTTTTTAGGGGAAAACAGTTTAACATGAGCATAAATAATAACTAAACGTTTATTAAAATAGGCATATCTGTTAAGCAACGATTTAGTATATCAATATACATTGTTAATATTTTCCATTATTTGAAAGTTTGAAATAATACTTTTTAAGCCGTTAATTTTTCTCTTTACAGGGACCGTCAACCACGAATGACGAAAAAAGAAAAGTTCTAAATTACCGTATGTTTTAAAATTATTAGTTTATATTGATTAAAATAACACGACTTGTATATTACATTACTTGAAAAAAAGTTGTTAAGTTTTCAAATTTTAAGTATATTCGGTAATAAATTTTACTGGGTACAGGTACCAGGTAACTACCAGTTAACTATAAATAACGCAAGAAGATTGATCATCATCGTCACGTGGTAAACCCAGGAATGCAAATTGTTCATGCGTAGTGAATTGTATATATTTTATATATAAAATTATCAATCTAATTGCGTTATTTATAGTGTATATTGTTATGTAACCTATTTTCGCTTTTAATTTCGATTTCACATCGCGACATTTTATTACCGAATATACTGAAAATATATGAATATTTTCAAGTAATGTAGTATACCAGTCGTGCTATTTTAATCAAAATAAACTAATAATTGTAAAAAAAATACGGTATTTTAGAACTTTTTTTTCCGTCATTCGTGGTTTACAGTCCCTTTAAACAGGTGTAAGATTGATGTTTGTGCTGGTTGAAATTCAATAAATTTGACGGAACATGACTTCACAAAATAATTGAGTTGATTTCATGCTAAAATAATTTTCTTAATGATGGAAGAGCTGCTTAAAGCAAAACTTAACAGAAATATAACCTTGAAAAATGTTTTAATTTGTCATTCTATGTTGCTCGTGTCTGACATTCATTATTGCGCAAGGTAATTAATCATCAAAACATGAGTTCTGTAAATGTTGAACATTTGTCGTTAGGTAAAAATTCAGCAAATGCAATAACAAATTACGACATTAAGAAATACGAGTTTATATACTCTTACATTATATTGTTTGCTAGTTATTTAAAAAAAATATTGCAGTATTTAGTTTCAAGTAAAAACTAGAATCAACAAACGGACAATCAAAATGTGAATGTTAGTGAAGATTGTAAGGGGACAACAATTGAGTCGCGTTCTGAGAAAACTGGACATAATGAATGTGCGTAAAGTGTCGTCACAGATCAGGGACGACACTTTCCGCCTTATCTGGATTTTCGTGTAGAAGAGACTTCCTTTCAACGAAAAATACCATAAAAGCGGAAAGTGTCGTCCCTGATTAGCCTGTGCGGACTGCACAGGCTAATCTGGGACGACACTTTACGCACATGCATTTTGCCCAGTTTTTTCAGAACAAGACAACAATTGTTCAAACAGCACAAGGTCATTGCAAGAGTTACCTCCTTTTGTATGCAGTATGAGGGAAGCACTTGTAACGTGAACTTTAATATAAATGCCCCTTTAAGTTATTACGAGTTTCATCATATGACATATGACATAAGTCTTCTTAGCTGGCCTTCAACTGGGCATGTTACTTTAGGAATACATATGAGTCGCGTTCTGAGAAAGCTGGACATAATGCATGTGTGTAAATTGTCGTACAAGATTAGCCTGTGCAGTCCGCACAGGCTAATCAGAGACGACATATTTCGTTAAAATGAAGTCTCTTCCTAGCAAAAATCCAATTTAAGCGGAAAGTGTCGTCCCTGATTAGCCTGTGCGGACTGCACATTCTAATCGGTGACGACACTTTACGCACATGCATTATGCCCAGTTGTCTCAGAACATGACTCATATTTTGGGACCTACAGCTTTGTTGTAACGTCCACCTCCGATAGCAACCGCTTCAAATGAACTCGCTCTAAAAAACAGGGCGTATAGCACGTGCGCAAAGTTTCGTCAGAGATTTGCCTGTGTCGTCCGGGACGACACGTTCTGCCTTAATTGGATTTCCGCCGTGAAGAGGCTTCCTTTAAAATTTCTTAAACGCGGAAAGCGTCTTTTCTTATTAACATGTGCGAACTGCACAGGCTAATCTGGGACGGCACTTTACGCACATGCACTCAGCCCCGTTTTCCCAGATGAATTTATAGCCTGTCAGTATGTGATTTGCTGAAATAGGCAAACAAAAAACTGAAACAGAGGTTTTTAAAAAGTGCACAAATTAAATGAAAAAACAACAACATTGATAACATATCGTCTGGATGAAAGAATGCATATATGGGCCATTATTACTGCATTACATATGCGCGCAAAGCAATTAAACTCAAAGCAAACAGAATAAAACAATAGCATACAGCACTGATATCAAGGATGTCAATGTGTTTAGATTCATGTGCAAAGATAAACATCTTTTAAATCTTGATTTAAATAATTGTTAATGTTGTGAACGTTAAAATATACAATCATAATCAGCTTTCGTATTTCACTGTTGGAAATAATCCACATACACGTTTACATGAATTTCAAAGCATACATTGTAATCAAAGAAAACCACGGCTAATGTAAACATGTACAGACACGTAAGCGGTTTACATCTTAGTAATGTTTAATCGGTAATGCAATGCAAGGTTATTCATTACCGCTTAACTCTTAGCGCTGGTTGGTCGTCTACTTGTGTTCGAACATTACGCAAACGCAATTACGCAGAGATTTATTGGATTGCTACAATATCTGTCAAATGATTCGTAAAGAAATAAATGCACGCGATGAAGTAATACAAATGTTTAATGAACGATTCAACATATATTACTATATTTATGCACATTTAATTCTCCAAACATCAGTTTACACTAGTCACTAACAATTTGTTCTCAGTTAGAAAATCCAATAAAACGTTACTTATTCGGTATTTAGTCTTAAAAAATAAGTTTGGAGCTTTTTTCTTGAACTAGCACATCCCAACATGCAGGCGTTAATCGATCAGACGATATGCAAGTACATTGATCGGCTGTTTCTAACATCAACTTTTACAGGCGTTTGTTTATTATATCCGTTTTAATTATGCATTAAAATCAGCAGTTAAGTTTAATTACGTTTGAAGGTATACTGTAATTAAATGACACCGATAGACATCAATTATCGCATTTGGCATTTTCTTTTCAAACCTAAATATGCTATTTTGTTGGCTAAATACAGTTTTAAAGACGGAGATAATCCTAGGATGATATATGTACATTGCATTTTTATTTTGATATGGAAATGGTGTACATTCATAATCGTATGTACGCAATGCTGTATCTGACGTGAGCGTAATGCTGTATCTGACGTGTACGTAATGCTGTATCTGACGTGAACGTAATGCTGTATCCGACGTGAACGTAATGCTGTACCTGACGTGAACGTAATGCTGTTCTGATGCGAACGTAATGCTGTAGCTGACGTGAACGTAATGCTGTATCTGACGTGAACGTAATGCTGTATCTGACGTGAACGTAATACTGTATCTGACGAGAACGTAATGCTGTATCTGACGTGTACGTAATGCTGTATCTGACGTGAACGTAATGCTGTATCTGACGTGAACGTAATGCTGTATCTGACGTGTACGTAATGCTGTATCTGACGTGAACGTAATGCTGTATCTGACGTGAACGTAATGCTGTATCTGGCGTGAACGTAATACTGTATCTGACATATTTAATGCTGTCCGCGTGTTTTATATTATGGAAATTATATTATTGACACTCTATTTTGTCTTATTTTGTTTTTTGTTTTGTTTCACTTATTTATATGGTTGCCAGTGCGCACCTTAAGTATTTTAATTAATGACACATAAACATTTCATACCGCGTGGATTCAACTGCAAAGTAGGCTACCCTATATCGATTTTGATGACGTAGCTGATCTTATAGTCGACATATGTCGCATCCCTATCAAAATAACTATGTAATCTACCTAAACAATTGTTTAATGCTTTTTCAATTTGAATATTCATTCGGCTTGATATTATAAAGTAAATTCTTGGGCGTATTGTCTCTTGTTAATACGGCTGTATTCAGTCAAATAACACTGACGATATGAATGAAACTTATTTTCCAATTAAAATTTTCTTCGCTCTGGGAAAACAGGTTAATAAGGGACGACACTTTCCGCCCCAATCGGATTTTTTGCTAAGAAGAGTCTTCATTTAAACTTAAAATACAATACAAGCGGAAAGTGTCGTCACCGATTAGTCTGTGCGGACTGCACATGCTTATCTGGGACTTAACGTTACGCTCGTGCATTAATCCCCGTTTTAGTTTGGTTTAAACCTATTTATTTTAGCTCGATTGCATAGAAAGCCGAAAGCTTATTTGAAACGCTATCGAGTCCGTTTCCTGGGACTTAAACCAGTACTTGGTTTCTATGGTGGGGAATTTAAACAAGAGCTGTCAGAGGACAGCGCGCTCGACTATTCGAGTGCTTGACAGTATAACGAAAGCCATCATGGAGAGGGGGGGGGGGGGGTATAATGTGGGTGTGTAGTCATTTAATAGATGATCTTTTAAAAATAAGGAAAAACATTTTTATTTATTTTATTTATTTATTTTTTTTTTTTGGGGGGGGGGGGATTCTTGGGTGGGGCATGGGGGATGGTTTGGGTGGATTGCATTGTGGTATGTCAGGTAAGTGTTGTTTTGTCAAAGTATGAATCAAATGTGATCATAAATAAAGAAGTCATGGCAATTTAAGCAAAATGTTCAATGATCTAAGTATAAAAGGGGCCATAATTCTGTAAAAATGCTTGATACAGTTGTCTGCTCTTGTTTTTAGATTGGGATCATGTTGGTAAAGAAGTATGCAAAATATGAAAGCAATATGTCAAAGGACATAGGAAATATTTGGGGTAGTTCGCAAACTTTAACATAGATTTATCAATAATATGCATATTTTAAGTATAAAAGGGGCCATAATTCTGTCAAAATGCTTGATACAGTTGTCTGCTCTTGTTTATAGATCGGGTCATGTTGGTAAAGAAGAATGCAAAATATAAAAGCAATATGTTAAAGGACATAGGAAATATTTGGGGTACAAATATTTGTAGTAAGCAAACTTTAACATTTGCACGCTAACGCTAACGCTAACAGGAACGCTAACGGGAACGCCGACGCTGGGGTGAGTAGGATAGCTCCACTATATATATTTCATATATAATAGTCGAGCTAAAATCGCTTCCACAATGGGCATCGCACCGTGACCTCCCGATCGCTAGTCGGACACCTTATCCACTACACTACTGCGACTGCGACCCCGTTTTCACAGAGCGTGGCTCAAATATTATTTGTTTATATGAATTTTATCAATGTAATCGTGACGGGGAACTTGTTCTCCACAGAAAAACTAAGTGTTATTCAAAACTAGTTGGTTGAAGACAACTTACAAAATCTGTCCAAATTTTCGTCAATTTGAAATGACACAAAACGTTTACTTACATTGTATAATTAACTTTACCTGTGTATGTTTAGTTGTATCATGTGCATTTCTCCTTAGGAGAAATTCATTGTTATTTTCTATTCGGCACTCGTAAATTCATTGGAGTGGAACAAAGCCCATATTGCCCTAATACGGGTTCTGAGTAAAAAAATGTTTCGTAAGATTCAGATCATTAGTTTCGAATTTTTCGTGCGGAAATGGCATATCCGTTGGACCTTAGTCTGGATTACCTGCCCCTGACACTTTTTATTGGGTCAGGCATACCAATCTCTTGCACGACGGTTACATTACATTCACCTCTGTGTTGGGCTCAAAACGGACTATTGTTATGAAAGCGTCTCATTCATGTCATGATCATTCCAAGCGTTCATCATTGAGGTTACAGTATACTAAACAATCTCTTGCACGACGGTTACATTGCATTCACTGAATTAAAGAAAACCATCTCATACCATGATATCTTATATCAGTCTTAATTCATTATTATAAAATTGATATGTTTTTTTTATGTTAAGAAACCAACATACATACACACGTCGAAGCAATTCCTAACGTCACTCAATAAAAATTATGTTCAATTGTTTACATTTGTGAAGTGCGTGGAATGATTCCATCTGCGTAAATGGGCAATAAAATAGTTCCAACGAGTTGCATTAAAACTTTTTGCACGATTTATCGTACATTTAAAAGTCATATTTCTTAATTTAATGCATGCGATCTTAAATATTCAATCACATATACATTGAATGCGTTTGTTCTGTTTTACCTATTTTATAGGCAAAATGGCAAGCTGAGCATTTCGCAGAGTTGTATGTGAGAGCAAGGAACGACAACTGTGCGTGGAGATTGCAGGCATACATGATTCATGGCGGCAGCCAGTGTGTTCTTTAAAATGGACAATTAATTTATTTTCGGAGCAAGGAGTTCACATTGTGATAATCGGTACGTTTTATTATAATTAATATATTGGCGATAGTGATTTTTCTTGCTTTTTACGCCTAACCTCAATACATAGACATATGATATATGGCTATATTTCGGAGAGAACGGATTTCGTATAAACTTTGATAACGCAATGTTTAAGTTATAATTTACAATCCCTTTGGTTTATTTTAGTGACACATGTGTGACAGTTATTCCATGTGCCATGAGATATTTCCATATTGGGAGTGTAGAATTTTCTACTGTTCGATTTAGTTTGCATGATTCAAAGTAAACACTACAGAATTACTTTAAGACCTTAGTTTATGTTCGTACAAAATCTCCAATATATTGTTAAGCATATAAGTGGACGGAGAAAACAACCAAATACACATGGAAAGACCACTTAGCCAGCATTTCTTGCATCAAAAGTACTGACCACTTAATGCAAGCAACTGACTGCTTCCCCACTTGAATTTGTAGCGAAGCACGAAGGACTCTTGGAGCCAAGGATAAAAAATGACAGTTAAAGTTGGCTTGTTTGATGGTTTACTCAACGACACATAGGACTCCTGATCAGCTTATGGGGCTTGATAAGTATTTAAAAACTGACCTTTAACAGTTATTGCTCTGAAATAATATAATTTTACATTACATGATTCACATATAAACTGAAATGTAGTATCTATACATAATTGATTCTTTAAGTAAATCACAAAGTCAACATTTTCTATGAATTTTGTAGACTTTAGTTTCCCTTGATGTTATTATTTTAGAGTCTGTGTTACATATTAATTGCTTACATAGCTATGTTAACCTGGAAACGATCAGAAAGAGATATTGTTTAATCATTTTTTTTCTTTTTATAGCACGTAATTTAAGAAAAAAGTTGGTACATATTTCCTGGTATATCATAATGAAGCAAAAACTTTAAAGATGCTGGGGACTGTTTCATCAAAGGTCGTACGACAATTCAATATACAATTAAAACTGGACAATTGAACATATAAAAGCTGTTAAACAACATGCACTCAAAATTTGGACCATGCCAGGGTAAGAACATTATGACATGTATCAATTAACCGAAATAAGCAATACTATGATTTCATGTTTAGTAATAATGTTTATTTGAAATATGCATCATATTCTAAATATGTCACATGATGTTTGATGAAACGGCCCCCAGGACCGGTAAGTCAAAGTCAATATTTTATGATTAAATTATTTAATTCACAATATAAAATAACAGCATCTTTAACAAATAATCATTATTAAGAATTTTTCTGTTTTTTTTATATAGGAAATATCCTATTGGGCACACTTAAGCGTATCCAGTCAGTAGAGAACTGCAGTACATTGTTCAAACAACTCTAAGATTTCCAAACTGCCATTCCAGTTCCAGATCAGAATTACAAACGCTGCAACAGACAAGTGGTTTAACCGTTGTGTGGAATCCGAAGAAATAATTTATTATTACACGTTTGCACATTGAATGGTTTAAACAATATTCTGTCATGTCTTTCCTCATTGCTGTTGACACCAAGTCTCCTTGGTTGAAGTACAGGCCTGTGCATCTGTGACCGTTCTTCCAGCTCGTCCAATTTCTCGGACATATGCTGAAAAAATAAGACAATTTGTAAAGTCACTAGATAAAGCACATATCATACTTTCAACAATTTAATGTAATGTAATGTAAAAAGGTACTTTTTAAGAAATTGATAAGTTTTCTCTGGTCATTAATTTAACATGCTCAAATCATTTTAAATCATATTTCTGATCAAATATGGTTATGATTTTAATTTTATTTAATTTAATTTATTTTATTGAAGTTAAGATCAGTGTTGCTGTTTTTGTGATTAGATCCATTGCAAGGTATCCTGTTATGCATGTTTTAATAACCTGAGATAATCAACATGCAGGTACATGGATTTATTTAAGTATTTACCCTTTCTTGGTAAGATATATATTTGAATCCGACAGTAATGATAATAATGTATATACAGGTGTATATATATATATATATAATTTTGTCAGATGCTGTAAATATATATTTATATATACAATTTGCATTTGCTATTGTAGACCAAACAAATATCCATCAAAATTTATACATTACGTACATTGAACAGATATTCTCTTGTGCAATTGTGTACACATTAACTATCCGAAAGACGCTGTGTCCGAATTGGGTTAACATGACATAATATCATTTTTTTTTAAATAAATCATAAGTGATTCGAAAAAAAAAACAATAGACGGATCGATACCTATAACTAAACCTTAACAAAAGCTTGAATGATTTTCACTTACTCCAAACTTTATTATTTTTACGATAATTAATACATACGTAGTGCGCCGCAATTTTCCACGGTTGCCTAAAGTACTAAAGTATTTGTACGACGGGAACCAGAATAGTCGGACCTAAGGTCAGTGCGTAAGATGTATACAATTTTTCCTTTCCCGCTTAAAAGCAAATTGAAAATGGCTTTATGCAACAAGCATAACACAAGAACAATATGAGAATAGCTCGCAGGCTGTTTAGTTTAGTTGTTTAGTTGTTGTTTGTTTTTTTTTTGTTTTACGCTGTTAACTGCAATATCTTGGTTTTGAAAGTGACGTCTTTAAAACTTAAATGATCTTAAAGGTCTTTAATTCAATATGATTTTCTAATGGTCTATCGTAAACAATTCATTGTATAGCCCCACAAACTCAATCGCATTGATCAACATAAGAATTCGATCGCATGGACAAAGAGGCGACTAAGCTCCAGCAGCCACATTACAGAGGAGGTTCAAGAAGTTCGATTCCCGGATAATGCCTTTTTAATCGCTGTAAACAAAATGTTTTGGACAATTTATGAACACGGCTTGTTCTGAAATGCACTAAGATTTATTTGGCAGTTGTGACGAATGATCTTCGATTAACCAGTGCCGCGAACGGCATATTGCCTTGAAAACTGGTTAACCACAATTTGAAACATCAGGTAGTCCGAATCCCCTGTCACACCGGACGGCGTTGATGCGTAGCTCATTCTGCACCAAAAGTTACGCATAGCGACAGAGTGCAAGCTGTGGGACGCCGTCTGGTGACTTCATATGTTCTTATACAATTATCTTCAACCAACATGCTTTTTATACACTCCGCATGGAAGATATAGGGTCGCAAAGCGAAATCTATAGTAAAAATCCAACAGTCATACTCGCTTAAACGTAGCATGCATGTCCTGGAAACGCACTAAAAGCTCGGTATTTTAAGCGCAAAACACGTCAATATGGTAAGGGCATCTCGGAAATTCCTGACAACAGAGCACCAGGGTGAAAAGAGTAATAGTTAAGAGGATAGTTGTTCTTGAGTCATATGTACTACTGTGACTATTGCCGTTTTGTAAAAGTCTATGTGTTTTTTCGCAGTATGGATATCAGTTCAGTGTAGGCGGGGTTATAACGAAATCCCAAAATGATTATGGAATTTGAGAAAAAAGCCATTTGTATATGCATCCCTAGTCAAAGGTCATAAAGAATTTCTGAGTTTTAGGCTTATATTTAGTTATTTTAAATCGCAAAATTCAGTTAAAAATTACATTGAGTTTTACATTTGTAAAATGCTCAGCATATATAACGAGCATATCAAGTGGAGCTTGTTGTTTAAAAAAAACTGTTTTTTATCTGTTTTCTATTATTTCTGATAAAGTGACTTTGTGAGGTTCACAATTGAAAGTTAAATAATGTAAACACACCGGTTAGTGGTGCTTTTCTTCAAATAACTTTGTAAACAATTTTTCTTATGATTTCAACTAGTGCATAAAAACAGTTTTTTGTTGCTTATGGCAATGTGAAACACGTCAGAATTGCTTTATTTAAGTCTGCTTTCTTTGCCAAAAATTCGATGTGTAACGCATCCACGGTTATGCTGCACGCAGCGTGAAATGTTGGCGCCGATTTCAGACGTATTCAATTATTTATTCTTAAATCGGTACTAAATGCAAAAGAAACTGTCTTTTATGCACTAAAGATTTTATCAAATGCATTGCAATAACTTATAAACGATATTTGCAAAAATAAAGATCTTAACGTTTTGTTTACATTCTGTCCAGTCCGTGTGTAAACCCCTGTTAACCCCGTTGATCCTGCACCCGGGGTATGTGCACTTGGAAACCAGCTAACACTTGAGGAAAAGATTAGGTTATCTGACCGCTGTGACTTTACTGAAAAACACTTGAAAACGGCGGAAAATCCAAATAGACACAAAAGCAGCATTTGTCAAGACGCGACGCTAGTAATTATGAGTCGCGTTCTGAGAAAACTGGGCATAATGCATGTCCGTAAAGTGTCGTCCCAGATTAGCCTGTGCAGTCTGCACAGGCTAATCAGGGACGACAGTTTCCGCCTAAATTGGATTTTTTCTAAGAAAAGACTTCATTTAAACGGAAAATGTCATAAAAGCAGAAAGTGTCGTCCCTGATTAGCCTGTGCGGACTGTACAGGCTAATCTGGGACGACACTTTACGCACATGCATTATGCCCAGTTTTCTCAGAACGCGACTGTTATGTTGATAATAACGATCCTAAAGCCGTTCTCAACGGTGTAACAATAAATACTATCATTGGTCTGATTGTTCGTGTGCAGAAAAACCTTCCTAACACGACACAATTGTTTTATTCCAAAGTACTGGTGGCATGGTATAACATATATAGATAGACATTTAGCAACACTTGGAAATCATTATCAGAAAATATTACAACAAAGTATCAATGTATAGTTATTGGTCGGTAGTCACATGCATCAGTAGAATAATACCCTTTTTTGTTATGAGGAGGCAACAGCCGGCTGCGGTCTTCAGCGGCCCAAAATATGCAAAACCATTTTATATTTCAAGTCAAGTCAAGTCAAGTAATATTTATTTATAAAGTCGGGTATTTCAAACATGATAACACAAGCTCTGAAGAGCTTTTAAAGCCGACTAAGGTTAAATTTGGTTAAATTCTGCTAATTATTTATTAATTATGCCTCTGGTCGAATAAATGGTGGCATTCCTGTTCATCCGACCATTAAGGACGATCACTCTTGAATATTTTAACAACTATGCTTGTGTCTTGGGAGGACAGAAGTCTCCGATTACTTTTTCGGTCAACTGGTCAAAACCACAAGTACTTGCAACAAGAGATTCGTTTTCGTCTTTTCGAACGTTATACATAGACCATGTTTTTACAAATGTGCATGCTGGTTACTCGGTGGAAAATGAAGTCCTAACATTTGAGTGCCTAAGACAAGGTCACAAAGAGCATGTAACATAAAAATGTTTTCTCTGAAGCTATCTACAAAATGGTGTGATCTGTGATCATCCAAATTGGTACGCTCGTTACTCGAGAGGAAACAATAAAGCATGTCGTCTTAACTGCATTCAAGCTAATTAAGCTTTAAGCAGGGGGATACAACTAGGATGATTTTTTGTTAGAGTTCTCTATTCTTTTCTTACCATATGTGGCTTTAGTGAAAAGCTCTCCAGCATTAAGCTGACATTGTCCGTAGATGAAAATCGTGTTATAATGAATACATATGGGCCGCTCTATGTGAAAAGGGGGTTTAAAGCATATGTGTAAAGTGTCGTTCCATATAAGCCCCTTTTAGACCGAAGGTCTTATGCATTTCAGTTTACGAATTGGAATTCAATTAATTTATGTAGATTACAGCGAAGCGCAATTAATGTACTTAAATGGTATTGTTAAACTGGTTCAACAGGTGCGCGAACAAAAACGCACACAAATATGAAAACAGCCCGGATCTTATGCTAATGCAGTGCACGAGAATCACGTCAATGATTGCAGTGCACGAGAATCACGTCAATGATTGCAGTGCACGAGAATCACGTCAATGATTGCAGTGCACGAGAATCACGTCAATGATTGCAGTGCACGAGAATCACGTCAATGATTGCAGTGCACGAGAATCACGTCAATGATTGCAGTGCACGAAAATCACGACAATGATTGCAGTGCATGAGAATCACGTTAATGATTGCAGTGCATGAGAATCACGTCAATGATTGCAAAATATAACATTAAAACAGCATTTAAAAAACATTTGAGTCGCGTTCTGAGAAAACTTGGCTTAATGCTTGTGCGTAAAGTGTCGTACCAGATTAGCCTGTGCAATCCGCACAGGCTAATCAGGGACGACACTTTCTGCTTTTTATGGTATTTTTAAATTCAATTAAATCCCTCCTTACAAAAATCAAGTTTAGGCGGAAAGCGTCGTCCCTGATTAGCCGGACTGCACAGACTTATCTGGGATGACACTTTACGCACTTGCATTAAGCCCAGTTTTCTCAGAACAAGGCTCATTTATACATGCATACGCACGCCAGTCAGATATTGATTTTTATGAAATATGAAGCGGAAACACATTTGGGCAATACAGCGTTTACAATCACAAACATAGAGGCGTCTACTTAGGCTAAAACTAAGAAGTTGATTGCATGGAAAACAATCGCCAAAGCATATCGGATTATTTTTGTTTACTTTTTTCTTTTTTTAAGAAGCGCAATATATTTCTCATTTAAAATATGGTCTCAAAAGACAGAAATCTTCCAAATAGTTATATTTATTATATAAATTATGTATTTACATATATTTTATTTAAATTTTAAATTATATATATATATATATATATATATATATATATATATATATATATATATATATATATATATATTTCTTTATAGAACATATTAGATTGTCTTACGTATATGACCTAAAGAAGCAAAATGGATTGAAACTCAACTTGGAATACTAAAAAAGGATTGGCACCTACAATAATGGCCAGTCGGACAAAACAAATTCATTTAACGTTATTACACGTATACAATTCCCATGCATATTTCCGACATACAGCACTAAAGCTAAGCAATTCATATTACAAACAAGTGCACAAGTGACAGGAACCAGTGTATTGCCACAGGCATGTATGAATACATTAATTATTCGCATCTAACTTCATTTTAATACACAAATAATTGGTTCGCTAGAGATTTTATGAACACACATACATAATAAAACTAGCCAGTCAGTTTAGAAACACACATATATTTTACGTGTACACTTATAATTTCCTCACATTTATGATTGGCTAGCAATTGTGTGATATGAACACATTTAATTATACTGTCATTGATTGACGTTGTATACCGGAAGTTGCAGAAAAACTATCAACACAATTACATGTAATTGCTTCAACGATACACGGCTAGCGATGATGGAGTCAATGTTTAAAGTCAGTACTCGGCCAAACGGCTCACGTTATTGTCGAGAACGATCCCTGGCTTGCGACCGTAGTTATCGTGTGTCGACTTAACGACACCGAGCTCGGTCTGTGCCGGCCTTGTTTCAGACGCTTAACTAGACCGTTGTACATGGCGAACACTCGCCGGTTGAAGACGAACGCGAAGAAAATGAAGATCCCCTGCGAGCAGTTGAACACGATGAAAAAGATCCCGAGGAGATGGAGAATGATACACACCGTCTGAGAGGCGGGTTCCGCGAACGCGCTGACCAAGGACGAGGCCAGTCCGAAAACCCACGTGAACCCCATCACGGTGGACATGCGCATGTACAGCATGACGTCATCTTTGCCCGTCATACGGTTAAACGAGGATTTCCGAACGCTCGTCCGCGTCGCCTTGGTGCTCGCATGAATGCTGATTATCGTCTGCGAAAACATGACGGCGTTTATTAGCAGAATAAGGATCATGGGTCCACCAAACGCCACCATGGACGCTACGGGGTTCTGAATCCAACATCCGATGCTGTAGACGTGACTCTTGCTACTGGTAGTGTTACTTTTTCCGCTGTGCTCATTCCTTGCCGCTACCCCCGATATCCACTCCGGATCAGCCACAGAGTTTCCACCATATCCTATTTTAATAGAGTCAAAGATCTTGCCAAAGTCAATCAAGCAACAAAATCCGACGATTACAAGCGGACACCCCCATGCATACAGCGCGTACCGCGGGGCATATTTCCGTTTTTCACGGAGTCGGAGCAGGATGCACTTTTGCGCGAACGTCTTGAAAACGTCATATGCCATGACGTTCATCCAGAAGAAAGATGCGAGGAAGAAGTAATGAAGGATGACGCCAAAGCACGAACAAAGCCAACCATGGTGCTCCTTTACCCACCCAGAAATTATGAACAACAACTCTCCCAAGAAAAGAGACAGTGTTAAGTTCATGGTGTTAATCCCCGGTAAATTTCTCAGTTTTTCGAATATACTGTAGGTGACCAATACCGAAAACATGCAGACAAGAGAAATTACTCCCAAGATAAAAGTTAAATAACTCTCAGCAACGACCAGTTTGATCATAGTGTTACCACACGCCATAGTCATTTCGCTGTCGTCAACAAGTCTTTCGGCCGTAAGCCAATCCGGCGAACAAATAAACACGGTGTTCGAGCTTTCATTTTCGTACTCGTATTCGGTCGTGTTGTAAACATGATTCGCAAACATTATCGACTTGTTTGAGAAAAGCGTGTATTCGTGTTCATTTAAAACTATTCGCCCGCACGTCTTGTTCACAATTTTCGGCATGTCGCAAATTAAGGCAAAACTTGAGACCTGCGTCTCCATTTTTTCCAATTCACCCACGCTTCCATCGATGTTGAAAGTAAGATCGTAATCACCAGGAAAGTATATCTGACCTGACGACTTCAACCTCACAGCAGTCACGTTCTGTCCATTCTTTGCGTCAAAGTGCCGTTCGAGTTCAAACTCCGCATCATCAACAAACGGATGGAACCCTTTCGGACAAAACAATGAAATCGGCGTCGGTGGCGGCGAGTTATCCACATGTCCTACTTGAAAGTCCTTTCCATTTATTGTCAGCATGAACGCGTTGCTATCAGTAAGGTCACTCATTGTCTGTACAATAGTTTTCACGGATTTTTCTATCAAAATGCCGTCCTTATGTGATGGATTTAAGATGAACGTTATTCGGATAGCGATTTGAATTTGATCAGAGAAGTATCTTTCATTAAACATTTCTGCGATATTATCTTTGGGGTATGCTTCGTCGTCGGCATTAGCATTGTTTGGTTTAGAATCACCGGCCAAATGTGCATGCATCGTCGATTTGTTATCTTTTATTTCTTGATTGTTTACATACACATCAACGGTCTCGGTATTGTTTTCGGTGGCTTTTTGAGGGGTGTGATCCGATGTGAGATTATCTTGGTCACTTTTTCGTCTTGGTATGGAATTACTGTCTATAACATCGTGTGTTTTGAACGGAAGAGGTGTCGTGAAGCGATGTATCTCAATTATGTTATTTCCTGTCTTGTCAACAAGGTCAGACGTGTTCACCACAGAAACGGTCAAATTCTGAATTCGTTCGAAACTGATATTAAAGGTCTGCGCAATACTGATGCTCAGTATATCCTCAATGCCCTTCATTTCGAGCATAACTACGTCCCCGAAGGTGAAGTTCTTTATTGTCAAAATGACCTGAACTGGCTCGTCAATGTCCGCTAAAGACGCGAGATCGTCCGCACTTGGTGCCATTTCGTAGTTGATAATCTTCTGGCACGATCCTTGAACAAGTCGATAACCTTCGGAGCAGGTGATTGGACGACATTTGCTGTTTACCGGATCGTATTTTTCGTTCTGGCCACATTGCGGGGCATATGTCTGCTGCGAACCCGTGGAGGTGAACAAAATATGCGTCTTGCCATCGAAACCGAAGTTCATGAGAATAGAGAACGAGAGCGGAAACGGCGACACCTCACTCTTTCCGGCGTCGCCAATCCGCGTCTGGTGGTACCACATGTTCATGGTGTTGATGACGTCAAGATGGGAGCACTCGTGGATCATCTTGTTGTACGCTGGCGACAAGCGCCGCCGGCAGCTTTGCAATTTGTCGTCAAAGAACTGCAAGACCGTCACTTCCTTGCTACCGTCCGAGATGGACAGAGGTTGCCGATTGTCGCAGTCGAGCTTCGTCTCCCAGGCCTTCATCTCCACTACGCCGTTGCACTGCGCGCAGTACATGTTCCGGTAAACGAAGCCCTCCGCATCCTGCACTGGCGTCTGCGAGATATCGATTACGTTATCGACGTGCATGCGCCCGTTTGTAAGAACGATGTGCTCGCAGAGGTCCTTGACGTCGGATCGCAGGAATCCCAGCGGGCACATGGAGATGACGAGGATGGGGACGCGACTGTAGCCCGAGATCAGCGTGCAAACACCGCCGTGCTTCTCGTACATCACCTGGAGATTGAAACCCGGGGACAGGCCGCGTTCCGTGTCGTCTTTAACATGGTCTGAAAGAGGAAACATACTCACTCAGATCCTAATCTTCCGATCTGGTAGCTCTAATAAATATAGGAATAATGAATCTCAATAAACCTTATCAGAAAGACTTTCTTTTTACATTTCGTAAGTCGCTTATTTTTAAGACGAATAACATCGCTCATACAAAACGGAAAACAATGCGTACAAAAATAATATTACGAATTGCAAATTAAAATATGTGGTCACCAACTTGACCGGTCGTGGCAAAGCATTTGAATTATCAGGCATGCCAAATTTATTGTGGCCCACTATAACCTTTGCGTCGGACAAACAGAAGATTTTATGCTGTTGATGGTCTATCAAAACTCTTCTCTCATGGATTTTAAGGGACAATAAAAATAGTTGGGATACAGAGATGATAAAATAAAGTATTACAAATCTTAGCTTGTAACAAGAAATGTTGTGACTAAAATTGTCTTGTTTATTTGTAAAACGTAAATCACGGAGAAACTGTACACATTGTGAAAATGTTTCTGATCATGTAACCTCTGATTGTTTGGTTAATAATATAATTATAGTACATATAAATAATTCAATTTTATAGCAGTCTTTTTACGTAGTGGTTTTTGTGAATTTATTGGCGTCGCTCTGGAGAGCGGCGACTAGTATGAAATGCATTTTTTTCGCCTGTAGGAGGTGAAGTTATTTGACGGATCAATGTATATATTTTTGTTTTAAGAATATCTTGCATAGTGGTGATTTTTTGTGTAAATTAGTGTAAATAAGAACTGCATTTGTGCCTACTACATTTATTACAACATTTATTGCCAATAATGCAAAGCTAATTATTTCAATTAATAACTGATCCACAACTGATCACAGGGGAAAGATCACAGGGACTTGGCAAATACGCGAAACTTTCTGGTTTTGTATAAAAACAAAACATTATCAAAATATATTTATTTTGTGTTTTTTCTAATTTGCTTATTTAGTGGAGAATCAATGTAGTACGATATTTGACGACCTATCGCGCAAGCAAGTTTATTGGAAGGCGTAGTGGTACGAAAACGTACAATGTATTAGTTTATTTATAGACATATAATAACGATCGCTATACACATCTTCACCAAATAGCAGTACATAAATGATGTCAGCCGGAATAGCTCAGTTGGGAGAGCGTTAGACTGAAGTTGTTTGCGCAACAATCATCTAAAGGCCCCCGGTTCAATCCCGGGTTCCGGCACGAACGGAACAGTTCGGCGGCTGACATTTTTTTTTCAGTCAGGTTAATGAATATAATAAAGCTTTATTTTATGTAGACATTAAAAATCCATTTTACTACAATTGGACATTTTTATTAAAATTAATGGATGCCGCGTGGTGACAACGTTTATAAAAATTTCTTACATCACTTAAATATCTTATAAAAAATACACGTGTTTTTATATTAACAAATAAATGCAAACAACACATCTATTATCCATGTATTTTTATGATTGTCTATCATAGGCCTTAAATACTATCCCTTCCACATATAGAGCAAGAAGCGCGACACTTTTTATATTGATTGTAACAATGAGTTGCGATAAAGGAAGCAGCCGCTTATCAAGGAGGAGCTGTGTCCCAGCAACCCGTTTCCCTAGAGTCAAGCACTCCTCGGAGCTTTTTTTTAAAGAACCACATATAAAGCGCGAAGCGCGACACGTATTACTATCCAGGTGGAATGGGCCCTTTAGCATTATCCGACCATTACGTCCATAATTATCTTCCTTAGAATTTGAGAAATTTTGAAATCGTTGTTCGAAGTCCAAAATTTTCATCCGATTGTTCCCAAACTTGCACAGGTTTTTTATCAATGATGACCCAACCTCAACTCTATATGAGCAATATCGAACTATAAGTCCAACATTATGTCTCGTTGAATTTATAAATAAAAGTGAAAAACTGCTTGGTTAGGTGATTATGTCAACATTTTTCATCAGATTCTTTCCAAACTTACAGTGTCTTCATATCAATGAGCATTTTTACCTCATTTAAAATGAGAAACATCGGGACAATAAGTCAAGATTTTTTTCTATTAAATTTGACAAAATAAACAATTTCCACTTGTTTAAAAGATTTCACAACTTTCGTCTGAATCTTTCCAAACTTGTTAAGTGTTTTTATATCAGTATTACTCGAACCCTATTGAAAATGATGAATATCGGAGCAATAAATCTATTATGATCTTTTAATGAATTTCAAAGTATTGTGAAATGCAGCTTCTTTATGCAATTTACAGTTTTCATTCATTTTTTTCCCAAACTTTTACAGTGTTTTCATATCAATGAGTACTCAACCTCTATCGTAAATGAGCTACGTAAGAATAAGTTCAGAATCATCTCCCATTGAAGTTGAGAAGAATATATAATTACGCTTACAAGATGAAGCAGATTTTTTTAAAACCTACACAGTTCTGTTCCATAAATAAAAACTGCACACGGATGCCAGTAAAAAAAGGAAATCAATGTAAATAAAATGAACTATGAAATATTTGGGGGTTACAACACAAAATCATAGATAATGGTTATTTGGAGGTTATAACACAACATCATAAATAATGGTTATTTGGGGGTTATACCACAAACTTATAGATAATGGTTATTCCAGTATCTTTTTTCTATTTTGTTTAAAATAATCGGCCAATAAAAATATTTACAGTAGAAAAAAAATCGTTCCATGTAACTTCATTGAGTGCCTTTTACACTGAAAATCCTGACGCCCTTTGATGCTTTGCATCATTACTTATCTTGTACAATGTATCAAGATCAATGTGCAAAAGTTTATGGAGAAACATGCTTGGGAGATAGTAACCAATTTGGGTCCGTTTCAGAAATAATCATTCTAGTAAAAATTAACGAGTTTCAATGATGGACATTTTCGTTCGGGAAGGAAAATATGCTGTCTAATGATAAGCAAACCAGTTATGTGAGTTGTGGGTTCGGGTTATTCATCATTGATTTAGGCGCCCCGTTTATAAGGAACATATACTTTTATGTCGACTAGCGTGTTATTAATGTGTAACTATATTAGGCATAGCTTTTAAAGTTTTACATTACGTTTACGTTTCATATTATAATACATGTAGCAAGTCTTGTTGTTGGCATTTCACATCTATGCAATTTACATTGCCGATATGGATGCTTTTTCTCTTGTTCGGGTTCGTTCTAAACTTTTTTTTTCATACGAACAAATGTCAAGTATGTGTTCGTTTGCGCATATTGAATCGCAAAGAACTTAATTATGTAAAAGTCTTTGAAAAACAAACACGGGCAGCATATCAACACGGCAGGCTAGAATGGGTATGAAACCAAAATCGAAGAAAGTACGTGCATGTTATCTCCCACAAAGGGCACATTTATTTTGTGTTTGATTTATTAGTGCTTTTTAGCCTACAATGTAAAATCAAGAAGGCAATCTCTTGCACGACGGTTACATTACATATCAACCTCCGCACAGAGATTTAACTGGAACCAGCATAGCAAAGACATTCATTCGCCCCCATGTTTCGAAATCGCATAACTGAATGAAAATGAGTTCGTCAGCAGTCTGAGAATATTTCTTAATATTTGTTTAAAAGAATTATTGCAAAAAATAAAGCTTTAAGTATTTTTGAAGTTTAAGAATAATTTACTTGCATTATAGAAGTTTTTTCATATAACTTGTTAAAACAAGTATAAATGTAAACTAGTGCATACTAGCTAAAGGAACTTCAGCGTACAGTTTATATAGACCTGTACGCTGAAGCCAACCCCGTATCGAAAGTCAACCAGAGTCATAACATATTTATGTCACGCTATAAATCAAAGAATTCTCATTTTCTTGGATACATTTCTACATTTATTGGTGAATCTATACAAATTACTGCATCGGGGATTATTTTAAGGTTCGAATGTTTCAAATGCATCTTACAATATATGAAAATAACTCTTATCATTCTGAAATTCACAATTTTGACGCCATTGTCGCTTTGTCACGTGACGAGTTTTCATTTGGATACTTTCGGATCGACCTTGACATTTTTTGCTGAAATTTTAAAAATCACTTCCGTTTTCTGAAATCTATAATTTGTGATAAACAACTTACGTCTGGTGGATTATAAGACTGATTTCAGTGTGAATCAGGTAGTTTTAAATAATATTTACTTTGAGTTTGTATTTACACTACAATTTGTTTACAAAACAAGCGAAAATAATCTAAAATACCGGGAAATGTCTTCTGAATTTGAAAACACTTGAGCACATGGTATGTTACTAAAAATAGAAATAACGTTATATGACCGTGAAATCTCGGGAGATTCCCATTTCAAGTAAGTCTGTCACATCGCTGTTTTTCTGGATATGTAAGAGCAGAATAGATAAATTTTAAATGTTTTAGATAGTATTTTGTGAACGAATATATCAGTTAAAAGTGAAAAATGTCAATCTTTCCAATCAAGTGGTTGATTTGGGCCAATTACTGCATTTAAAAGCTGTTTTGGACCGGTCTTTGTTAACTGTCAACTTTTCGGGAATTTCTGGTTGACTTTCCTAATGGGGTTGGTCCATAACTATAAAGTCGCGCCAGTCAAAATTCATAAAAAGCGACATTTAACGTTATGGTAGCCAGAACTCAGTGCATACCAGACAGTTTTTATGCTGCTGCTGGCAATTTGACATACCGGTATGTCAAAATTACTTTATTAAATAAGCATATGGTCTTGGAAAAAATCGATCGGTACAGCATACAAATACACGGCTATGCTGCATGCAAGGTGACAGTTTGGCACCGATTTCAGACGTATTCGGGATTAATTCTTAATTTTGAAGATATCAGCACAAACTGCAAAAAAACTGTCTTTTATGCAAGATTTTTGCAAATGTTGTTTTCAATAACTGGAGATATTTGCAAAAACCAAGTTTATTACAGTGTGTTTACATTCTGTTCAGCCCGTTGTAAACCCCTGTGAACCCCGTAGATCCTGCACCCTGATCACGGTATCCTAACCGCGACACATGAGTTCTATGTGCTCAGATGAGCACAACCATACATACTCTTATATATCTCGAAATCGCATAACTGAAGGCAATGAGTGTGCACGCAGTATTAAAATGTTTCTCAATATTTGATTTGCTAAGAAAAATTATTGCTTATTTAACTCTTAAGTATTTTTTCAATTTTAAAAGGACTGTCAACCGCGACGACGAAGAAAAGAAAAGTTGTAAAATACCGTATTTTTTTACAATTATTAGTTGATATTGATTAACATATCATGACTGGTATATTACATTACTTGAAAAAAAGTTGCTATGTTTTCATATTTTCAGTATATTTGGTAATGAATTTTACTGGGTATGTCAACCAGGTAACTACCAGTTAACTATAAATAACGCCAGTAGATTGATCAGTATCGTCACGTGGTAAAACCCGGAATGCAAATTGTGCATGCGTAGTGAATTGTATATATCTAATATATATAAAGTGATCAATCTACTTGCGTTAGTTATAGTGTGTATTTATTTAATGATTTCCGGTGGTTTATAGAGAAATATCAGTGAATTAAAGGTCCGTGTATATACCGTCTTTTCCATTTTCATTTTGCATTAGACACAAGGAAAAACAAAAATCAACGTATACTAGTTCATATTCCGATTTTCTTATAACCAGAACAAAAACAAAAACAAAAAAACAAAAACAACGTTGAGTTCTTTGTATCGTTTTTCGGTGTACTAATAACAAAACAAAAATCTTATTTCTCTATTCATATTTCGTTTCAATTTTAATTATACAAAAATCAATATATGAAAATTGAAACACAGTGCCTGTTTCCATTTACCGTTCTTGAATTGATAAAACGGTATACGAAAAACGAGGGGCGCTCCGCTGTTTTGGAGAGATGGGTCGTGATTGATCTTTTGCGCAATTTTCTCCCTTAGATCTTAATATTTTTGAATACATACATGTAGACAATTATAGACGAAGAATAGTCGAGTCTTGGGATAGCTATTATTGGCTACTCTATTGGGAAAATAAATAGATCTAGTAACATTATATTACAAGACCATTAAATTATAATAATAGAAAAATCAACGCTAATTAAAATCAATTATTTAAAATACCATATACGTTACAACTATGAAATTGTTACAAATTTATGAATAATGTTTTTAGGTACGTTTTTTTTCACTTTTCGAATGACTTTTTACATGAACTGGATGTGTATAAAAGGAATAAAATAATACATTTTCGACTTTTCGTGCACATTAACAGATCACGCAAGCAAACGCTTGCTTGAATGCGCGTTTCTCTCTGCAAATCATACACAAGCTTTTTTATAATTGTATTCGAGTTTCGTTTTAGGAGACAACCATTGTCAAAAACGGAACGTTTCAACGCGTGCAAGTAGTTTCTATAGGCGTTACGCATGCTATTCACCTTCTTTATAAACCGTAACATTTAAAGTAATTTTAAGCGGCGTTATTGGCGTCGCACTGAAAGTGCGGCGACTCGTATGTAATACGTTTTTTTCAGCTTATGGGAGGAGAAGTTATTTTACGGATCAATGTATATATTATATGAAGGTATATGAAGGTAAATATTTTGTAAGCATTTACTTCATCTTGAGCGCTCTTTCCGGAACATAAAATATGTTTTTTAATAAGTTATTAAATAGGGACATTTATTAATATTATTAATAATATTATATAAAATTATTTCAAGCGCAAAACGGTTTCATATAAGGTGTTTGGTTATAACTCTATCAGAGCAAATAGCACTAGACATATCACAGTTCAGTTGTGAAATGTAACATGTACATGTATTTGTACTTAATCGAACGAATTAGAAATTATATTTTAGACACCTTGCACTTAACCATTTCATAAGCTTCAAACAACTTTTTATTTATTGTCCTTGTGTCTTGTTCATTATTTCAATATTGGCAGTACTAATACAACTTTAACATTCTATTATGTACGGTGATGTAAAAGGGGACATTTTAGCAGCCGCCGGCGATTATTGTTCTTCTTTAAACATCATTCGGGTCTAAGGGTTAATAATAATTGGAATACGGGAATCAGGGGAAGGGGTATTACAGCTCTTAAAATGTAAGGACCTCTCCCTAATTATAGGACTAAAACGAGTTTTTTTAAATTAGTACTGAATTTGCATAGTATAGAGGCAAAGAAAACGAAGTGTCATAAGGGCAAAGAAAAAGAAGTGTCATAAGAGACTAACTATCGCCCTATCAATTCGGTTGGATCGACATGAAATACCGGTACGTTTGGAAACATTTAGATGTCAGATTATGATCATTTCAATTTCGACAAATACATAATTTGGAAAAACAACTGAAAATATCCACGTCTTCTTCCCTAATACGGCGTGTCTTTCTCTCCCCCCCCCCCCCCCCAAAAAAATGCACGTAAGAAGCCATCCTGGTCGAAAAACAACTGAAAATATCCACGTCTTCTTCCCTTACGGCGTGTCTTTCCCTCCCCCCAAAATGCACATAAGAAGCCATCCTAATCGAAATAAGTGATGTATTCTTATGTAAAGGGAAAAAGAACGCGCAATAGCCACGAATGAGTTACCTCCCCAAGACAGCAGCACAGAGCAAAGATCTTTTTTATTTATAGATTTTTGAACAGCGCCACTCGTTTTTCGTTTTTTGTAAACCGTAATATCAAACCAAGAACGGTATACGAGACCAAGTTTTATTCATTGATTTTCGTTGTATGAAGATTGAAACGAAATTTGAAGAGGGAAATACATTTCGCAATTTGTTTTATAATAAGTTCAACAGAAAACGATAAAAAGAAGTTAATTTTGTTTTCGTACTTTGTTTTTGTTTCGGTAATTAGAAAATCGGAATATAAACAAATATGCCTTAATTCTCATGTTTCGTTGTGTCGAATACAAAACGAAAAGACGGTATATACACGGACCATTTAAACTGATAATTTCACTGTTTCAAACAGTGAAAATTATCAGTGAGTATTATCGATAATTTTCATTGTTTACTGTGAAATGACGTCATTTTTTGACGAAATGACGTCATTATCCCAGCAAAATTCGTTAGTTAAACTCTTGAACAATGAATATATAAACTGTGAAAAATGCATTAAATAATAAGAAAATTTGTTGGATTCGGTGGATTATCGATTTTAATTCACTCGTGATCATAGAAAATATATTTTTTCACTCGTCACTCGTGAAAATATTATTTTCTATGATCACTCGTGAAATGAAATCGATAATCCACCGGATCCAACAAATATCCTCTATATCGTTATGTCGCCTATTTTCGCGATGTACTTTCGATTTCACCTCGCAAAATTTTATTACCAGATATACTAAAAATATGAACTTTTTTCAAGTACATGTAATGTAATATACCGGTCGTGATATTCTTATGAATATAAACTAATAATTGTAAAAAAATACGATATTTTAGAACTTTTCTGTTTTCGTCCTTCGTGGTTGACAGTCCCTTTAAGAACAATCTACTTGCATTATAGGAGTTTTTCTGATAAAGTAGCCGAATTTAAGTTCATAATAAAATTGACCTGATCGGCCTTCCTGTACTGTAGTTAAAGGCGATAGGGCGACCTAGTTGTTTTGAAATCTTGGATGACTTTGAGGCTAGACAAGATAGTAATCGCATTAGATGTTTACATTTTGGAGAGATAAACGCAAGTTTAACAAATTGTTTTCAACTCATTACTGTTTACAGTCAAGAAAAACATCATGATATACTTATCACTAAGAAAACGAAAGTGCAAGAGTATATGGGTTGTCAATTGCGCTTTATATCTTACAATTAACATATAACAAGAAATATAAACAAAAATCCCGTCTAGGCGGAAAGTGTGGTCCCTGATTAGCGTTTGCGATGGGATGTTACTTCACGAACATGCATAAAGCCCCGTGTTTTTCTAGGGCTCAAATGCTCTTAACGAGAGCCTTACATTTACTGCATGCAATTATAAAACTATATATGCAGGGTGCAGGATCGCGTGACTTTGTTGGGTTCCCAATTAAACGTTAACGGATGAAAACACGCCGGTAATTGGTATTGTGTTTTTTTTCAAATAACTATTTAAAAAAAAAATTCTTAAACAATTTAACTAGCGCATACAAGACAGATTTGTATGCTGCTTATGGCAATGTGAAATACATAAGAATTACTAAGAATAAGAAGCCTGTGTTCTTGTTCAAAAACGCGTTGTGTACTGCACGGTTATGCTGCACGCAACGTGAAATTGTGTCATCGATTTCAGACGTATCCAATGATTTATTCTTATGCCTTGAGGTATCGGCACGGACTGCAGAAAAACTGTCTTTTATATACGAACGATTTTCGAAAATGTATGTCAATAACTTGAGACATTTAACAAAATAAGTTCCTAACGGTGTGTTTACATTCCGTCAAGCCCGTGTTTAACGCCCTGAAAACCCCGTTGATTCTGCACCCTGTGCGGTATTTTTTTATGAGGGAGCCTTCATGACTGACTCGCACATAATAACAAATTATGTAAGTTGATATGTCTTGATTTTGGTGTATTTCTTCTTATTTATTTTTTACATAAAACTAAACATGGATTTATTTTAGTGTGTTTAAAGAATATCTTTCATTTGTTTATACATTGTAATACGTAGACAATTAAATACTTTTTTAAGTGAACCACAAAAGGACATTAGAAAAACTCCTGATGGCAGCAACTATAACATGATTTACGTAGTCGCAACAACGTCTGCAAGCTCATAATAATCTCAAACCTAATGTTTACATTGCAAGGAGGTAAAAAAACACGCAAAATCAAATATGTGCGCGCTAGATTAAACACATTTCAAAAACGATAGCAGGTCGCATCCAATTAGTGCACTAAATGCAGGTATCTCCCAACAACGTATGCGCAAAAATGATAACATTTCTAGAATGCACAAGACATTGCTGGCATTTTATTTAAGAATCAAGTAAGTATGAAGTAAGAAGAAAGTGTCCGGTAAATATAATAAATATGTTTTAACCGTTTCTTATGAACAATTTGCAAAAAGACGCGTTGAAATCGGTGCAAAAAAACGTTTTGGTACAGTTCTCGTATATTTTGTTATGTGTTTGCTGTGAAGCCTTCGGGGCTTATCCGAATACACAATATTGTATATTCATCAAACATCCCCGCCCCTATACCCCTTTTACACGTGCATATTTTTTTTTACATGAGCCTCGTTCTGAGAAAACCGAGATTAATGCACGTGCGTAGTGTCGTCCTGTGTAGCCGCAGGTACGACATTTTCTTAGCAACGATCCAGTATGCGGAAAGCGTCTATCCGATTAGCATGCGCGGACTGCACAAGCTAATCTGGGTCGACACTTTAAGCATATGAATTAAGCCCCGTTTTCCCAGAACTTGGTCATAACATTGCCGTACCTGGTGACACGTTCTCGTTGAACCCCGTTTAATGGACGAGAATCAACGACACTCAAAAAGATAGTCCGCTGAGTTTAAGACAAATATCAGACAAGATTAAAGACGCGCGCGTAATGGGACCATATGGCTATGCAATTTATCGGATGTCATGTCGCCTATCGTTGAAGATTTGATTGTACGTCTGTCTGAATCAAAGGTCGATGTGGAATAGTGTTTTACTGCTATCAGGGCACTGATATACATTCAGACCTCGTTATTTCGGAGTCGCTAGGAGAGAGGAATATCAACGACATAACGAGTATTCGAAGGTTTATCAGCAGGAACACGTTTTTTCCCGAAATGTGCCTAAGATTTCCGATCGCTCACGGAAACTACCGACATAAAGATTTATATGGTATCCTAATAAGAAATATAATTTTAAGGTATCATTGCAATGAATATTCATGTGTGACTTTACAAAATAGTGTGATATAACGGTGTAATGACCATAAAACAGCGTGTTAGATATTAGGTTATTCATCGTTTTATAATAATATATTCGATAAAACGTATTTTCTCGAGTCGTTAACCACTGAAACATTGCACACGATTTTTACTTTGCAAGTTAGTCTGCGCATTGTTGGTGCTCGTGGTTGAAAAAAATGACATAAAGCGAAAGGATCTATAATTCGATTTCGAAGACATTAACACTATAATAAACAAATGCTAAATATGTATAACACTTGAGATGGGATCGGCCCGGGATTTACTTTAATAAAAAAATCTGATCAGGGACGACACTTTCCGCTTTTATGCTATTTTATGTATAAAGAAAGTCTCTTCTTAACAAAGATCTAGTTTAGGCGGAAAGTGTTGTCCCTGATTAGTCTGTGCGGACTGCACAGGCTACTATGGGACGACACTTTACGCACATGCATTTAACCTCTCTTTCACATAGCTTGTATACGAAGTACCTAAATTACTATGTCTCAGTTATTCGTTAAATTATTTTGCATGTTGATCATCTTGGAGCATCTGTGTTCTAGATGCATATTTATAATAGCCCTTTCCCACTCAGAATAAAAGTTAAAATGCCTTTTGCAATCAGCATAAAACCTGAACAGTCTGCGAGTACCTTGCAATCTGTTCATGTTTTATGCTGTTTGCTGCTCATCAATATCTTATCCTTAGGGTTGGAAATGCAGCCTTTAAACTTAAATTTAGCAACAAAGGTCTGTAATTAAATTTAACTTTCGAAGGGACTACACAAGTGTCAAAATACATATATGTGTGGTAAAGGGATAATTGAAATGACTTCTACGCCTACCGCAGATCCTAGTAGGACAGTCGTTAGTAACTGGCTTAAAGTGTGTATATCAGAGTTTATTTACAGGTCCTACCGGCCTCTTCACGAGGTCTTTGAGGTCCGACCTGAAGAACTGGCTTAAATATGTGCAGAACTGGTTAAATACCAAGCTATCTCAGTATGTGTTCTGGCTATTGTGATGTGACTGGAATACTCGTAAAATCGGCGTTCATAAATATGAGCCGAGCTCTGGGAAACGGGGCGTTACGCATGTGCAGTCCGCACAGCCGAGCTCTGGGAGACGGGGCGTTATGCATGTGCAGTCCGCACAGCCGAGCTCTGGGAGACGGGGCGTTATGCATGTGCAGTCCGCACAGCCGAGCTCTGGGAGACGGGGCGTAATGCATGTGCAGTCCGCACAGCCGAGCTCTGGGAGACGGGGCGTTATGCATGTGCAGTCCGCACAGCTGAGCTCTGGGAGACGGGGCGTAATGCATGTGCAGTCCGCACAGGCTAACCAGTAACCAACTTTCCGCTTTAATGGTATTTGTGTTTAAAGGAAGTATATTATCAGCGAAAATTCATTTAAGGTAAAGAGTGCCGTCCCTGATTAGGCTGTGCGGACTGCACATGCTAATCTGGGGATAAACTTTACCCACATGCATTAAACCCCGTTTTCCCGGAGCGTGGCCGATATCTAAAAACAAACCAACTTATTGATGCACACATATTTCTGTTGCATTCTTTATAATTAATGCCTTGGTCTTTCAGTTGCAATAATAAAATATTTTATGTATCTTGCAAATAATCTGTGATGCATTGATTGCATCGATGAGAATTGAAAAGGTGTTGGGTGTAAATCGTTTGCATGTATGCAATAGTGCTTTTTATTAATGAACATCGAACTAATATTAACACTTTTACATTATTAATTAACTTGTAAATTATTCATAATTTTCATACTATTAATATGCATTACTCTTTAATGCGAGTTATATAACTGTTGTATTAATCTTTCTGTACTTTCTCATCGATACATTAATGCAAATAAAGAAGCAAGCGAAAAATGAATTTTATCTGTAAATTGGAGACACAGCACCATAATAATACTCATGTCAGTACACAAAAGTAAACGTTATTATGATTCAAAAATGTAAAATATATTTCTGGCGCATACCTGTTCATAATTGAGAACACCAATGTGGGTGTATATTGGATATAACACATCTGTTGAATTAAAGTGAGCCGTGCTCTGTGAAAAGCGGGTTTAATGCAAGTGCGTAAAATGTCGTACCAGGTTAGCCTGTGCAGTCTTCACATGCTTATCAGTGACGACACTTTCCGCGTTTATGATATTTTCTGTTTAAAGAAAGTCTCGTCTTCGCGAAATTCCAGTGTAGGCGGAAAGTGACGTCCCTGATTTGACTGTGCGATCAGTACAGGCTAATGTACGACACTTTACGCACGTGCATAAACACCCTTTTAACAGAGCACGGCTCAAATCTTATTTGTATGTAAGTATTTTCCACCATGCAGCGTTTGTGTCTATGCGTTCACATTCTTGCCAGGGCACATACGGCTGTACTCATTAAAGCCACGTCAGTATAGTAAATATATAAGCCGCGTTCTTGAAAAGCTGGGATAAATACATGTGCGTAAAGTGTCGTCCCACATTAGCTTGCGCATTCCGCACAGACTAATCAGGGACGACATTTTCCGCCAAAACTAAATTTTCGTTAAGAGAAGACTTCCTTTAAACGGAAAATACCAAAAATGCGGAAAGTGTCCTCCCTGATTAGCCTGTGCATACTGCACAGACTAATCTTTTTTTTTCTTTTTTGCATAGGCTAATCTTTGAGGACACTGTCCACACTTTCATTAAGCCCCGTGTAGCAAGAGTGCGACTCATATTTAGTTTGATCGTCGAAAGCTATTCTAACATTGGTATAAAAAACCCATTACCTTGAGGTCGCATCTCCCGATGATCTGGAAAAGTTTCCTCGATCGAGCGTCTTTTGTCATTAACATTCGGAGTTATTGCCGTGTTAGCGTCAGCATTTCCGGAAACTGTTGGTTTCAATTTCAAGTTCACTGTTTCGATGGACTCGTTGAATACTTGAAAGGCGGTGGACGCCTTACTTATATTTCCCGTAAGTATTTCTGTCAGAATGCTAACAATATTCGCTTCCAGGTAGTCGTACATTATGTTAACAAATTGAACCATTTCGTCAATGTCTGTGCGTGACGCGTCAATCACATCGGTGATTTCTTCAAACAGTAACCCATTTCTATTCAATGACTCGCGTTTGTGTTTTATAAGTTTGTAAATTTTGAAAAATTCTATCATTTCGACTTCGGTCGCTTCTATTTTTGTTTCTTCGCCTTTTGGAATAGTTGGTCCTTTTTCAATAGTCTGGTATGAGTCTTTTAGTCGCTCTTGCAAAAGTTCGATAATTTCTTGCACAAAATCACGTTCCATTGTTCCAAAACTATCCCCGGAGTCTTCGCCAAAATTACTATTTCTTTTCTTTTGGGCCGGCGATGAAATGACGTCATAAGGGTCCTTAGTTACGGGCGCACTTAGCACGGCGGTGAAAATAACCAACCAAAACATCATGATGAATATCACAGAACTATTTGTGTTCATTTCAAAAGAATAATAAGTCAATGTTCATGTAAATCCCCACAATGACTTTCTCGGCTGGTTAACACGCAGATCCGAAACAAAAAGAATTTCTGAGGTACTAAAGTTATTTTCATCAACGAAATCCTCTCGCTTCCCATTTTATTTCTTCAATAAACAACTAAAATCAAGATTTGAAACTAAGCATATTCATAACGAAAACAACTTTAAAATGAGGCGACCGCAACAGATCGGATACTGCGTTGGTCGTTTGTAATGGCAGACAAGGACTGACCGAAAGAGGTCGAGATACTATCAACAGATGATAAGGCATGTCAATGGAAGCACTTCGTCGGTGTTGATTTCCACTCGAGTGTAATCACAATAGCCATACGGCCCTTAAGGCTGACACATAATGTAAAGACAGTTTCAAGACTTGGCTGAGATGGCCCGTTGCGAACTTTTGGAGGGTTTGGCACGAGTCAAACAGCTGTTCGTTAAGTGAAAAGATTCTCAAATAGTTAAGTCGGGGGTTCCGTGAGCAATCGGAAATCTTCGGCTCATTTCGGTGATGATAGTTGAACTTTTGATAATCTTCGAGCTATATGCTCGTTCATTTCCGTACGTTACTGGTTTAATTTTTTCTTCGCGTGCATAATATGATTTATTGATGATAACGCGTTAAGTTTATCAATGGGTCAGAAATATAAACAGACGTCGAAAATGTTCTAGATTTTTTTCTTCTTGAACGGGTGACTTATTTATTGCCAATAAAAATTTCGGTTACCAAGGCTAAATTAGGGTGTTTAATATTGACTGATAGTGAACTTTACCCTACAATAACTTAAAGGTAGGCCAATTAAGGTTATCGGTCTTTCGCTGCAATAAAAACATAAGTACTTGAGTTAATATATACGGCATGCTAAAAAGAGTCAAAACTAAGAACACTTTTATTTTGTAAAAAAACGTCGCCGATTTACTTTCATTTCTGAAAATCACACGACAGCCCATGTTTTTGTTACATCCCCCCCATATAAATTAAACCTTTATACCGTTTAAACTATGCAGTTTTTCGATGGTTAAATCCTTTTGCTTAAATGAGTCATCACCGAATTCGAAAATCACAAAATTCATGTGCGATTCCGATTTTTTAAAACTATTGTTAGTCTCATTTAAATATTTTTTATCTCTTCTTTAAATTCGTATCAAGAAGGATGTGGTTGGATAGGCCGAAAATAGCAATCAAGTTTGTGATAAAAACAACCGCATGAAACCGAAACGCGGAATTTATGTTCAGTGTGGGTGTGGGGGGGGGGAGCGTGTGGTTGTGGAGGGGGGGGGGGGGTGCGTGTGTAAGTATTTCGAAGTGTATTAGGTCCTTCCGCGCCTAGACAGCATTTTGTGTGGACCGGGAGTATGTCCCAGTACTACTGCCGAATAAATTAACCAGAACCTCGTAAGTTTATAAGAATTTTCATTAAAGGCTGCAATTTCCGGCGTTTTAGTTGTAACTAAGAGACTTTCAAATTTGGCGTGGTCTTGATTTGTTTAGAGGTAGCTGGAGTACCCGGAGGAAACCCACTTGTCCGGCATCGCTACCACAAATCAATCTCATATTCGTCCCGGAACATGGAGAGAACCCGTGCCTTTGAAAGAAGCATGCGAAGATTTATGTTTAGATAAGTCTATTGGTTAACAAACTGGTGTAGAAAATACGGTTTCTCTTTATAACTCTAGAAAAAAAGTTATTTCATACATTATATTATATCACAATACATTTCATCAACCTTGCTTGAGATTGCGTGTAGGTTATTTGTTGGTAAAGGTCACCGTTTTAAAAAATTTAACGCTTTATCTCTTAGATACGTATTTTGACGCATTTGTAGTCACTTAGAAAGTTACATTTAATTCAATACATTTCTTACTAAATTCAAGTTTTAAAGGCTTCATTTCCAACCCGTAGTTACTGATGAGCAGCAAACAGCATAAATCCTGAACATACTGCGAGTATGGTTCTGGTTTTATGCTGTTTGAACAAAGCCATTTTCACTTTGCTTCTGAGTGGGAAAGGTTAAGAGAAACAAGAGCACCGCCTTGCGGGTGCAGACCGCTCATCTATTTTTCTTTTTAAAGGTGAAGGGAACTATCTCAATACTTCAATAAAAAAAAGATGGATGGTTGGGGTGGAGAGGGGTGTATAGTGTTGGTGTGTGGTCATTTATTACATTATCTTCCAAAAATAAGAAATACAAATGCAAAAACAAAATAAAAATAATTTATTTTTTTGGTGGGGGGGGGGGGATTCTTGGGTGGGATAGTTGGACGGTCTTTCAAAAATAAAAGAATAAAAATAAATATTTCGTTTTTTAACCATGTTTCCAAAAAAAAAAATGGGGGGGGGGGTTGGATGGGGTCGGGTATAGTGTGAGGGTGTGGTCATTTATAAGATGTTCTTTCAAAAAAGAGAAGAAAAAAAAGTTTTTTTGGGGGGCGAGGGGGGATTCGGGGGGGGGGGCATGGGGGATGGTTTGGGTGGAGTCTATTGTAGTATGTCATGTAAGAGTTGTTTTGTCAAAGTATCAATCAAATCTGATCATAAATAACGAAGTCATGGTAATTTTTGCAAAATTTAATTATTTGACTTTGAGAGTCAAGGTCATTCAAAGGTCAAGGTAGAATTCAACTTGCCAGGTACAGTACCCTTATGATAGTATTAAAGTATTTGAAGCTTGAAAGCAATAGCATTGATACTTTAGAAGTAAAGTGGATGTAAACACAAAATTTAACCATATATTCAAAGTTACTAAGTCAAACAAGGGCCATAATTCTGTCAAAATTACAATCAGATTTATGCAACTTGTTCCGTACAGTCCCCTTATGATAGTTTGTGAGTGTTCCAAGTCTGAAAGCAATTGCTATGATACTTTAGGAGTAAAGTGGCCCAAAACACAAAACTTAACAAAATTTTAACTTTTCTAAGTATAAAGGGGCCATAATTCTGTCAAAATGCCAGTCAGAGTTACATAACTTTGCCTGCACAGTCCCCTTATGATAGTAAGTAAGTGTTGCAAGTATGAAAGCAATAGCTTTGATACTTTAGGAATAAAGTGGACCTAAACACAAAACTTAACCAAACGTTCAATTTTCTAAGTATAAAAAGGGCACATAATTCTGTCAAAATGCACGCCAGAGTTATCTAACTTTGCCTGCCCAGTCCCCTCATGATAGTAAGTTAGTGTACCAAGTTTGAATGCAATAGCTTTAATGCTTTATGAGAAAATTGGACCTAAACACAAAACTTAACCAAATTTTCAATTTTCTAAGTATAAAAAGGGCACATAATTCTGTCAAAATGCACGCCAGAGTTATCTAACTTTACCTGCCCAGTCCCCTCATGATAGTAAGTAAGTGTACCAAGTTTGAATGCAATAGCTTTGATGCTTTATGAGAAAAGTGGACCTTAACACAAAACTTAACCAAATTTTTAATTTTCTAAGTATAAAAAGGGCACATAATTCTGTCAAAATGCACGCCAAAGTTATCTAACTTTGCCTGCCCAGTACCCTCATGATAGTAAGTAAGTGTAATAAGTTTGAATGCAATAGCTTTGATACTTCATGAGAAAAGTGGACCTAAACACAAAACTTAACCGGACGCTGATGCTGACGCCGACGCCAAGGTGATGACAATAGCTCATTTTTTTTTTTCAAAAAATAGATGAGCTAAAAACGGGTTTTGCTCAATGTTAATTTCTCGAAAACAAATGTAACTTTTGTCTGGCAACTCGCGACACATAGCTTACTGTTATCAACACTTGATTCTGATATGGGACAGACGAGAGTCGAGGTAAAAGTTGCTCAATATAGAACAATGGTTTCTACCAAATACGTCGGTAACTTATTGAACTAGTATAATGCAAATGCAAACTTAACAATCTTTTATCCTAATTTAGGATTACATAAAGAGTTGGTGGGTTCAATATCATTGTCATTCGAAAAGTCGACACTCTTATAAATAATAGATACATAATGTCAAAGACTGGGTGAATGGTGGGAGTGGTCAATATGTATCCGTGTTTTATTTTTTGCAAATCAGGGAAACACACATCTTAACACTCACAGTAAATTTATTTTTTGCTATTGTTTTACATTACCTCTCAATTGATATTCAATTATGAAATGTAAACCATTTACCACTTAGATTCGTATATTCACCCATTTGTAGTCCCTTGGAAAGATATATTAAAGTTAAGATCTTTCTTACAAGATTCAAGTTTTTAAGTCTTCATCTCCAAACCTTAGGTACTGATGGTCAGCAAACAGCATAAAACCACAGGTGGTTAGATAGTGAAATATTTTTATTTCAGAAACGTTAATTTTTCGTTATAATATGATTATTTATCATTCAAAATGATGTTTTCACTAATTAATATCATAGCCACACGCTAACCACCTGTGCATAAAACCAGAACAGACTGCGAGTTACATGCAGGCTGTTCTGGTTTTATGCTGTTCGCACGTAGCCATTTTTACTTTGCTTCTCAGTAGGAAAGGGTCAATTTAGAAACAATAAAGTTGTGCGCAAATGCTGACGTGTACTTTCAATAAGAAAATCTGCATCAGCCTGAAATCTTACAAAGATTCGCTATTTAATATCTCTGAGACTATTCAAGTTAAAATAAAAAGTATTTTATCCTTTACATTTACATTACTTTTTAAGTGGCACGTAAATCAGAGGTATTTTTAATGATGCAATAATGTTTAAGGCAAAAGCAGATATGTACTTTTAAAAAGTCTCACTCAGCATGAAATCTTACAGAATTTTGATAAATTCTAAAGGGTAAGGAAAAGTGTTATAAGGTGTACTGATAGAAGTGATTGGACTGACATTCTGGTGTTAACCCTTTGCATGCAGGGAAATTTATCATCTGCTAAAATGTTGTCTGCTGAATTTCTAAAATTAGCATTTTCTTCGATTTTTTTCAAAGAATATTATCAGAATAGCGAACAGTTTGGATCCTGATGAGACGCCACGTTCTGTGGCGTCTCATCTGGATCCAAACTGTTTGCAAAGGCCTTCAAAATTCGGTTCCCGACTGAAAGGGTTAATGGTGTAAAATCCTACAAACAAAGAACACTGTTGTTTGAAGTTAAATAACTTACCTATTGTGATAGAATTATGCAGAACAAAAGGTCAAAAGGACTGACAGAGAGACAGGCAAAAGCACAATTTTTATTTAATCCTTTATAGTTAAACCATATCAATGCACCTTAAATCAGGATTAAGTAAAACAATAACAGTATCAAATCTGTATATGTGAATATACTGAATATAAATGATCCTTGCTTTAGGAAAACAGGGTTTAATGCATGAGCGTAGTGTCCTCCCAGATTATGCTGTGCAGTCTGCACAGGCTAATCAGGTACTGCATGTCCTACTAGGATGGAATTTTTGTTTTAAAGAGACTTCTTTAATTCATTAAAGAATACCATAAAAGCCAGCAATTTTCTTTGTCCAATGGGGAAAAGTACCGGTACAAGCCCAATTGCGAAAATTGTGCGCAAAAAGACCTGAAATTGGGAAAATTCTCGTCGTGAAGTCATCATATTGGGAAATTGGTGTATTTGATTTTTTGATCCCAATAACTTTAAAATTGATAACTAAATGTTGTCAAGTTGTCAATATTATATTTACTTAGGTTAAAGCCATAGAGCTGCATAGGGAAACTAACTAAATGTTCCATTATATTTATAAAAATAACAAGATGTGTTTGTGAAACACTATGCCCCCCCCTCCCCATATATTTGACCTTTGACCTTGAAGGATGACCTTGACCTTTCACCACTCAGAATGTGCAGCTCTTTGAGATACACATGCATGCCAAATATCAAGTTTCTATCTTCAATATTGCAAAAGTATTCATAAAATGAGCGATTTTGGCCACATATATTTGACCTCTGACCTTGAAGTTTCTATCTTCAATATTGCAAAAGTTATGGCCAATGTTAAAGTTTGACACAAACCTACAAACAGACAGGGCAAAAACAATATGTCCCCCGGTATAGACTGGGGGACATACAAAACTAGCAGTATTTGAAATAATAACACTTACTAACATCACTAATTTCAAACTTTAGAAAATTAAAAACAACACAACATTGTTATGAGCAATAGGATGCAAACGCGAACATAAGCGAGGCCACCCCCCCCCCCCCCCCCCCAAAAAAAAAGATATGTGAAAATGTAGGTAGTTTCTTCGTTAATTTGTTAAGTTTTCAAAACTTCTTATCCACATACTTTTACACAGGGTTAATAAAAAATAAAACACACATATACAATTGTATTACAATTTATTGTATAAAACATTTTAATAAAGATACTGAAATGTAGTATACTTAAGAGATATTTGGGTTGTAATTTTTTTGTAATCTGTTGCATCCTTAATAATAACATTGTATAACAACCAAGTCCCTGCATCAATCCAAATAAGAAATGGTAAGACCTTTCATCACTCAAAATGTGCAGCTCCATGAGATACACATGCATGCCAAATATCAAGTTGGTATCTTCAATATTGCCAAAGTATTCATAAAATGAGCGATTTTGGCCACATGTACTTGACCTCTGACCTTGACCTTTCACCACTCAAAATGTGCGGCTCCATGAGATACACATGCATGCCAAATATCACATTGCTATCTTCAATATTGCAAAAGTATTCATAAAATGAGCGATTTTGGCCACATATATTTGACCTCTGACCTTGAAGGATGACCTTGACCTTTCACCACTCAAAATGTGCAGGATCATGGAGATACACATGCTTGCCAAATATCAAGTTGCTATCTTGAATATCGAAAAAGTTATTGCAAATGTTAAAGCTGGAGCAAACAGCCAACGTACAGACCAAAAACAGTATGTCCTACACTATAGTGGGTGGGGGACATAACAAGAGCACCGCCTTGCGGGTGCAGACCGCTCATCTATTTTCTTTTTAAAGGTGAAGGGACTCACATTTTCAATCACAAAAGAGGGAGGAGCTGAGTGAAGAGGGGTGTATAGTGTGGGTGTGTGGAATTTATTACATTATCTTCCAACAATGCGGAAAGGAAAAAAAAAACGCAAAAAAAAATAAAATCGGGGGGGGGAGTGGGGGGGATTTTTGGGTGCGATGGTTGGACGGTATTTCAAACATAAAATATTAAAAATAAATATTTGTGTTTTTTAACCGTTTCAAACAAAAAAAATTGGGGGGGGGTGGGGTGGGGGGATGTAAAGTGTGAGGGTGTGGTGGTAATTTGTGAGATGATCTTAAAAAAAAAAAAAAAAAAAAAAAAAAAAAAATAGGGGGGGGATTCGGGTGGGGGGAGGGGGGGGAGGGGTGGTGGGGGGATTCTTGGGTGCGATGGTTGGACGGTATTTCAAACATAAAATAATAAAAATAAATATTTGTGTTTTTTAACCGTTTCAAAAAAAAAATTGGGGGTGGGGTGGGCACAGGGGATGGTTTGGGTGGAGTCTATTGTGGTATGTCAGGTAAGAGTAGTTTTGTAAAAGTATCAATTAAATCTAATCATAAATAAACAAGTTATGGCAATTTTAGCAAAATTTAATAATTTGACCTTGAGAGTCAAGGTCATTCAAAGGTCAAGGTAAAATTCAACTTGCCAGGTACAGTAACCTCATGATAGCATGAAAGTATTTGAAGTTTGAAAGCAATAGCCTTGGGTCACTTAAGAAGTAAAGTGGATCGAAACACAAAATTTAACCATATATTCAAAGTTACTGAGTCAAAAAAGGGCCATAATCCCGTAAAAATGACAACCAGAGTTATGCAACTTGTCCTTTTACTGTACCCTTATGATAGTTTGCGAGTGTTCCAAGTATGAAAGCAATATCTATGATACTTTAGGGGTAAAGTGGACCAAAACAAAACTTAACCAAATTTTCAATTTTCTAAGTATAAAAAGGGCACATAATTCTGTCAAAATGCCAGTCAGAGTTACATTACTTTGCCTGCACAGTCCCCTTATGATAGTAAATAAGTGTTGCAAGTATGAAAGCAATAGCTTTGATACTGTAGGAATAAACTGGACCTAAACACAAAACTTAACCAAATTTTCAAATTTCTAAGTATAAAAAGGGCACATAATTCTGTCAAAATGCACGCCAGAGTTATCTTACTTTGCCTGCCCAGTCCCCTCATGATAGTAAGTAAGTGTACCAAGTTTGAATGCCATAGCATAGATACTTTATGAGAAAAGTGGACCTAAACGCAAAACTTAACCAAAATTTTCAATTTTCTAAGTATAAAAAGGGCACATAATTCTGTCAAAATGCCAGTCAGAGTTACATTACTTTGCCTGCACAGTCCCCTTATGATAGTTAATAAGTGTTGCAAGTATGAAAGCAATATCTATGATACTTTAGGGGTAAAGTGGACCAAAACAAAACTTAACCAAATTTTCAATTTTCTAAGTATAAAAAGGGCACATAATTCTGTCAAAATGCCAGTCAGAGTTACATTACTTTGCCTGCACAGTCCCCTTATGATAGTTAATAAGTGTTGCAAGTATGAAAGCAATAGCTTTGATATTGTAGGAATAAAGTGGACCTAAACACAAAACTTAACCAAATTTTCAAATTTCTAAGTATAAAAAGGGCACATAATTCTGTCAAAATGCACGCCAGAGTTATCTAACTTTGCCTGCCCAGTCCCCTCATGATAGTAAGTAAGTGTACCAAGTTTGAATGCCATAGCATAGATACTTTATGAGAAAAGTGGACCTAAACGCAAAACTTAACCAAAATTTTCTATTTTCTAAGTATAAAAAGGGCACATAATTCTGTCAAAATGCCAGTCAGAGTTACATTACTTTGCCTGCACAGTCCCCTTATGATAGTTAATAAGTGTTGCAAGTATGAAAGCAATATCTATGATACTTTAGGGGTAAAGTGGACCAAAACAAAACTTATCCAAATTTTCAATTTTCTAAGTATAAAAAGGGCACATAATTCTGTCAAAATGCCAGTCAGAGTTACATTACTTTGCCTGCACAGTCCCCTTATGATAGTTAATAAGTGTTGCAAGTATGAAAGCAATAGCTTTGATACTGTAGGAATAAAGTGGGCCTAAACACAAAACTTAACCAAATTTTCAAATTTCTAAGTATAAAAAGGGCACATAATTCTGTCAAAATGCACGCCAGAGTTATCTAACTTTGCCTGCCCAGTCCCCTCATGATAGTAAGTAAGTGTACCAAGTTTGAATGCCATAGCATAGATACTTTATGAGAAAAGTGGACCTAAACGCAAAACTTAACCAAAATTTTCAATTTTCTAAGTATAAAAAGGGCACATAATTCTGTCAAAATGCACGCCAGAGTTATCTAACTTTGCCTGCCCAGTCCCCTCATGATAGTTAGTAAGTGTACCAAGTTTGAATGCAATAGCATTGATACTTTCTGAGAAAAGTGGACCTAAACGCAAAACTTAACCGGACGCCGACGCCAACGCCGACGCCAAGGTGATGACAATAGCTCATAATTTTTTTTCAAAAAATAGATGAGCTAATAATTTTTTTTCAAAAAATAGATGAGCTAAAAAAAACAAAGTTTGTTTTTTTTAGAAATCTTCAATTGGGACAACAATTGGTAATTTTTTTTTTCCTTTATGGGAAAGCGCAGTTTACCGAATTGCACATGCTCATCTGGGACAATACTTTACAAACATGCATTTAACTCTTTCTTCCAAGGGCAAGGCTAAAATCACTCCAATCATCTAACATAAAAATATACATAACAAATATCACCATTTTATCGTCAAAGCATTTGTCATCTTCTCCACTTCATGATACTGCGTGTGCAACATCTGCCTACATTTCTCACTGTCCACTCCACCTAGCCATTCCTCATACAGACTGGTTACACTTTCCACACTCCAGGGACTCTGGACTGGCACGGAATTATACAAACCAGTCACATCTGCCAGTCTGTCTTTAAGAGTGCTCTCCCCTTCTGCAAGTCTGATCTGACCTCCACCATTTGTGCAGCCAGACGGACAGGCCATGATTTCAACAAAATGGTACGGACATTTGTTGCGTTTTATCTTCTGCACGATATTTTGGATGTTTCGGAAGCCGTAGGCTAGCGCCATCTTGAGGGTTGGCTTGCCGTCTGCTTCAATGGTTACTTCTTGGAAATCTTGATTTCTGCAAAAGGTAAAGGTAAATGTTCCGGTATATAATCTGATATTGATGATGGTATATTGTCAGCAGACTATTTACCCCAGCAGTTGGCGGAGTACATGTATGTGACCACAGCACATTGGTTTATTTCCCCAACAGGTAGACAATTATACACCTGACTGGAAAGGTGCAAGTGTGGGACTAGATTTTTTTTAGCTCAGAACAATTCCATTGGTCAAAGCGGGATTGAACCAGGGACCTACTGATTTTTGGACCAGTATCACGCCACTAGACACATGTTCCCACAAATCAGAACCAAAACCATACAGGGAATTGTGGAAAGCAAGGCATTGACTATTTTATATAGTATCACATAGTTTTTCTGTTTTAGGGAAAACAATTAAGCAAATTCCTGAAGACATAGTACAACATTATTTTCATGATCTTTTCATTGTGAAATAATATTATACCTGTATATAAATTCAAACCAGTCTAAACCAAACCATCAGAAAACCAAATCCCTGTCTGAACCCTATGGCTTTGTCATTCTGATTTGTTTTCAAAACCAAATACCCAACACTTTAATCACGAATTTCATCAAAATTAAGATTAAACAAGCAAATTCATTGAATAGATACCGCACGCTGAATACATTTGTGTATTGATGGTTGAAGAACTAAAAGAAATGGTTATTTAAAGGGTTGCGCCTTTTCTCAATATGTATTGCAATTCTCCTCATTGATATCATTACACCCATGAAATGTTGAAATATTTAATAGTATCTGACATAAAGCCCTTCAGCATGGCAGCAGTTCACTGATAAGTTTAAATTATAAAACCATTGTTTCCAAGAGCTTGTGGCAGGAGTGATATATACCAACAAAAAAATATATGTTACAAATTGTAACAATAAAATTCTAAGTTGAAAAATATACAAAATTTTCTCAATTTTAAATGTAGAACAATTACTCCACATGCCTATTTTCATATTACTTTGAAAAATGCATGCTCATTTAAGACATTTATATTTAAAACTCAAAAGCGTAGGAAAACTTCTTCAAACTCTGCTGTGTCTTTTCAGAAAACAGTGGGCAAGATGAACATATTTCCATGGAAAATCAAGTATAACACACACCCCACTTTGATGTTGCAAAGGGATTATAAAAAGAAGAGGGCCTGAAAGGCCTAAGGTCGCTCACCTGAGATAAAAAAAAATGACCTGTTCTTTGCAGCCCAAGATATCAATGGAACAAATGTTCTAACCAAGTTTCATGAAGAATGAACAACAAATGGCCCCCTGAACCATTCTTGAACTCTTCCAAGATATGTCCAAATTTTATGAAGATTGGGCACAAAATTTATCTTCTAGACTGTTCACATGTTTTGACATCCAAATTGCTAATGTTTTGACAAAATTTCATGATGATTAGGCAAAAAATGTGACCTTTAGAGTGTTCAAAAGCTTTTTTACTATACAAATATAAGGAAAAAGCCCCCCCCTGGTTGCCATGTTTTTTTTCTGATCTAAACCATTTTCGAACACAACTGTCATATCCAGGTGTGGCAGTGCGGTCTTGTTCGCTTACGCAAGTGAACAGGTCACAGGACAGTTACGAGTAATGTAACTTTGTGAGCACTTATGTAATGCGGATATATTTATTCGACGCTCATTACCGGTCAGGATGACACCACTGACTGGTAGTAATTCAAAGGCGTCCAGTTAGATACACCTGAATACACTCAAAGAATTAATCTATCAGTGAAAACCATGACCCAGTTTCGAACTCTGTGAGGTATCAATAGGACAAATGCTCTGACCAAGTTTCATGAAGATCAGACAATAAATGTGGCCACTGGAGTGTTCACAAGGCAAAATGTTGACGATGGATGACTGACGACGCACGCCGGACAAACGGCGATCACAAAAGCTCACCATGAGCATGTTTTGCTCAGGTGAGATTACAAGAACATTGCTCCAGCTCTTTAACCCACCTTTCCCCCACACACCCTCTTGACTGTAGCAAATGGAATTAAAAAACAATACCTTAAACTTTTAAAGTTAAGCTTCTGTAGCTCTGTCCCCAGTATCTGCCCTGCAGCATAGCGCGCTATATGTTCCAGGTATCCTCCCGAACCCCCGCCTGTGTGTCCCACCATCGCATCTGCACCAAACCTAGCCAGAGGAAATAAAGTATTAGTTATGTGAAAATGGGTCTAACATATGCCGCCAGCCTAGATTCAGACAGGCCTGCACATTTGCGCCATTTGTGTCTGGAAGCAAGAAACACTATGTCTGCTGTACAGTCATACAAGGTTTAGTGGTTTCATCAGCAGCTATTATGGATCCTCTTCAGAATATACGGATGAAGAGATTAATCTCATTTTTGCACAGCGTGGTTCATATCAGAATGCATGATTTTTGGCCTGAGGCATAGCCCCAAGGCCATAGTAATGATACAAATTTCTGAACCTATCCGAATTGGCTGGCTTCCAAAAACCAAATTCCCAAGACTCCGATTTACCCCTTAATTCATGCGCAATAAAAGTAATTCTTCGCAGATCTCAATAATCCCCCTTGTAAAAACAGAACATCACTATATAGCATTACCGTACCATAAAAATGTAAAAACAAGAGGGCCTGAAAGGCCCAAAGTCGCTCACCTGAGATTAAAAAGAACTGACCTGTTCTGTGCAGCCCAAGATGTCATTAGAACAATATGTTCTTACCAACTTTCATGACTAGTGAACAGGGTACCCTGGCAGCCACGTTTTTCAAGAGACCAGAACCATTTTCATACACATCAAAGATATCATTTAAACAAATATGCTGACAAAATTTCATAAAGATTCATAAGTCCATATAAGGAAAAATGCCCCACCCACTGGTGGCCATGTTTTTCAAGCAACTGGAACCACTTTCGAACTTGTGCAAAATATCATTGGGAAAAATCTTCTGACAAAGTTTCATGATGATCGAACAATAAATATGGCTTCTAGAGTGTTAACAAGGTTTAACTATAGCCATATAAGGAAAAATGCCATGCCCCCTTGGCGGCCTTTTTTTTTACACCAACCGGAACCATTTTCGAACTCATCCAAGATATCATTGGGACAAATCATCTGACCAAAGTTTCATGATGATCGGACAATAAATGTGGCCTCTAGAGTGTTAACAAGGTTTTACTAAAGCATGAAATATAGCCATATAAGGAAAAATGCCACGCCCCCTGGTGGCCATGTTTTTTAAGCAACCGAAACCCTTTTCGAACTCATTCAAGATATCATTAGGACAAATCTTCTGACCAAGTTTCACGAAGATTGGAAAATAAATGTGGCCTCTTGAGTGTTAACAAAGTTTTACTATAGCCATATCAGGAAAAATGCCCCGCCCCCTGGCAGCCATGTTTTTCAACCAACCAGCATCATTTTTGAACTCGTCCAAGATATTATTGGCATGAATCTTCTGACCAAGTTTCATGAAGATCAGACAATAAATGTGGTCTCTAGAGTGTTAACAAGATTTTACTATAGCCATATATAGCCATATAAGGAAAAATGCCCCGCTCCTTGGCAGCTATGTTTTTCAAGCCAACGTAACCATTTTCAAACTCATTCAAGATGTCATTGAGACCAATCTTCTGACCAAATTTCATGTAGATTGGACAATAAATGTGGCCTCTAGAGTGTTCACAAGGTTTTACTATAGCCATATAAAGCCATATAAGGAAAAATGCCCTGCCCCTTGGCAGCCATGTTTTTCAAGCAAACGTAACCATTTTCAAACTCTTCCAAGATATAATTGAGACCAATCTTCCGACCAAATTTCATGAAGATTGGACAATAAATGTGGCCTCTAGATTGTTAACAAGGTTTTCCTATAGCCATATAAGGAAAACTGCCCCGCCCCCTGGCGGCCATGTTTTTTCACCGATCTGGACCATTTTTGAACTCGTCCGAGATATCAATGAAACCAATGTTTTGACCAAGTTTCATGATGATTGGGCAAAAATTGTGACTTCTAGAGTGTTCACAAGGTTTCTCTATAGCCATATAAGGAATACTGCCCCGCCACCTGGCGGCCATGTTTTTCAACGGACCTGAACCATTTTTGAACTCAACCCACCTATCATTTAGATAAACATTTTGACAAAGTTACATGAAGATTGGGCATCAAATGTGACTTCTACAGTGTTCACAAGGTTTTTCTTTTTTTTGACCTAGTTACCTAGTTTTTTACCCAGCATTACCCAGTTTCAAACTCAGTCTAGGTATCAATGGGAAAAATGTTCTGACCAAATTTCATGAAGATCAGACAATAAATGTGGCCTCTAGAGTGTTCATAAGGCAAAATGTTGACGACGGACGACGCATGACGGACCAAAAGCGATCACAAAAGCTCACCATGAGCACGTTGTGCTAAGGTGAGCTAAAAAAAAAAAGAAAACAAGAGATGTGTTCGTCAGAAACACAATGCCCCCTACTGCGCTGCTTTGATTTTTTTTTTTTTTTACCTTTGATCTTGAAGGATGACCTTGACCTTGAACTTCCACCACTCATAATGTGCAGCTTCATGAGATACACATGCATGCCAAATATCAAGTTGCTATCTTCAATATTGCAAAAGTTATGGCCAACATTAAAGGTTTTTTTTTATGGGAGGACGGACAGACTGACATACTGACTGACGGACATTTCAACTTCTATATGCCACCCTACCGGGCGCATAAATAACAACAATGAAACAAATAATAATTATCATTCTCAGAAATATACCTAGTTACCGGATATGGTATTTCACTTAGCAGATCGAGCGCGTAAATCGAGCATGAAAGTTCTACATGACAAAACGTACACAATCTGTACATCATTCTTTATCAGGGTAAAGGCCCAGTCTCACTATGATGCCAGCGGAGCCCCAGTGCGTGATCCACTGGGATGAACCGGGGCTCCACCGGGATGAACCGGGGCTCCATCTGGAAAGTATTAAAATGTTTAATATCTCCGGGATGAACCGGGAATCACCGGGAAGGACCGGCAATGACCAGGGCGGCACCGGGAACAAGCGGACCGGCTACGGGAACAACCGGGATGGCACCGTAGCTCCACCGGGGCCCATACAGACCCCGGCAGAGCTATGGCAATGCCCCAGTGGAGCCCTGGTGAATGCCGGTAGAGTCCCGGTATAGCTACGGTACATAAGCAAACTGGCACTCTGCCGGGACCCCACCAGCATTTACTGGAGCTCCGCCGGGGCATTATCGGCGATGACCGGGGTAAAACCGGGGTGTTACCATAGCTATGCCGGGGTCTCATGCCGGTATAGCCCGGTGAGTTCCGGTGGTATTACAGTATACTGGGGCTATGCCAGGACGCTGTCAGCTTTCACTGGGGCACTACCGGCGACAACCGGGGTGTCACCAGGATAAATTGCAGCCAGTCCGGGTTGACTGGGAAATAGTGTGACCGCGTTAAAAAAATTCTACGAATCATCCTGGTTCTCACCAGTCGACCGGCGTAAGCAGACCGGAACGGACCGGGGCTCTACCGGCAATAGTGAGACTTGGGCTTAAGTGGATTTTCTTTTGTTTACACATTACAAAGGAAGTATGAGTGTTTTCCTGATCTGTTAATTATGTACCATAGAAATCTATTTAAGGCTATTGAAATTGATTTATTTGACGCCAACATTAACAGTTTTTTACGGCCATGATCTTCACCGCCTATGTAGACGAACCTCTACTAGAACGGTAGAGTTTAACAAAAGGTTATTGTTCCCACAACCAGTATCGTGTAGTCCTCCACCGTCTATGTACACTGTAGTATATACACAAATATTGTCTTTTCTTACACTCTCTGAGCTTCTGAACTATATCGCTAGGGTCAATCCGTATGAATTCGGACAAAGGGAGAAATTCGGACAAAACATCCTAAATGCATTTTACGTCACACTAAATCTAGCCCCAGGCCTTCAGAGCCTACAGCGCTTTGATTACTTTCCCAGTAAGCAAGCAGTGGGCAGATGACCTGCGTCAAGCCAAAATGAGCCTAACCACACATCTGAACCTTGTAGTCCCAAATATGCCTCCAAATAAGCATACTCTGATGAACAGTAATAAAGTCCACTTATAAGACCATGAACCTTTGCATGACTTAATAGCAGACAGGGTAGCACCTAATTGGATGGCATAATACTCAAGACACGTCCATCAGTGGGTTTATACTGAAGCTTTTCCTGAAAGACCAAACTGGTAATTTGTTGAAAGAATGTGTGAAAAATCTGACTTCATAGCTACTGCACCACTAAAATGATAAACAACCAAGTGAATTTCCTTGAATTGATATCCCCCGCAAAATTAAGTTAGTTTACGGATGGGTGCAAATCCATTTATATATGCTATTATCCAAAAATATATTTAGTTGAAAGGTAATTGTTTGTATGCACTGCAATTCTCCTCATTGATATCTATACACCCATACAGTTTCATATTGAAATCATGTAGCTTATCTATCTGTGACATAGCCCTGAAAAGTTACCCACTACCAAAACAATGGTGGTGCAGTGGTCTACTGGTAACACACTGGTCTACCATTCCAGAGGTCCCCGGTTCAATTCCTGGCCAGGGCACGGGAAATTTCAGAAATGCTTCAAGTGTTTCCCACCCAACTAAAGATGTACTGGTATGAAACCCAGGTAATTCTCGCGTGTATCGGTGCTATACACTGAGCAGGTAAAAGAACCAAGGGATCTATTGGCAAAAAGCTAGGGTATCGCACCCGGATTCCTTGTATCTCAATACTGTCTCTTCTGCTTGCTGTCTCTTCAGCAAAAACCAAAGGACCCCATTGGTTATCCTTGACTGCAAGGTCAAAAGAAATACAATATAATCAAGGACACTTATTTGATCAAGTGTAGGGTTATGGTTCTTGTGCTTGGCACTTCTCTTCATTGATATCAATACACCCATGAAGTTTCATGTTGAAGTCTTGAATGGTATCTGAGATATAGGCCTGAAAAGTTACATAATACAAACAAGAGTGCCAAACTGTCACAAGATACGCCCGTTTGAAGGTTTTGGACAACTTGATAACTTTACCATGACCCATATTTGAACTTGACCTACATATCATCTAGACACAACTTCTGACCAAATTTGGTGAAGATCAGATGAAAACTACTTCAATTAGAGAGCGGACACCATGCTTAATGCTTGAAATGCACTAAGTGACCTCGTGATCTAGTTTTTGACCCGACATGACCCATATTTGAACTTGACCTAGATATTGTCTAGACACAACTTCTGACCAAATGTGGTGAAGATCGGATGAAAACTACTTCAATTAGAGAGCCGACACCATGCTAAATGCTTGAAATGCACTAAGTGACCCCGTTACCTAGTTTTTGACCCGGCATGACCCATATTCGAACTTGACCTAGACATTGTCCAGATACAACTTCTGACCAAGTTTGGTGAAGATTTGAAAAAAACTAATTCAATTAGAGAGCGGACACCATGCTTAATGCTTGAAATGCACTAAGTGACCCTGTGACCTTGTTTTTGACCCGGCATAACCCATATTCGAACTTGGCCTAGATATCAACTAGATGCAACTGCTGACCAAGTTTGGTGAAGATCGGATGAATACAATTTGAATTAGAGTCCGGACAAAGTAAAATGCACTAATTGACCCTTTGACCTAGTTTTTGACCCAGCATGACCCATATTCGGACTTGACCTAGATATCAACTAGATGCAACTACTGACCAAGTTTGGTGAAGATCGGATGAATACAATTTGAATTAGAGTCCGGACAAAGTGGCGCCGTTGAAAATGCACTAATTGACCCTATGACCTAGTTTTTGACCCGGCATGACCCATATTCGAACTTGGCCTAGATATCAACTAGATGCAACTGCTGACCAAGTTTGGTGAAGATCGGATGAATACAATTTGAAATAGAGTCCGGACAAAGTGGCCCCTTTGAAAATGCACTTATTGACCCTATGACCTAGTTTTTGACCCGGCATGACCCATATTCGAACTTGGCCTAGATATCAACTAGATGCAACTGCTGACCAAGTTTGGTGAAGATCGGATGAATACAATTTGAATTAGAGTCCGGACAAAGTGGCGCCGTTGAAAATGCACTTATTGACCCTATGACCTAGTTTTTGACCCGGCATGACCCATATTCGAACTTGGCCTATATATCAACTAGATGCAACTGCTGACCAAGTTTGGTGAAGATCGGATGAATACAATTTGAAATAGAGTCCGGACAAAGTGGCCCCTTTGAAAATGCACTTATTGACCCTATGACCTAGTTTTTGACCCGGCATGACCCATATTCGAACTTGGCCTAGATATCAACTAGATGCAACTGCTGACCAAGTTTGGTGAAGATCGGATGAATACAATTTGAATTAGAGTCCGGACAAAGTGATGCCTTCCGCCCGCCGCCCGCCGCCAAGGGGTTTCACATAATACGTCCCGTATTTTATACGGGCGTATAAAAACAACAAGGGTAATAACTCTTATTTCAGAAAGTGTAGGGTTATAGTTCTTGTGCATGGCATTTCTCCTCCTTGATATCTATAAACCCATGAAGTTTCATGGTGGTATCTTTTATAGTTTCTGGGATAAAGCCATGCAAAGTTTTGAGACAGACAGATGGAGTGACGGGATGACAGACAGACGGATGGATGGACAAACCCTATTCTATATCCCTCAGCCTTTGACAGGGAATAATTAAAGGACCATCAAACTGTGTTGCATACTTACAGAGTGTCCAAGGTCCCATCCTCAACATCAGCCAGTGATATGTTCTCCTTTGCAAGCATCAAATCCACCTCCCCTGGAAAAAATGACAACAGGGTAACAACAATCAAGCAATAAAAAAAATTCAATTACAGCGTCGTTCTGGGAAAACTGGGCTTAATGCATTTGGGGTATGTGTTATCCCAGATTAGCCTTTGCAGTCTGCACAGGCTAATCAAGGACAACTCTTTCCACTTATATGGATTTATTGGATGAAATGAAGTCTCTCCTTAAACAAAAACAGTTTATGCTGAAAGTGTTGTCCCTGGTAAACCTCTGTGGAATGCACAGTCAAATATGGGACCATACTTTAAGCACAGTCCAATCTGGGACCATACTTTAAGCACAGTCCAATCTGGGACCATACTTTAAGCACAGTCCAATCTGGGACCATACTTTAAGCACAGGCCAATCTGGGACCATACTTTAAGCACAGTCCAATCTGGGACCATACTTTAAGCACAGTCCAATCAGGGACCATACTTTAACCACATGCATTTAGCACTTTTATCCAACAGTTAGATTCAAACGTAGAAATCAAGCAATATTTATTTGCTCTTTGAACAAAAATATCTATCGTCATGTTAAGTTACGACTTTAAGTCACTTTTCATTTTTGAATGTGAGACATGTGTATGTTCTCAAACTATTAGTTATTTACTGATATTTCATTGCAATTTTAATATTTGAGCAACGGATTTTAGCTAAGAATAATTATGGAAGACAAACATTCTTACAAACTTATCATTTGATAAACGGCATTATGTAAAATACCATTTTTACTAGATACAATAGTAGGTAAAATCTGATACAAAAACTCAAAGTTGCCACTCATGACTTTAAGTAGCATCAGTTATTGAATGAATTTTATCATATATGGAAATGAAAAGAACAGTAGATAAAGTGTTTCACATTCAAAAGTCCTAAAGACTCCACACTCAACCCAGGTTTTGATTTAGACCTTGGGGAAAATGCTTTGCTTTTCTATGTAGGAAAATAAAGCACACAATTGAGCATTTGGGGAAAAACAAAAGCACATTATTGGCAGTTTAGAGGCAATATTAACAACTTTTTACATACACATTTAAGCGTAACGTTATGCTATTAAAGCATTTAACTGATTAAATAGATTTAAAGTGTTTAACTTCAATATCTTCCATTTCACTCACAAGCCATTATTGTTATATGTATAGAGTAATAAACAAAATACAGCAGAATGTACATTCAAGTCTGACTATGCACAGATTCAGTAATAAAGCTATCAAAACAGGGTTTTATTTATCCATTTTTGGAAGATACCGTAATTACTTTAAGTTTTCGAACACAAAGTTTTCGGACACCCTCGCTTTTAGCAAAAATACTTATTTTTTGTGACTCTAAATTTTAGGAAATATGGGTTTTCGTCCATAATTAATGTCTCTTAGTTTTGAGACAGTAGATATAACAGCGCTTTTCTACAGACTTCGGCCCTTTTTTTGCTATTTCCCAATTAAACATTAGAACTATTTCAAGCACAACAATTATTACTTTTTCAACATCATCAATTATATTTTTTCACACTTAACTGTTATAACTTTTTACCACTAAACCATAATAAACGTTTCAGGTTCAACTGTTAAAAGTATTTCACCCTCATCAATTATAACTTTTTCAAACTAAACCGTTATAACTATTTCACACAAAACCATCATAACCCTTTCATGTTCAACTGTTATAACTATTTCATACTCAACTGTTATTACTATTTCACACTAAACCGATATAACTTTTTCACACTCAAATGTTATAACTATTTCACACTTAACCATTATAACTATTTCACACAAAAACATTATAACTATTTCAAACTAAACCATAATAACCGTTTTACGTTATAAACAGTTATAACTATTTCACCCTGATCAGTTATATCTACATATGTATTTCGCACTCAACTGTTTTAGATTATCACACTATACATGTACCATTATAATTGTTTCACCTTTAACCATAATAACTATTTCACCCTCATCAATTATAACTATTTCACCCTCATCAGTTATAATTATTTCACCTTCATCAGTTAAAAGGATTTAACACTCAACAGTTATAACTATTTCACCATCATCAGTTATAAATATTTCAAGCTCAACTGTTATAACTATTTCAAGTTTATCAGTGACATCCATTTCACACTCAACTAAACATACAGTCCAGAAATACTACCTGAGGTTATCACACAGTCCACGTCTCGCGTGGAATACACATCATTGTAGAAATCTGACCTGGAATTCAAGCAAGTTTAAAGAATCGGTAAATTAACTTTACTTTAAGCCAACAATTTAAAATATAAACGAAACATATGTAATTTACAGAGATGAATAAAAGCTACATAACTTAAAATAAGACTTACCTTTGTGAAACACAAAGCCCCTATTGTAGTTTGAAGCTGGACCACAGCTAATATAGAGAAAGTTGTCAACCCTTTACCACTTAGATACGTATTTTCATGCATTTGCAGTTCCTTTGAAAGTACAATTTAGATTTAGACCTTTTGTACTAGATGTAAGTTTTAAAGGCTTCATTTCCATCTTTTTTGCAATTTTGATGAGCAGGCTGTTCTGATTATATGCTGTTTGCACAGAGCCATTTCCACTTTGTTTCTGAGTGGGAAAGGGTTAATTGTTAACTTCACCAACAATCAACCATTGCGTACAAACCCCTAAGTGGTTATCATAGAGAACATTTCTAAGTTTAAGGCCCAAAACTTCCCCAAAATCAATGGATAGAAACAAAACTCACACTTCATTTGTAAGTCATGTAGGTAGACTCACATACCAATATTAGCTACATATCTGAAACCATTGTGTAAAAATCCCTCCAGAAAATGGTTATTATAGAAAAAAAAATAAGTTTAAGGCCTGAAACTTCCCCAAAATCAATGGATAGAAACGAAACTAACACTTCATTTGTACGTCATGTAGGTAAACTCGCAAACCATAAATCAGCTCAATATCTGAAAGCATTGTGTGAAAAACACCTCACATAAGGGTTATTACAGAGAAAATGTCAGTTCAAGGACCATAACTTCGCCAACAAGAGCTGTCACCATAGGATGACTTATGCCCCCTATGAACGCTTGCTAGAAGTTATGAGCTTTTTTCGAAACCTAAACGCAGATTTCGAAACCTAAACGCGGACCCCAAGTTCAAGGTCACAGGGGTAAAAATATTTGTGCGTATGGAAATGCCTTGTCCATATACACATGCATACCAAATATGAAGGTTATATCTCAAGGGACATAGAAGCTATGAGCATTTTGCGAAACCTAAAAGCAAAGTGTGACTGAAAGACGGACAGACAGACTGACAGACAGACAGTCCAATCACTATATGCCCCCTTTTCTTCGAAAGGGGGCATAAAAATTGATGGACCAGAACGAAACTCACACTTCATTTGTAGGTCATGTAGGTGGATTTGCATAGCAAAAACCATCTCTATATCTGAAAGTGTTGCGTAAAAAACCCTCTGTAAAACAAAATACTGGTCGGACAGTGTGACTGCTATATGCCATCCTACCTGGGGAATACAAATTTATTAGCCTCTTTCTATGAAGGGAGCTAAATGCATGTGCATGAAGTTGCCCCACATTAGCCAGTGCAGTTCACACAGGAAAATCAGGAACAACACTTTCTGCTTTGATCGTGTTTTTGTTTAAAGCAAGAATCTTCTTGACAAAAATCCAGTTCAGGGGGAAGTGTTGTCCCTGATTAGCCTGTGCAAGGATCAAATAAAATAAAAGAGAAATCTGACCTGGAGGCCTCTAGCTTCTTATCAAAGCAAGGCATCACAGTGACGTGGTAGATGTTGTCTGGTGTGGCACCCATACATCTTGCAAAGTAGTCCTAAAACACATATCTGGGAATTCAGGGCTTAATACATGTGCGTAACGTATCATCCCAGATTAGCCTGTGCAATACCTAGACCACACTTTCTGCATTTACTGGAGTTTTGTTTTCTTTAAACCTCATTGAAAAGATGAATTCCATAAAAGCAAAACGTTTCGTCCCTAATACGCCATTGAAGCCTAGACTGGATTAATGTTTAGAAGAGACCTACTTTAAACGAAACAAGACTATTGCCAAGCAATATAAGTCCCCTACCGGTGAAACTCCACTATTTTCAGCAATATTTCTAGTCTATTTGTTGCCATAGCAACCAGAATTCTTGATGTAAGAACAAAATGAAATGACGTGCATAATATCCATATTGCCATCTATCCATGTTTCAAGTTTCATGAAAAAATATGAAGAACTTAAAGTTATCGCAGGATCCCATATTTTCAGCAATATATCTAGTCTATTTGTTAATATTTCTAGTCTATTTGTTGCCATAGCAGCCAGAATTCTTGACATAGGAACAAAATGAAATTAGGTGCATAATCTCCATATTGCCATCTATCCATGTTTTAAGTTTTATGAAAAAATATGAAGAACTTTAAAGTTATCGCAGGATCCAGAAAAGTGTGACAGACACACAGAGCGCAAACCATAAGTCCCCTCCAGTTTCACCGGTAGGGGACAAAAATCAATACAAGTGAACAGCATCATCCCCGATTGGCCTTTGCTTATCTCCTGTACTTCAAAATTACTAAGTCTTAAAATAATTATCTTCATAAATGTTTCACAAGTCCAAATCTACAACTCAAAAGGCTGCACAGCACTAAACTACTAGCCTTGACTAAAGATCCCATGATCTGTTGGGGAGACTTTACTGTGCTGATGTACGGGAGAATGTAGGACCCGTGTGTCTTCTCAGCGTAGCAGATCCAACCTACAATGGATGGTGACATCATAATGACCAGACTCTGAACAGCATTATTGCTGGAAATATTCATTATTATAATTAATATCATATTTAAAGCCCTGTATCTCTTACCTGACTTCAAAAGGAATGGCAAATAATAATGGGTATTCATAAAAATGTACACAGGACAAACAACAGACAGGATAAGTTTATTCCTGTTTGTTGGATAATATAAGAAAAACTGTATAATGCTATGGTAGATAAGTTGTTAAAGGATTCATTATAAATTTTAAGATTTTGGTACACAGTCACTCAAGGGACATTAATTTTCTTCTGTGATTTTTTAAAATCTGATTTCCGAGTTCTTAGATTACATTTTTTAAGTTTCCAATATAACAATATACCAATGAAGAGACCCCCCCACCTTAGAGGCCATATTTTTGTGATGAATGAAACATGGAAGAAATAACCCTTAGAAAGACATAAAAGCAAGCTCTGTTGTAAGCACATAAATGTGGATGCCACTCCGAGACAAGAGTGTTAAATTCACGTGCATAAAGTGTCCTCCCAGATTAGCGTTTACAGTCCCCACAGGCATATAAGGAATGAGACACTTTCCACCTAAACTGGATTTTCGCTAAGAAGAGACTGCTTTTGTATGAAAAATACCATACAAGCGGAAAGCATCTTCCCAGATTAGCCGGTGAAGACTGTACAAGCTACTCTGGGACGACACTTAACGCACATGCATAAAGTAACGCTTTTCCAGAGGCGAGCTCATACACAGATTTTGAGCCTTCAGATCTGTGATTTTTTTTTGCTTCATATTTTTCAGCCTGTGCCTTTTTGATTGAGAAAAAAAGACCATCAAAGTGGGAAAAATTAATTATTACAAATTAGGGATGGGAACGAATACTGAATATGATATTCTAATATTTGTATGTCATTATTCAAATATATTAGAATATTCAATTTTTAAACCTTATATTAAAATGTCCACATTTATGACCGTCAGGAGCAACGTACTATTTCATATTGCCACAAATACTACAATAAATTGTATCATATGTGCAGCTTTGAAAATATTGATAGAGTAATAATGATTGAAAAAAGATAATTGATTATTATGTTCTTCGTTTCAAATACATACTGTTTATTTTCATAAGATATAAGATATTTACAGAAAAAAACATTACCGTAATTCAAATTTATTTCAATACCTCTAATTGATTGGAATTACTTTCCATCCATAATATTTATGCTTTTGTTTTTGCTATTTGTTTCTGGAATTAAGAACCACTACAATTTAATTGGTTATTATTTAAGTAACTCAATTCGGATTAGATAATAATTAATTTCATATATGGATAAAGCTTTTAAAACAAGCATGCCTAACGCTTTTAGTGGCCCGGCATCATGATATGAGACATTTTGTTCTGACATTTGTAAAACACGACGTACGTTCTATAAATTACCAATAAATTTCGCTATTCAAGGTCTGTCTTGCTAAAACTTACTATCAGTAATCCCTTTATTTCCCCCTATTAACATCTACTTCTACTACTCGAGTGCACCAGTGTTGTTTTGACACCTTATCAGCGATTTAGCAAGCAAATTATTTATTTTATCAGGCATTTACACCATGTTGTTTTATGATATGGGTCGCTAATTGCTATTGATATAATGTGTCGCGCTGAAATTAAAGCCAACTGCGGCCCAATCAAGTCCAAAGATACTGTGTATTATTCCACCTGAGGTTAAAAGACCTGTCAAAACACAGATTTTGTATATCAAACAAATTGAATGCTTATCGATGAACATTGGTGTTTCACATAAATTAATTTTGATTATCGACTGATTATCAGTAAATAGTTTGTGCATACTGCATCAATATAAATTTAAAATAAAATGGAGATTGGTCCCTTATACCCTCCCATTAGCCAATTATCATCTCGTTCATTGATTGCAGCTGTTATCCAAACAATGACTTGAAAAAGAATATTCGAATATGAAGTTTGGATTCGAATATTCAGCTGATATGCGAATATTCGGTCCCATCTCTATTATAAATATGATAATAAATAACAGTAAACCAATTGCTTATTATTGCATGTTTAACTGCTTTCAAAAATTTATACTATAAAGAGCTAGGGAATTAAATTACTGTATCATTAACACAATACAGTCAATCTTGTATTTAGAGACCACTTAAAGGAGTAACCGAAAGTGGTCTCTTAATAAAATGGTCTTTAAATAAAAAAGGCCATTTGGGAAGAACGCGGACCTTCGATTTTAAATCCAGATGTAGAATTATCACCTTTTGACACAATTATTTCAACTTTTGTAATCAAATAAATCTAAATAAAAATAAAATAAATAAATAAATTATGTTTTACTTAAAATGTGTTTTATTTGTTTTCTCTTATTCTAAAATTTACTAAATTGGGTTTTTCCGACTCCAAACTCATTCGCGATGTTACGTGCACTTTAACTCTTAGACAATTCAAATACCCGAATTTTCTCATTAAACATTAACACTTTCCGTTTTGACATTTTAATTTCTGCATGTAAGCTTATGGAAATCTGACTCGATTATGGTGCATTGGGAAATAAAACACGTCGATTGAAAACTAAAGAAACAGGCCTGATTGGTAAATTTGATAACACAAACTAATTAGCATAATTACAAATAATTTTTTTTAGTGAACGGATATCGACACATGTTACAGATTAATAGTTCATTTTTTACACCTCTCGGGAACACTGTGAAAATGTTTGTCGCGTCGGCGCATTGTTTCTGCAATAAAATCAGCGATTAAGTTTGTCACTTAACGTCCCAGATTGTAAACTCTTTAAACTGTAGACTGTGCTGAATACCTCACTGTATTATTCAACACAAACGAATGATACGCAGTCTGCATCAACACCGGTCAGAATCAGTCATCGAGACAAAGGAAAATGGCTGGTGTGAACGCAAAAGAAAGGTGCAATCGTACATCTTATCGGCTTATATAAACAATTAACACTGATTTGTCCCTGCACGGTCAACAGATTTACCACTTTAACCTCAAAGTGGTCGCTTAATTAAAGATTTGGACATCAAAATACACTAAAATCAGCGGTCGTTGGTCGCGTAAGACAAAAGTCGCTCAATACAATATGAAAATATAGTGAAAACTCTCGGGGGGAATTCAAAGTGGTCACATAAGAAAAAAGTCGCTTAATTCAAGTGGTCGCAAGCACAAGATTGACTGTATACAAATTATTGCGTTTATTGGAAAAGTTTTGCTTTTTTTTTTTAAATTTCAGTCAGATTTTTGGAGAAAATGTTACTTTTTGCAATTGGGAAACAGTCTTTTTTTTATTTTTTGCAATTGGGAAACAGCCTGTAAGAGGCTGTAATTTTGGGCAAAATAAATCACTGCAGATAATCCACTTACCAGGGCAAGCGGATGCCAACATGGGGAGCACCTTCTTGTTGACCTCTGACTCTTTATAACGTCTTACAAACTCTCGGCAACTCTCTAGCAGACTAAAGTTGCGTGAAAATGTTGTGTCGAACACATGGTGTACACCTGCAATACAGTTGTATGATCTTTATTCACATACATTTTTTAATTAAAACATGATAAACAAGAGATTGCCAAGCAATATGGTCCCCTATCGGTGAAACACCACTATTGTCAGTAAAAAATAATATTGCCATAGCAACCAGAATTTTTTACGTAGGAACAAAATGAAATGACGTGCATAATCTCCATATTGCCATCTATCCATGTTTACAGTTTCATGAAAAATATGAAGAACTTTGTAAGTTATCGCAGGATTCAGAAAGGTGTGACGGACTGACAGACAGACTTACAGACAGACGGAGTGCAAACCATAAGTGCCCTCCGGTTTCACCGGTAGGGGACAATGAAAGCAAACATTAACTAGAACCGATATACCCCTGCATGCCCCTTTGTCAGAGAACATAGGCACTACAGTTTCAAGAACTGGTTTTTTAAACCATGCAAGCTTTGGACCAAAGATATTTCATTGTGATACCTCATATTAAAGTAAAGATACTAACTGGACAACATTTCAGCATCACAATTAATAAACACAATAAATATGTAATTATAAACACTGTGTTTGTTAAACACAATGCTCCACACTTCGCTTTAAAGCCGCACAGCTGCTATTTTAGAGAAAATTTCCAAGGAACACCACTTTGGTAAAAATTAATGAACTAGAGAAAATTTCCAAGGAACATCACTTTGCTAAAAATTAATGAACTGCAATAATACTCACACTTCATAAGTAAGTTATGTAGGTTGACTCACATACCAAATATCAACTCAATATCTGAAAGTGTTGCGTAAAAAACTCCAGAAAACGGAATGCTAGAGGGACAGATGAACTGACAGTGCGACTGCTATTTGCCACCCTACTGGGAGCATTAAATATCCCGCCCTCTGGCGACCATGTTTTTTTTCCAACCATAACCATTCTCAAACTCAGCCAAGCTATTAGTAGAACAAATGTTCAGACTTAATTCATAGAGATTGGCCTATAAATGTGACTATTAGAGAGTTAACAAGGTTTTACTATAGCCATTTAAGGAAAAGAGCCCCACCCCCAGGTGGCCATGTTTTTCCACGGACCAGAACCATTTTCGAACTCAGCTCTGATGTAATTATAATAATAAAGAATACCCCCCCCTCCCCTCTGGTAGCCATGTTTTTCAACCAACCGCAATAATTTTGAACTCATCCAATATATCATTGGACACGTGTTCTTACCAAGTTTCTTGAAGATTGGACAATAAATGTTGCTTTTAGACTGTTAACAAGGTAAATGTTGACAACACACTTTGTGCTCAGGTGAGCTTAAAAAGCAAGTAAATGAGTTTGAGGGACAGAATGACCATTTCCAAGTGTTTGAGGCCACAGAGCCAAGTTCAAATGAGTGTTATTAATTTACAATCATTGTAAAACAAATCACCATCTTACTTTATTCAGCGCCAATTTAAGAAATTGCAATTATTATTTTTAGTAATTTATGTAAAATTTGAAAGTTGTCTAGAATTCAACAAAAATGAATGCCACTCAAATAATATTCATGTTGCAGTAGTACATTACAATCTTCACTGGAAGAACAATTACTATACCTAGTTTCTTGAAGAAACCCACCAGCTTTCTATTTGCATCTGCCATTGACAGACTGTACTTGGCAGCTAGGGAGGCAAGTGCTTGGGGAGAGACAGAGACCACAACTAACTTGAACGACTCATTGTTCTGAAATTAAACCCACAGCATGTTATACAGAGAATGATAGTGATTGTAGACTTTGACTTAAAGACAACTAGCAAGTAGGACAAAAAATGGGCGGCATTTCACTTTTGCGCAATCAAACAACATACTTGTGAAACATCCAAGAGAGGACTTACTTAAAAGATTGTTGTTTTTTGGTTAACCTGACTTTCCCAACCAAAATTGTTCCTCACCAACAACTCCATTAAATAAGAGCTGTCAGAGAACAGCGCGCTCGACTATTCAAGTGCTTGACAGTATAACGTAAGCCATCATGGGGAAATTGTTCATATTCAATGATTTATTAGACGATCTTTCAAAAATAAAAAAAAGGAAAAAAAAATATTTATATTTTTTTGGGGGGGGGGGGGGGTAGGGAGGTAGGGGGAGGGGTGAGAAGGGGGGGGGGGTAATTTATTAGATGATGTTTAAAAAAAAAAATGGGGGGTTGGGGGGTAGGGGGGGTGGGGGTGAGAGGGGGGGTAAAATGTAGTGTGGTAATTCATTAGATGAATTGTTTTTTTTTTAATTGGGGGGGGGGTGGGGGGTAGGGGGTGGGGGTGAGCGGGGGGTATAATGTGGGGTGTGGTAATTTATAAGATGTTGTTTAAAAAAAAAATTGGGGGGGGGAGGTTGGGGGGGAGGGATTCTGGGTAGGGGCGTGGGGTATTGTTTGGGTGGAATCCATTGTGGTATTCAGGTAAGTGCTGTTTTGTCAAAGTAATAATAAAATGTGATCATAAATAAAGAAGATATGGCAATTTAAGTAAAATGTTCAATTATTTAAGTGCAAAAGGGGCCATAATTATGTCAAAATGCTTGATACAGTGGTCTGCTCTTGTTTAAAGGTTGGGGTCATGTTGGTAAACAAGTATGCAACATATAAAAGCAATATGTCAAAGGATATAGGAAATATTTGGGGTAGTACGCAAACTTTAACATAGATTTATCATTAATATGCATATTCTAATATAAAAGGGGCAATAATTATGACAAAATGCTTGATAGAGTTGTCTGCTTTTGTTTATAGGTTGGGGTCATGTTGGTTAACAAGTATGCAAATTATGAAAGCAATATGTCAAGGGACATTGAAAATAGTTGGGGCAGTACGTAAACTTTAACATTTGCTGCATATTCTAAGTGGAAAAGGGGCCATAATTATGACAAAATGCTTGATAGAGTTGTCTGCTATTGTGTATAGGTTGGGGTCATGTTGGTAAACAAGTATGCAAAATATGAAAGCAATATGTCAAGGGAAAAGAAAATATTTGGGGCAGTACGAAAACTTTAACATTTGCACGCTAACGCAGACGCTCACACCGGGGCAAGTAGGATAGCTCCACTATATATATTTCATATATAATAGTCGAGCTAAAAACAATTGCTTACTAATTTGTTGATCAAAACTTTAAATCATTTGTCATAAACAGGTATTTTTCCCTCTCACTTTAATTGCTTCTAAATTGTAAGGTTGGGTGTTATATACTAGAAAACAGGTTTCATTATATTAAGTCATTTACTGTTATCCTGCTACTACAGCTATCAATCAATAGATCAAAATGTTGAAAGTAATCATAAATGAATTAATAAATTCACCTAGTTACCTACCCACACCTCCTGCATTTGTTTGCATTATCTCAATCAACATTTTTTCTAAGGAATTTCCTCATGAAATTATACTTTGAAGATTAAATTGTTAGGTATCAACTTCTACCATGAATACATTAAAGTTGTTCTATTAGTTTAATTTACTATCTTGCACATGTCAGTTTATTTTAACAATTATCAATCATCAACATTTTACTTATTATTAGCCAAACATTCAGCCATTACTTTTACAATGTATATGTCTTCAGTTATAACACATAATATCATAAAGTAGAATACCAGATTAAAGGATTATATAATGCGCTGTCCAGTTATATAGAGCGGACATGCCTGCCTTCAAAACTATTGAAGGTAGCTTCATGGTTCTTGTCTATGACACACAAGTTCATAATAGTAAACATTTGTACCATATTAGTCCATCAATGCATGTTGAAATATGAAGTAGCTCTATTCCAATAAAAAGCTGAACATCAAAGTTTGACCTTGAAGGCAGACCTTTGGCACAACACACCTTTCAAAGGTGAACTTCTTTAATGCATGGGAAAGTTGAAGTCATGAAATGTATCAGGAGACCAACAGACAAATAGACTTACAGACCAGATCAACATATCTAGTGCTACAAACTGGTAGTGGCTGTAGATTCTCTAAATTAACCCTTTGCATGCTGGGAAATTTGTCGTCTGCTAAAATGTCGTCTGCTGAATTTCTAAAATTAGCATTTTCTTCATTTTTTTTCAAAGAATATTATCAGAATAGCAAACAGTTTGGATCCTGATGAGACGCCGCGTTCTGTGGCGTCTCATCTGGATCCAAACTGTTTGCAAAGGCCTTCAAAATTCGGTTCCCGCACTGAAAGGGTTAATTGGGCCTCATACTGGAAAAGCAGGTGTTCATGCATGTATAAAGTGTTCCATATTACAGTCTCAGCCAAACATGGTCGGACCGAAGGACATGTCCTGTAAAAAAATTAAGGTTCTGCCTGTCGGTCAAATTAACAGGACCACTTGTCCGGTAAAAAAAACAGAGGTAGGGTAGCTTAGGTAAACAAGTATCGGCTACTTTCGTTTTGGAAAATGATCTTAAGATATTAAGAAGGAGCGATTCAAGGCGGAAAATTTGAATGATTGATGAGAAAATGTATATTAACTGTTAACATGCGTTCAACATTTTTTTTTTACATGTTTTAACTCAATAAGACTAGTACCATATATGGCATGTATTATTATTAAATGTCAAATACAAATGTGTGACCTTGAAATTGTTAGCTTTTTATTCATTTATCATTTTATATCATTAACACCTTGATCCCAGCAATGATACCAAGTTATTTTACTATTATATTCTGTAGCTGGTAGGTCCTGTAAAAAGAGAGGAGGTCCGGTATTTTTTCCCATTTTACAGGACCTACTGTCCTGTAAAAATTTGCTTAGTTTGGATTTGACTGATATTAGCCTGTGCAGTCTGTACAGACTAATCAGGGACAACATTTTCTGCCTTAACTAAATTATTACTAAAAAAATAATTTCTTTAACCCTTTCAGTGCAAGAACCGAATTTTGAAGGCCTTTGCAAACAGTTTGGATCCAGATGAGACGCCACATAACGTGGCGTCGCATCACGATCCAAACTGTTTGCTATTCTGATATTCTTTGAAAAAAATCGAAGAAAATGCTTATTTCAGAAATTCAGCAGACGACATTTTAGCAGACGACAAATTACCCAGCATGCAAAGGGTTAACTAAAGTGGAAAGCGTCCACACTTACTTTCAGAATTCACAGGCTAATAAGGTATACGTAATAGCTAACACGCATAAAGCCTATTTTTCACAGAACGAGACTCAGTTAACAGTGAAGGTTTTATTTAGACCCCAATACCGCAATATGAGCCATATTCTCCTGCAGTACTCTGTACAGCTCGTCCTGGCTCTGTTGCGTTATGAGCACACTCTCTGCCGACGTGATGCACCCACTACATGCCAGGCAGTCATTCAGGGTAATTTGTGCCTTCTGGAGCTTTGTTTCCACACCAGTCTGTGAAAAGGAAGAGAATATTAAAAGTAAGCGTTGCTGTTGGAAAATGAGACTTAATGCATGTGGGCAATTAAAGGACCAACTATTCCCAATTTGAATATTTCAAATTCACTATGCAAATTTTCCCAGTGTGAGACATTTTTGTGATAATTCTGATACTTTTCCCACTAGGGCAAAATAAAAGGCTGGTTCTGCTTGTCAACCATATGATATCACAGGGGCAATCATTTCGCCTAACACCATTGCGAAAATAACACCATTTGTGCGTTTTTGAATTATTCTAAACAATATGAATAAGTTATATCAAACAATTCTAAAATTGATGTATCACAATTCTAAAATTGATGTATCATTCCAACTGAACTTCAAGTCACATGCTCTTCAGGGCAGTAATGGTACATTACATCAGAAACATTGTAGTATGTCCCATCATCTTCTATTCTTATTTTTCCAACTTTTCCTGCTGTGCGATCGATTTTCACTGGCTTAATACATTCCTGAAAAATAAAAACAAACAATATCGTATTTAAAATTAACACATTAATACTCCTACTGACATAACATATGTTTTTCATTTCATGTAACTTAAGGTTCATGCGTATAAATGTCAATCATACCCAATAATATTAAACCATTTATACCTTTAAAATTATTGTGATCACTGTAAATAACAAGAGCTGTGATTGTGAAACACAATGCCCCCTACTGCGCTTTGAAGCCATGTAGTTGACCTTTGACCTTGAAGGATGACCTTGACCTTTCACCACGCAAAATGTGCAGCTCCATGATTGACACATGCATGCAAACAGGGCTTTTTTCCTTCTTTGGGACCCGCCCAAAAACGGCCCTTTCCCCTCGGATTTTATTTCCCCTCAGCAGGTAAATTTTCCCCCAGACTTCTTTTTTTTCCCCTTAAAAACAAACAAAAAAACCATGTTTTTTAACTTTAAATACATAAGTTAACCTAATCCAGTGTAGAAAATATAACATATTACCTATTTAAATTATCTGTTGCCTTTAATTTGTTTAAAAAACAGCACAATATGTTAAACTGATTATTTAAGACTTTCCTTATTTTACCCAAAATCCGGTGTTTCGCGTGATTTTTTCCCCAAAATCTGGCATTTCGAGCGATTTTTTTCCCCCCAAAACAATTGCGAGAAATAAGAATGTCAATGTTTGTCTATGATTAAGGAACATCTCTTGTGATAGATAAAGAGTAAAAATTCATTTCCTATTCCATTTTTTTTATAAATATTACACTGAGTGCCTGCCCTATAAAAGTACAACTTTATACTAATACTTAGTTTTATATGGTTGTTTGTAACCTCTAAAAGTACGTTTATTTACAAGCAATTTATTATTCTACCATAAGTTGGCTTTAATCATTAAAATTCAATAATTGCAAACATTTAACACGATTTTGAAAGGCGATTTTACCTGTGATGGAGTTATAAAATCGTTTAAATCTGTCAATTGTAGGGCACTACTGAAACCAGCCATTTCTGTCGAATAAATAAGAGGCTTCCGATTAAATAGACTGGCAGCGTGTCATGTACAGTAACGTCGATAAGAGTGTAAAGTTATCCATAGATGTTGAGTTATGTATCACCTCAATGGACAAATCATTGCTATTCATATTCTCAGCGATTGTGTTTTAACTTAAATGGAAGTAATTTAAATCCACTATCTACTTATAATTAATGTTCAACAGTCATTTATACTTTAAAAGGGTCCGGGGTATTGTGCAGGGTTCAGATGTAAATAAGTGAGTAGATAGGTCAGATAATTAAATGAGCCACTCTCTGTGAAAAGGGGGTTTAATGCATATGCATAAAGTGTCGTCCCCGATTAGCCTGTGCAGTCCGCACAGGCTAATCAGAGACGACACTTTCTGCTTAAACTATATATTTGCTAAGAAGACACTTTTTTAAAACGAAAAATATCATGAAAACGGAAAGTTTCGTCCCTGATTTGACTTCACAGGCTTATCTAGGACGAAACTATACGCACATGCATTAAACCCCCATTAAAACTTACAATTCAACGCGGAATATGCCTAACGCTTGAACTCTGAGCTTTCACAGAAAACTAAGAGAAATTATGTGATGATTTATCGTTTAACTTACATTAGAATCAAAGATCTATAAATAAAGATTTATTGATAGATCTTTTGGAATGCATAAAATGATGTCAATAACATCAATATCATGTGACATTACTTGACTACACTTGGTTATTTAATTTCAATGTTGATTAATTAGTCTAATGTGTATTATCCATCCACCTTTGTATAAATTTGATGTCCATCCGTCCGTCTGTCACAAACTGTGCATGGCAATATCTCAGAAACTATTTAAGATATCAGCATGAGAACTAATGGGTGTATATAATCAGTTACGGGAAGTTTCATGCACACGAACCATAACCCGACACCTAAATTAATAGGCATTGCCCCTCGTCTGTTGTGCGATGCAACTTTTCAGGGCCATATCTCAGATATGATAAAGATTTCAGCGTGAAACTTCATGGGTGTGTAGAAATCATTAGGATTCATAATGATTATTCATAATATCAGGGCATTGGCACCTATCCATGAACACAATTTATTTTGCGGTGGTGATATCGATTCAAAGAATGTGTTTGTTCATCGGAATTCACTTCGCAAATGATACTGGTGCGTTTTTCTTAATGTGATGAAATATCTGACATATATCTTTTCCTTGTCTCGTGCAAATTGCTTTTTCAACAGTGTCAATTTGAATACCTGAAGATTTTTAGACATTTTTTACAGATAAAACCACTTTACCTCGGAAATATTAACCTTAAAGTCATAAACCCAATAATCATGAAATACTTTTAGTAATCGTTTTAACGATGAAGTTAACGGTCGTTTGATTTGCGCACGTTTTTCACGAGTTTTGTAATGTCACATGAGGCTCTAGTGGCCTTTAGATTAAAATGAGTCAAGTGCACTAACAAGTATATTGATTGAAGCAGTATTTGTTGTATGCATGCACAAAGTTCAAAAAATAATAATGTTGCCTTACAACATAAGCGAAAACATTAAATAAAATATAAAATGAACCGGCAGCCAGACTAATTACCTGTAATTTGCTGTTGTTACAATTGTTAAATATTTTGGTCAATTATTGTTATTTACCTTGTCAAATTGTAAAACTTTATTTGATGTGTATAATAAAATGAGTCTGGTAAGGAAATCCATTTTTTTTTTAATTTTGTTAAACAAATATGCTTGATGGCTATATTTGAGTTATACTAGAATATTTTTTATAATAATTTTATTTGGAACTTTTATATATTTGTGAGATCTCACATGTAGTTGACAGTTGTCATTTCCAACCTCAGGCACTCTGCATGAGCTGCTAATCCCCTCCCCCTGCTGCCAACCCCCTTAAAATCCCTATTTTTGTCCATTTGTTATACAGCAAAAAAATATTAACATATATATAATCTAATGTTTTGTATATAAGTAATTAAAAAAAAAAGTATAACAAATGGACAATTTTGAGGGATTTCGGAGGGGATCAGCAGCTGTGGGTATGGGGTAAAGGCTAATACCAATAGTCTGTGTTTGTAACGAGACTAATTGGAAAAAATTAAATGAAGACTATGACTGTCCATATAAATCATCATATTTTAAAGACCATATTTAAAAGGTTTACAAACTAAAGATTAAAAATTTCATGAATACTTTTAATACAATTATAGTAGTATCATTGTGTTGGGTATTTTTGATGGTGTAAGTTTATTAAGGCTTCTATCGCTTTATGCTCTTAATAATGAGAAAAAATACATAAAATTAGTATTGGTAATTTGAAACAAATATATGATCAACCAAAGTTTATGAAAATACCACATCCACCTGTCAAGTACACATGTTAAAGTATGTTTACTTTTCAGCCAAATAAAAGTCACTCACTGCTCATGTTCTCATTTGTTCTGTACATCACTTGGGGTATTTTTGACAGTCACAATCAACTCTATTATACATCGCCAAACAAAAAGTTAAGAACCCCTCTTCAAATTTAATAAAACACTTTTGTGATGCAATTTGAACTGGATATTGATATCGTTTGAACAGCGTGTAGTGTTTTGTTCATAATATTGATTTTCATACTGCTCCCCAATAGATCATTCAATATTCTGAGGTGCACTCTCGAAATTAAAAAAATGGATCTATCAAACCTTTAACAATTGTTTTTTTTAAATGCAAAGTGCATTCATATATTAAATCTATCACAACACTTCATATAATTTGTAAGCTAAACATACATGTGCTATAGTATTTTGATAGGTGGGAGGGTTTGCATGTGTTTAAGATCCAATTAGAGTTTGACCCAATTTTTGTTTTTCGAGGGAAACATGTATATATTTAACAGTAAATATATTCCACAAAATGACAACATTTGCTGCATCAGAATTGATTTAAATATTCAATGATGACTTTGAAATTTAAGGGAACAATTTAAATTGATGAAAACTACGATTGGAACATATGTGAGGTTGTTTATTTACAAGTCTAATTACCATAAACACATAAACATTATGACAATAAACACATAAACACTCTGACAATATGACACGATTAATAGTTTCAAATCGGAAATTTTGCTGATAATGATATTCAGGCTAGTTCTGTTACAATTGACTGTCTGGCAATAAAATTAAGCATGTATAATATCAAGAATTATAAGTAAAATTATAATCACTATTTAGTATACATAATTTTTTAAGTGTCACACTATATATATATATGCCTAAGCTAGAATCTTACTTATTCCTTTATGTTTCCATATAGGTTGCTGGATTCATCCAATAATGACACTCCTGGATATAGCAGTTAATTAACCAATTTAGTAGGACCCACACAATAAATAAACACATTACAAATCAGGTGTGAATTGTTTTCCATTAGTACAAAATATAACAGTATTTTGTGTAATAAATGCATTGCGTTTAGTTCTAGTCTGAGATGTGTAAACAAAAATTCGTAAACTTTTCAATTACAGTAATGCATGAGCTGTTTGCACAAGTCCTCACCAAGAAGGATCTGTCTAAGGCGGGAGAGTTATTCTCCCTTGACGACAGTGACATCAAGAATGACCTCACACAGGTGCTTGAACGTATCTGTGAGATTGCCAAGAGTCCTGAGTATGCCACAAGTGACAACGATCAGTCAGTGGTAGAGATATGCATCACTAGGGTCACCTCCGCAATAAGGTTGGTGTGGTTCAGCCTAACTGCCTTTATTAGATTTGTGTGCAGCCCTTACCTCTACAAACAATTGATATGGGCCGTGCTCTGTGAAAAAGGGGTTTAATGCATGTGCGTAAAGTGTCATCCCAGATTAGCCCGAGCAGTCCACACAGGCTAATCAGGGATGACACTTTCCATTTTTATGATATTCATAGTTCAAAGAAAGTCTCTTCTTAGCAAAAATCAAGTTTAGGCGGAAAGTGTCGTCCCTGATTAGCCTGTGCGGACTGCACAGGCTAATCTGGGACGACACTTAACGCACATGCATTAAACCCCTTTTTCACAGAGCACAACTCATATGTTGTCTAATCTATGACTGAGTTTGCAGTCTTCATGCTAACTTTAAGCCTGACAGCCTGGGGCTGGTTGAATGTTCTTCAGCTACCAGATATTGGTAATTATAAAGTTCAGCAATTTAATTTTTTCATTAGTTTCTATGAAAGTATTTGGATTAGTGCTATTGGTTTATATTGATTACTGTCAAGACTTGTAAATGTTGGTGTCTAATTTTTGAAGGGAGGGTGTAAGGCCCTTTAGATGAGGAATTTTAAGACATAAAGGGAATTATAGTTTTGATGATAAGCATGATAACTGGTCTTACTGTCTATGTTTATATTCTACTTTGTTATAAACGGTTTATCAAATACTTTGTTGCATATATGCTGAATTATATTAGTAAAAAATGGTTTTGATGAAAATATCTGGGAAGATGTACAAAAATGCCTCTATTTTTTGTCAATATTTGTTCAAAATTTAGTCAATTATGGTCACACAAAGCTTTCATTGAGAAGGGTATTTAATAGAATGTATATATATAAGGAAAAAATATGCCTTTTGAGCTGAATAATGGAGCAGAATTTGGGCCAAAATCACTGAAAAACAATTTTGGGAGGTCAGAGAAAGTGCAGAGGACCGTGACCACAAATCTGTTTTGTCTGTCAAAACATACATTCTTGGGCATTGGTCTCTGACTGGTACTGTAACAATGCCTGTTATTTGTGGATTCAGAGTCAAACAAGTTTGGGAAACAGTCATTAAGAACCTCAAAAATGATTATCCCACTAAAAAAACAATGTTTTTTTTCTTTTAAGGGAGACACTCATTATCAAAGAGAATGCAATGATGCCATAGAACCATAAATTACTGGTACTTAATCAAAACCTGTTATTTGTAGAATCTAACATTATTAACATCAAGAATTTCTTATGTGAGCATTTTCCTTTTTTTTAAAGTATGTTTTTCCATTTCAAGAGAGACACACAGTATAGAGGAGAATGCAGCAGGTCTTGTACAACTCCTGGAAGTGTGCCACACCCACAACCTGCGTCCCTCGGGCATCAAGGACGCTGACCCTCCACACACCAAAATTGCCTCCGACATCATGAGCTGTCTTTTCATGGTAATAAATATATTACCAAGGGGAGAGGGTGTAAAGAAATAATGTCAATTTGTTTATCAGTCTGTCCGCTTAAAATGTCCTACGTCAAATGATTGAATTGAATAGGTCGCTACGGCGTTTAGGATATGGTTTCTGCCTCGCACGCAGGAGGTCATGGGTTTGATCCCACCTGTGGGAGCGTTCTTTAGGTCTCCCCCAGAGGCATCAAGTTATAGTCTTGTTGCAGGAAACAGACTCAAGGATGTTTCAAATAAGCCCTAGGCTTTCTATGCATTTTAAACTAAATGATTGAATCTACACATAAAAAAGCAATCATAGAATTGTTGATGTGCTAAGCACGTTCTCATTTCCAGTGCTCCTTACATTCCCTAGTTATTTTCCCTTAAAGGCACTAGTTCACTGATTTTTTGCTTTTTATGCCCCCAGATCGAATGATCGGGGGTATATTGTTTTTTGCCTGTCTGTCTGTCATTGTATGTGTGTGTCTGTGTGTCATTGTATGCGTGTGTCTGTCCCAAAACTTTAACCTTGGCCATAACTTTGCAATATTGAAGATAGCAACTTGATATATGGCATGCATGTGTATTTCATGGAGTTGCACATTTTGAGTGGTGAAAGGTCAAGATCAAGGTCATTCTTCAAGGTCAAAGGTCAAATATATGGCTTCAAAAGGGCGCATTAGGGGGCATTGTGTTTCTGACAAACACATCTCTTGTTTTAAATTGCTCCATGCCTTATTAGCTGGATTTAGACAAAGGAACTTTTAAGCACCTGTATAATAACAAGGATAGAATTTAGAAAAGATATGAAAGTTTGCCCCGCAAGGGCATGATGTGTCCTTTTTTAATAAAAGTATATGGCTTAAACCACTTGTGTGATGTTATTTTGCTGAACCCACAGCCCAATTAATGCTATTTTAACCCGAACGTAACCAAAACAATCCAATGGCTTGCTAAAAAATAGTACATTTAATAAATCTTTTTTGTCGCGTGCTTCACGAATTATCAATGTCCACCAATGAAGATAATTGGATACATAATGGGTAGCATATTATCACTCAAAAGAACTGTCTGTGTCTGAGAATAAAGCCATACGTCTCACAATTATTTTAGTTATGACGAAAAAGTGATTGCTCTTTTCATTTTCGCTTGCAGATATGCCTGTCTGCAGCCATATTTGTCTCTTACTTTGAGTTCAAATTGTTTATATGTTCCTTTGTTATTCAATCATTATCATAGTTGTTGCCAAGTTTCATTTAAATAGATGTGTCGAAATTACAAGGAATCTATACAAATAAGAATGTCTTATAGTGAATAATTTAAAAAAACAACGTTCCTGTTAAATAGTATATTTTATAAAAGAAATATCCTAACATTAGCATCTATCCGTTTGATAGCAGGATAAATGCATATGAAATTTTGTACAGACTACAAAAATGCAGTAATGATACGAAACAGAGAGTAGTTTACAGGAGAAACTAACTAAGTCTACAACGCCACTATTAAGCATTTGCTGTTTGCGAAATGTTACAATGTACAACCTCTCAAGATGCTCTCTGATCATGTGACCAACTATTTCCTTTTTTTTCATTAAGTGCCTTAAGTTAATATAATCTCCTTATTTGATCTGTATTCAAGTCTAACTTACATCAATTAATTTTTTTAAGTTAAACAACAGAAACAAAAAATCACAGTATAATTAAAAAACCATAAAATCACTTAAGGCAATCTATAGACAAGTCCCTTAAACATTTCAGCATTACAGCATAAAGCACATGGCTGTATGTATTCAGCATAAAACCAGAACAGCCTGTGAGTCACTGGCTGGCTGTTCAGTTTTGATGCTGTTTGCTGCTAATCAGTATCTAATCATATGAAATGAAACATTTAACATTGAAACTATAAAGAAAGTTCTTCAATTTTATTTGATTTTCTAAGGGACTTAACCCTTTCCCAGCTTATAAGCAAAGTGAAAATGGCTATGTGCAAACAGCATAAAACCAGAACAGCCTGTGGGTAACTCGTAATCTGTTCAGGTTTTATGCTGTTTGCTGATCATCAGGAGAAGAAGCCATACACACTTGAATCTAGTAAGAAAAGTCTTACATTAAATATAACTTTCTAAGGGACTACAAATGCGTGAAAATTGTAAGTGGTTAAGGGTTAAAGAGAGTCGAAATGCCTATCTTAGGGGTAAAGGGTTAACATTTCAGCATTACGGCAAAGAGAAGGTGATGTCCCTTGCGATACCTGTCGTGGTGAAGTTCCTTAGCACAGACCATAAGGAGCTGAGTCACAATGTATCCAGTTACCTCTCCCTGGCCGCCATCGACAATGCCGACATGCTTGCCCAGTACATGGATCTTATTGTCAACAGCATTCTTAAAGGTAAATTATTAACCCTTGCCCTTGCAGAAGCAAAGTGAAAATGTCTGCTCATCGGTATCAAAGGGTTGGAAATAAAGCTTTTAAATCTTGAATCTAGTAAAAAAAAGGTGTTTAAATACATTTATTCTTCTTCAGGACTACAAATGCGTAAAAGTACATATTCAAGTAGTTAAGGGTTAAACTGGTCTCCGCATAAACCTTAACCTTTATACTATTTTCAAAATATAATAGCAAATGGTACTACTTTTTATAATAAAATACTTTAACCCTTTGCATGCTGGGAAATTTGTCGTCTGCTAAAATGTCGTCTGCTGAATTTCTAAAATTAGCATTTTCTTCGATTTTTTTGAAAGAATATTATCAGAATAGCAAACAGTTTGGATCCTGATGAGACGCCACGTTCTGTGGCGTCTCATCTGGATCCAAACTGTTTGCAAAGGCCTTCAAAATTCGGTTCCCGCACTGAAAGGGTTAAGAAATTCTTGTGATGGCAGAGATTCTATGTGAGAGCATGGAAGGACTACTCTGCATGGAGATTAATGGCTATATGCTAACAGCATAAAACTAGAACAGCCTGCAAGTAACTCATATCTTCCATAAACTTTTACTTATTTCATAAAAAGAAAATGTCAGTCATAAGATCTCCAGTAGTCATAAGTCAAGTATGAGAGTCAAAGTGGAAATTGATACTCAAATGGATGTTCATTTTGGATAATGAATGTAACATGTGAAGCCTGTAAAAAAGCCAAACAGTAACCCATACATCAATAATCAACACTCAGTGTACATGTATAATAAAAAGAAAATTAATTGAGTTTAAATTGTGTAAACTGTTTTGACTAACAATTATTTTTGGTAATTGAAATGTATGTTTCTGCAAATTTATTGACAGTATAAACGCTCAGAACAGAGTTAGTTTTTGTTTACCGGTCAAATCACTGGTATTTGGCATATTAAATATTTTAAAAGGTCCATAGAACTTGAAATATTGAGGCAGTAGTTACAGGCAATGTCTAGTTAGTTGTTAAAGCAAGCATCATTAAAATATTACATTTGATATGTGCAACAGATACTGGTCATATATTGGTTGGTAAAAATAAAATAATAAAAGTTACACAAAAGTGACAAGAGTCATCTTTCATTTGTATGCCCCCGGATCAAACATATTGCTAAATCATGACATCTGGGAGGTTTTGAGGCCATAGTGCATGATATTTTTAAGTTACACGGCGTGCTGTAAAACCTATAAAACTTTCCAAATACACAGCTGCGCTTTTCTCCTGGAGCAACAAACTCCTCTGCAATTTTAGTTAAGTCAAGAGCATCCGTTCTTTGCTTATGAACATGCAAAGTCATAAGGTTGTTGAGTCTAGTTTGGGACATTGTGCTTCTCAGATTTGTCTTAATTCTTCAAAGCGCAGAGAAGGTCCTCTCGCTTATGGCATTTGTAGCTGGCATTGTCAGTAAGATTCGTATATGAGGTCAACCACAGTATCAAAATATGCCGTCATTTGCATGGATGGAAGCTGCAATATTCCGAGGGAAAAACTTTGACAAAGAATTTGCATAGGGGGACGACAATTTTTGCCACTAATGTTGAGGAAGGGAGGCAAAGTGTTTATACTAATGATTGACCGTTTATCCCTGTGTCCAGGCTCGCTACGCTGTAATAGCAACGCAGTAATAGCAACGCAGTTCACTAGATGATACAGATCTTAACTCATTTAGCCTCTTGAATAATTTTTTTTATATCCCATGAAAATTTATTGGCTCAAATAAATCCTTTGGCTTTCTTTAAGTATTTTCGTGTATGTTTATTCTTGGATTTGCAAAAGAAAAGAATGAATACTCCAGATAGCAGACCGACATTGGCCCAAGGTCTGCATCAAGTTGGCATGATGTTGCCGTTGTCGTGCTAACGTTGGGCCAATGTGATTAATGGGCGTTTTTTTTTAAATAAGGAAGCATGATAAAATATGTCTGATCCAGAGGAGATTAAGCAATTTATCTCCTAGCTAAGCATTAATTCTCTTTTTTTTTGTCAAAAAGTGGACCGGCCGACAGCCCACAACGGCCCTGAGATAGCAACTTGATATTTGGCATGCATGTATATCTCATTGAGCTGCACATTTTGAGTGGTGAAAGGTCAAGGTCATCCTTCAAGGTCAAAGGTCAAATATATGCAGTAGGGGGCATCGTGTTTCTGACAAACACATCTCTTGTTTTTTATTGTTCAAGTGCAATATTATTCGACACATTTAAACATTCTGAAGGACTCCCACAAAAAGAACAAATTCTAACATTCAGTGCCGGATATCCAGGCATGTTTTTGGTTCCAATAAAAGTATTCTGATCGACTACTTTGTCTTTGTTTCATTTCTCAAGCATGTGCACCCATTTAACATTCCGTCTCTGTAGATAAAACAAATCAAGGCGACAAAATTTGATAAAAAAGAGCACCGCCTTGCGGGTGCAGACCGCTCATCTATTTTTTTTTTAAAGGTGAAGGGACCTATCTCAATACTTCAATCAAAAAAGATGGAGGGGTGGGGCGGAGAGGGGTGTATAGTGTGGGGGTGTGGTCATTTATTACATTAGCTTCCAAAAATAAGAAATAAAAATGCAAAAAAATATAATTAAAACAAATTGGGGGGGGATTCTTTGGTGGGATAGTTGGACGGTCTTTCAAAAATAAAATTAATAAAAATAAATATTTTTGTTTTTTAACCATGTGTCAAAAAAACTAATTTTTTTTTTTGGGGGGGGGGGGGGGGGGGGGTCGGGGTATAGTGTGAGGGTGTGGTCATTTATAAGATGATCTTAAAAAAAAAACAAAAAAAACAAAACTTTTTTTTGGGAGGGGGATTTTGGGGGGGGGGAGTCGGGGGTGGGGCATGGGGGATGGTTTGGGTTGAGTCTATTGTAGTATGTCAGGTAAGAGCTGTTTTGTCAAAGTATCAATCAAATCTGATCATAAATAACGAAGTCAAGGCAATTTTAGCAAAATTTATTTATTTGACCTTGAGAGTCAAGGTCATTCAAAGGTCAAGGTAAAATTCAACTTGCCAGGTACAATACCCTCAACATAGTATGAAAGTATTTGAAGTTTGAAAGCAATAGCCTTGATACTTTAGAAGTAAAGTGGATGTAAACACAAAATTTAACCATATATTCAAATACTCAGTTTTATATCCAGTAGGGATAAAGATATACATATTTCATAGTAAAAACACTCTTTTATTAATATTTCGCCCAAACGGGCTTTATCAAAGTTTACAAATACGAATTCACTACATAGTTATAACTGTTGTACACTTTATTGGTGTATACAACAGTTATAACTATGTAGTGAATTCGTATTTGTAAACTTTGATAAAGCCCGTTTGGGCGAAACATATATTCAAAGTTACTAAGTCAAAAAAGGGCCATAATTCTGTCAAAATGACAACCAGAGTTATGCAACTTGTCCTGTACAGTCCCCTTATGATAGTTTGCGAGTGTTCCAAGTCTGAAAGCAATCTCTATGATACTTTAGGAGTAAAGTGGGCCAAAACACAAAACTTAACCAAATTTTCAATTTTCTAAGTATAAAGGGGCCATTTTTCTGTCAAAATGCCAGTCAGAGTTACATAACTTTGCCTGCACAGTCCCCTTAAGATAGTTAGTAAGTGTCCCAAGTATGAAAGCAATAGCTTTGTTACTTTAGGAATAAAGTGGACCTAAACACAAAACTTAACCAAATTTTCAATTTTCTAAGTATAAAAAAGGCACATAATTCTGTCAAAATGCACACCAGAGTTATCTAACCTTTCCCGCCCAGTCCCCTCATGATAGTAAGTAAGTGTACCAAGTTTGAATGCAATAGCGTTGATACTTTATGAGAAAAGTGGACCTAAACACAAAACTTAACCGGACGCAGACGCTGACGCCAAGGTGATGACAATAGCTCTTTTTTTTTTTTTCAAAAAATAGATGAGCTAAAAATAACGCCATGCACCTCAAAGCCCCACCTGGTTAATTTCTTATAACTGTGCCTATGTTCTTAAATGATTCATCTACAGGATTATTCCATCACAATATGTAAACACAAGGGAGATACTCAAAATAAGATTATTATTAGATGATGAACAGACTTTGTTGCCTTTGCTTGAATGCTTGTGTACATATTAATTCAGATCAGCATAATTATGTCAATGTTGAATAATAATTATTCTGTAAGCAGTTTTGTTAGTTTATAAAATAAAGTACCATATTTATCAAGCTATAATTGTTGGACAATCTTTATTTGAATAAACATAAGTGATGCAATATTTTATCTTAAATAATACTGGCCATATTCCTCAGCTTTCTCAGAAAAACACTTATCGAAATTTAGTTTGCTTGCTATGATTTTGCGCCAGATTTAAAACGGTTATAGTCTGTGTACCAACTTGAACTTCTCTTGGGCAAGCTTGTCACATCTACCGTAATTACTCTATGTTTTCGGACACTCTAAGTTTTCAGACACCCCTTTTTTTAGCAAAAATAATTATTTTTCGTGACTCTTAATTTTCGGACACACGAGTTTTCGTCCATAATTAATATCTCTAAGTTTTCGGACAGTATATTTTACAGCGCTATTTTACCAAATTTCGGTCCTGTTTTTGATATCTAAACACACTTCGATCATGGGGTTTTACAACCGGATTAATATCATAAAACGTGGCAGGTGCATGCCTGAGGGCAACGGACCATTACATTTGCATTATTGGGTAAATAACCTTGTAAACCGGTATTAAACATTAGTTTCGCCCGATAGCATAAGCGTTATGACAATTATCAGGGGTAGTGCCAATTAACAAGTTCAATTATCTACCGCAATGGTATTGCCGATTCTCAGTAAAATAGCTGTGACAAATAATAAACGCTTCAAAGTGTGATGCACTCTATTGCAAGTTTTACGACCAATAGAAGGTGTAAGACAACAACAATCGGAAACGAACAAACAAAGAATTCATAGTTTGCTTTTTTGTTGCGTTAATTACAGGTTCATACTTGCGAGTATCGGTACATCAAATGCTCCTCTTTGAACTCGTTGGCCAAAGTACAACCTTGAAGTAACTTTCTGTCAAATAAATTAAGCATTTAAAATTATTTAAAATGCAACGCAAACATAACTGTAATTTATTCTATATGGGTTTTTACAAGCGCGTGCTATGACCGGTAGTCGTTGAAACAATGGACGCTATTTTCGGACACTTCAATTTTCGACTCTAAGTTTTCGGACACCTGTATTTTGAGAATATTTTTCGTATCTAAGTTTTCGGACATGAATAAAAATAATTATTTTTAAGTGTCCGAAAACATAGAGTAATTACGGTATGTTGTTTACCAGTACCGAATGCACATCCTACAGGGACAGATCTTGGGCAAAATAGCAGGGTACCGTGCCCTGCTATTGTTTGCCTCCCATCTGGATTTGCTAATACCGGTAGGTGTGAAAACAGTTAAATATAATAATTTGTATATGTTATCAAAAATGACAGGCTAATGAAGAATATGCTGAAAAACATTTATTACAAGCATTGGAATAAGGAATTCCTTGGTTACAGCAAATAAATGAAAAGGTCACCAGACTTATCCAGCTTTCCATCCTTCCCAGCTCCCTGTACCCTTGTGTGGACCTAGATCTTCCCCCATACTTATGCTGTGATGTGGTGCATGGTATTATGACCAATATTCACTCAAGTCAATAGCCAAGTTTGGGACTTAAACTTCTGAGCCACGGCTACCAGTCCAGCGCTCTAACAACTGCACAGTGACCTGGCCTTGACAGCACTTTGTCCTTTTCAATTTTGTTAACCCTTTCTAACTTAGATTTGTAATTTCACGCATTTGAAGTCCCTTAGAGTTATATTGAATTTAAGACCTTTCTTACTAGATTCAAGTTTTTTTAAGACTTCATTTCCAACCCTTAGATACTGATGAGCAGCAAACAACATAACACCTGAACAGACAGCGAGTTACTCACAGGCTGTTCTGGTTTTATGCTGTTTGCTTATAGCCATTTTCACTTTGCTTTAAATTAGAGTGGGAAAGTGTTAAACTTCTGAGTCTCCGTTACCAGCCCAGCGCTCTAACAACTGCACTCAGTGACCTGGGTAACGTTTTACGAAGCTACTTACGCAATTCGTAGACTTACACACATATTCAAAATTCAGTCTAGTTCCTTCAAATTATTGCTACATTAAAATTTGGTATGTTTGAAAACGAAATTCATAATATAATGCTACATTCTAAGTAAAAATTAGTTTGCCTCAATCTTAAATAAATGAAATTCAATTATTTTAAAATATTTGCGTAAGTCTAAGACTTTCTTAAGTTGCTTAGTAAAACGGTACCCTGGCCTTCACAGCACTTTGTCCTTTTGTTAACCTAACATTTACCTCACAATCTTTGTTGTTAAATAACTAAAGTAGAACTAAATATTTTGAAGAAACATGCCCGAATACACACCCAGAGTGGATATGGAAATGAGGCATCAATTCATTGTTTCAACAATAAATTATTGCAGTTGTATGGTTATGGCAAAAAGATTCACAATACTTGTAGATATTTGTATGTGGTGATTCGATGTTTACACAAATATTAAAACAGCGCTTTAAGTCCAGTCTGAATTATTAGTTGATGTTAATTACATCTCATTTATATATGAAGACATATTGGTTATGACCAATATGTCTTCATATATAAAAGAGATGTCACGTAGGCACACATAAGTTAATTTCACAAGTGGCTCCACGCACAAAATGGTAATACAATTTTAACAATGAAGTCAATAAGAATCCCTCCAGTCAAAATTACAAATCACTATCTCGGAGCATTCAGGTTTCTATGTTGCAAAATATAAAGTGGATCTATCACAATCGCCCATGCATTTTGCACTCAGCCAGTAATAACAGGGCATTGTCTCAACATTTTGGGAATATGAGGTACACCAGTCAAATTGCAAATCTTATTCAAAATCTATTGGAAAATGCATAAATGTTTGATGTAAATCATTTGAATATTTATTGATATAACTTATAGAAAATACCATTTTAATTATAAACATTTTAGTTAAATAGATATTACTATCTATCTTTCCAAACATCTGAAAGTCAAACTATTCATTGCAAGTTTTTAGAGGAAGTTTGCACGCAAAAAATCATGCCATTGGGAATATGACCGCATATTTGCTATAAAATCAGCAAAAAAGCCCTGAATACTGTTCAAAACAAGAGCTGTCACCATATGATGACTTATGCCCCCTATAAACGCTTGCTAAAAATTATGAGCTTTTTTCGAAACCTAAACGCGGACCCTAAGTTCAAGGTCACAGGGGTCAAAATTTGTGTGCGTATGGAAAGGCCTTGTTCATATACGCATGCATGCCAAATATGAAATTGCTATCTGAAGTGACATAGAAGTTATGAGCATTTTCCGAAACCTAAACGCAAAGTGTGACGGACAGTCTGATCACTATATGCCCTCCTTCGGGGGCATAAAAACAGCTTATGTCTAAAGAACAAAATAGAAAGTCTTGCACCAGCATGTAAGCAGATTTATTCCAATTTTCATTCCAACATGTAAATAAAGTAATAATGAGAACTTGTCATACAATGATTTCAAACTGATCTTTCATTTTGAAAATGGTGCAGCAAATGATACAATGCAAATAAAAGAAACAAATGAAAATGAAACATGCACAATAAAAAATAGAACGTTTGTATGATAAAACAATAATGTAAAAAGATATAAGCCCAGGGCTATATTACTTCAATGATCTTGTTTATATAATGTTTCAATGTTAGAATTGTATGTGTTGAGTTTTATTTTAAATTCTATATCAAATAAATAGAAATATAAATACAAGCACAATTGATAGTTATTCCAGTTTCATTAAATATATTAACAGATGATCAAAAAAGTTTAAGGTACCAAAACTAGAGTAAATCATTTCTATAACTAATTAGTTTATATAAGCAACATCATTGAACACAGTTTAGTACATTCTATCATTCAATGACTTGCAGTAGTCCATAGATATTTTTTTATTAAACTAAAAACATAACATTTTAAAGGCAAGTAGACAATGCTTACACTGTAACAATGTTAGTTCTTTTTTTTTTTAAATCGTATGTGACATTAGAACATTGTATTATATACACAATGCATGGGCTTAAGTGAAGCATGCTTTATACAAAGAACTTGAAAGAATGGAAAATGATTTTTTAATTACAAACATTATTTACAAAAACGGTTTTTATGATGACTTTGCTTTTCATGGTACATGATTTTTTGTTGGTATGGTTATATTGACATATTTATCAGATCTTAATTTTTCCATCAAAATAATCCAAGATATATATTTTTTCTTTACTTGGTAAAGCAAATGTGATTTTAAAAGATCACAACTTTCACAGCAAAATTGATAAAATAGGAACATATAATTGCGCAACCACAGTTGTTCTTCAATGAATCAAGGCACACTGTATTTTTAAAACATAACAAGTAAAAATCCCAGATTTTGTATAAAATCAAATTTCTTAAACAGAAAACAGTGGTTTCAACTGTAAGACTTTGTAACAATTACATGATTCAATAAAAATTGATGCTAAAAATTCAGTTCAGTCTGGGTTTTTAAATGTTTCACTCTCCATACAGTTCTAGGTTTTTAAACGTCTATCATTACATAACTCTGCAGCAATAGTGTACATTTCCACTGGCATGTCTGTAACCACTAAAAATGCATTTCAGTATGTTGTTTGTAAAAAAAATTTAAAATACAAACCCTGTAGTTATAGTTTCAATGTGAACTGGCATGTCTGTAACCACTTAAAATGATGCTAAAAATGAAGTTCAGTCTGAAGTTTTAAATGTTTCACACCACAAACTCCGTAGTAATTGTGTCAATTTCAACTGGCATGTCCGTAACAACTTCCTGGTACTGCTCTTCGCCATCTGTCACGACTGTCGTCTCCACGATCTGCTGCTCCCCTTCAACCTGCAGTGATTTATTTTTATTTTAAAGCCTGTGCCTTTGATATTGGAAAAAATAGCGCCATAACCCATGAAATTTGGGGAAAATGAAACATGTTTACTATGATTATATACAAAAGCATTCAAAGTATTGTTAAGTGCATGTTTTACTGATTTTTGTTTGTCTCCATTATATTATAAAGTGCTATGGAATTATATTGTTAAACAGCAAATGTTTTGGGTTTTAAGGTGGATTTTTTCGTCAGATTTTTTTGGGGAAAATATGCCATTAAAGGCTGTTGTTTTAGAAAAAAAAATCACTGACCTGATCGAACATCATTGTATTGCCCGTGTCCAGCACCATTGTGTATACCCCAGAGTCACCATGAACCGTCGTGGTGATCATCTCCCCTTCGGAACTCACTGGAACATGCATCTCTTCGACAGTCTGTTCCTCCATATGATGCGTCTCCATTGGGACCTCATCCTGGATGACATCTTGGTGGTCTTGATGTTCTACTTGGCCCTCGTCTTGCACCTGAATGTAGGTCACCTGCATATGTTCCACTTGGTGCTCAGTCTCAACTTCATGTTCCATGTGTTGTTCAGGAATGCCACTGTGATCTTCCACCACTACAGTCATCTCTTCCTGTGGCTCATGCTCGACATGCGACTCCTCAATCACATTTCCGATGCTTTCAACATGATTGCTTTCACTCTGCTGAAACGCATGCACGAGGTCTTGCAGTTTCCCGTTCATCTCGCTCTCCCCAGCATCTGCCTCTTCGTTGAAATCGTCGGCGGTCTGAGAAAACACTTCTTCCTTCTTGCTGCCATGTAAAGCCTGAATAACAGGCGTGGATGCAGCTGTTGTAGTAATCACCAACTGTGCCTGTGCTGCTGGCTTGACCTCATTGGGTTTACGCAAGACTGAGGCCAACTTTCTGTATGGCTGGGCAACTATTGTCTGACCTTGTTGTGTGACTATCGTCTGACCTGCTTGTGTAGTGACTGACTGCTTGGGTATGATAACGTACTTGGTCTGGACTGCAGCAGTCACCTGAGGCTTGATCAGAGGTGCAGAAATAGGCTTGTTTGGCTGGACAACAATCTGCATGGGTTTTGGGTCAACAGCTTTCGGTTTCTGAATCTTGATCACTTTCGGTTGGATTGCTTGTGACTTAACTGTTACAGTTGGCTGAATGGCTTGTTTAACATTCACTATCTGTGACTGACTCGCTTTCTCCGACACTGGTTTAGGGTGGACTACAATCTGCTGAACAGCTTTCTGAGCTTCAGTTGAGGTGGGTGACCTGACAACAACTGCTGGGGTCATCTTCACAACTGCTGGCTCTGTCACCTTAGCGACAACAGGTGGACTAGAGATGACTGGCACTTCTGTACTTGACACTGCTTGCGCTTCCTCAGGTGCTCCTTTGACTACCTCTGCCACTTCTTCGACTTTCTTTTCAGGGTCACCATTTTCAACTGGTTTCTTTGCTGCCTCTTCTGCTTTTGCCTTTGCTTCAGCTTCGACCTCTTCCCTTTTCAGCAACTTAAAAACTTTGACAGTGTCGCAAGCTTCCTGACTAACAATGAGCTTCTTGGTATCACCTGTCTTGTAGTAGCAGAGCTGGTATGGCTTGATTAGACCGTCAAGCTTTTCTTGTTGAAGTTCCCTGTGACTCATTAGTGTCTGTGTTCGCTTGCCTTCTGCATTCAGTATGTAAACTGAGCTTCTCTCCCATTCTGTCACATAAATGTTGTCCTCGTCATCAATAGTTAGGCCGCGTGGTGTGATCAAGTTGTTGTTAGTGCCTGAATACTTGAACTTGATCTTGCCTGACATGTCGACATTTACGATGTAGGAGTTCTGTTTAATGCAGTCAGACACAATAAGTTGTTTGCAGTTACTGGAAACAGTAAAGTACAGTGGCAGCTTGAAGAGACGTGAACCATTGGTATCTGTGGAAACAGCCTGCAGGACATTACCAGTGTAGTCCAGAAGATATATCTTGAAGTGGTTGATGTCTACATCATGGTAGCGACCATCTTGAACCGAGGTCAAAATACCAGCCTTGATGCATGTGATGCCTCTGTTGGTTCCGTTGGTAACAAAATATTCTTTCAATGCGAGCTTTCCATCAGCCATTACGACCTTCTGAATGCCTTCTTTGGAGAATGGCTTTGTAAAATATGCACAACTTGCATCAACTGGGCTTACAGATATATCTTGCGGAATTGTGTCCAGTTGGGCCTGGCTCAAGTATTCAAACTCTTTGCCAAACAGTTTGATCTTTTTGTTTGCCATGTCAACCATAACAATCTCCCCGCTTGGGAAGACACCGATTCCTGTGATCCAACATTTCTGCTCTTTGTTGTCACTATTCAGTTTGATAGTTTTCTGGCAGAAAAACTGTGCCTGAATGGGTCGCTCTTCTTTCTTCATTTCCTTGATTTTCTTTGGTTTTACTATCTTCTCCACCACAGCTTTTGGTGTGGCTTTAACCGCAGGTTTTGTTGCAGCTTTAGGTGTTTTTGCTGCCTCTGCAGTGGCAGTATTGGCCTCATTTTTTTGCTTTGGCGCAGCTTTGGATTTTGGAGTTGCTGCAACTTTCTTGGCGAGCTTTTTGATCTGAACATCATCTACTCCTACAGGCTTATTGTAATCCACTACTTTAGTTATTTTGATCTTAGCCTTCTCTCTGTTTTCAGGAGGTGTAGCAGCAGAAATCGCTTGGGCCTCTTTCTCAAGTTTCTTCTGTAGCTTTTTCATCAACTTCTCAGCTGGCTTCATGTCACTCTCTTTAAAGACTTTTGGCTTTTCATCATTTGCTTCAGAATCGCCCTCAGAATTGTCACCTTTTTCTGCTGTTTTCTTCTTAGTACTTTTCTTCTCAGGGGCTGGTTCCTCGTCCTCAGCAGGCTTGGCTTTCTTATCCTTGATGAAAGCTCTTAGTTCAGAAACTTTCTTGCCGCTAGGCGTTTCAGTTTCGTAGTCTGCATATTTTGGGTTTGGGGTCTTAACTCTTTTAGACAGAATTGGTACTTCAAGCTCATAGTCTTCGAACTTCTTATTTGGTGTGATCATTCTTCTTTTTCTTGGAGGTTCATCTTCTTGAATTTCTGCTTTTCTTTTGTTTACAGGAGCTTCTTCCTTTTGTTCATTTGCAGTCTCTTGTTTCTGGGTTTCCTTTGGTACTTCTTCCTTCTCTTCCTCTTTAATTTCCTCCTCCTTTGGTTTGTCTTGTTTAATAGGCAAAGCCTTCTCCTTAGCAGGTGTTACAGTTTTCTTTATTATTTTACTTTTAGGTAAACTCTTTGCAGTCTTCAGCTTGGCTTTTGCAGCAATAGCCTTAGCTTTTTCGAGAGAGGCTTTTGTGACATTGGACAAAGTTTTTGGTTTTGCAGTCATCTTTTTTGTTGCTGGAACTGACTTTTTCATCACTGGCTTAGCTAGAGACTTTTTCACAAGCTTACTTGCTGTTTTTTTCACAGGTGTTTTAGCTTTTGCAGGTGTTTTCAAAACAGACTTTGCTGGGGTTTTAGATGCTGCTTTTGCTGGGGTTTTCACGGCTTTTGCTGGGGTTTTATTTTTTGCTGGAGTCTTTTTTGTTTCTGGCTTCTTAACTTTTGATGTTACTTTTGCAGTTGGTTTCGCAGATTTTGGTGTTGCTTTCTTCTGAGCTGACTTTGCTGGAGTTTTCTTGGCTGGTGTTTTTGCTTCTGTTTTCGTTTTCTTTGCAGGGGTAGCCTTCCCCTTTTCTTCGGATTTTCTCTTGCTGGCAGTCATTGTACCTGAAATACAAGTTAACCAATATATTTTTATGGAATTTCTCAAATCTGTAGAAGGTATTCTTTAATTGAAATAAGTGCATTTTAGATAATTATAATAAAATATATTTAATAACACAGATCACAGTTGTATTACAACGAAAGTTATGTGAATGACAGCTGAACATTATCTAACATGAACATGGGCTTTAATAGTTCTGGCTACCATAACTTTAAATGTAGCTTAACTAGCTTTTTACGATTTTTTACTGGCGCGACTTAAGTAATGGATCAACCCCATTAGGTAAGTTAACAGGGGTTTTCCTCGCTTCATTGGGAAGAGGCCCTAGCCTGTGGATTTTTGGAACAAAATTTCTAATTTTGGGAAGAATTCTCGCTAAAATTACTGCTTTGGGAAATGAAAAAGCTGGTGTAGTTAGGATTTTGGGAAAAACTGCATGATTTTAAAGAATTTTTCAATTGGGAAGGGGCCATTAATAGGCCCCTGTTATATAAGGCTGAAACCCCTCGTCAACCAAAAATTCCTGAAAAGTTGACATCTTTTAAATGCAGTTATTGGCCCAAATCAATCACTTTATCGGAAAGATTGACATTTTTTTCACATTTAACTGATACAATCTTATACAAAATACTACATCAGACATTTGAAATTTATCTTTTCTGCTCTAACATATCGAGAAAAACAGCGATGTGACAGACTTTTTTTAATGAGAATCTCCCGAGATTTCATGGTCATATGACGTTATTTCTATTTTCGGTAACATAACATGTGCTCAAGTGTTTTCCAATTCAGAATGACATATCCCAGTATGTTAAATTATTCTTACTTGTTTTGTAAACAAATTGTAGTGTAAATACAAACTCAAAGTAAAAATAATAAAAAATAACTTGATTCACTTTGAAATCATTATTTTAATCCATCAGACGTAAGTAATACACACATTACACAAATAATAGATTTCAGAAAACGAAAGTAATGTTTACATTTTCATAAAAAAATGTCAAGGTTGATCTGGAAGTACAGTCGATTAGTGTATAGCGGATTTTAGTGAGTAACGGATAGCTTAAACGTTTTTTGCAAAATACTTTAATTTATGTTAAGATTTATAGTTTTCTATGAATTGAATACAAAAAGCCTTTCATTGTTAAGTCGATTCATGTTTTTGTTGATGTGTGTCAATGTTTACAACTGTTTCTTTTTTCGAAAGCAAAACAATGTCACGTTATGTACGCACCGTTTTTGTGACGACAGGAAAAGTGCAGACAAATGGTTCTTGAATTTTGCAGATTTTGTTTGGTAAACATAATGTTCATTGATGTAATATTTTAGTATTATGTGTCCTTTACAAAAGTAAGAATGCTCAGAAACCAGATTGATGCGTACGATATAAAATAAGCATGAAAGCTGCAACTCTGGATTTAGTGAATAACGGACATGTGGTGACCCATATTCAGGAATGTGGGGATTGTCTAAAAATAAATATAAACTCAATTGAAGTTGTCCAATACACATGTGGTTAGCACGTGGCTATGATATTCATAAGTGAAAACATCATTTTTAATGAAAAATAATCAAATTATAACGAAAAATCGATTTCTCTGAAAACATATTTTTCACTATCAAATCTATATATAGATTCAACTCAAAATGACCCGAATATAGGGTGCATCGCTTTGAACAGCCATTACTTCATCAATTGTGCAGTGATTTCCTAGACATGGTCTTATTAAACGCAGAAATGAATTTCCTTTCTGGAAATGTACATATATTAAAATTATTTTTAACAAATGCTGTGTCAAATTTCAAGAAATAACACGATACACATGTAATCCGATAAAGAACTAAGCCAACCAGTAATGGCTGAATCAGTGTACCATGAAATTCGCGCTGTAAACAAATAATCTTTTTTTGGAAATTTAAAACCGCTGGCATGTTTCAATAGGAAAGACATGTGTCTATCTAGGTTTAATGGTTTAATTACTGAATGCATGGTGTTTATGTTGAAATGAGACTCGAAGTCCTTAGCTATCCGTTATACACCAATCGACTGTATCCAAATGAAAACTCGTCACGTAACAAAGCAACAATTGAATGGCGTCAAAATTGTGAATTTCAGGCTAATGAGTTATTTTCATCTATTGTAAGATGCATTTGAAACAGTTTAAACCTTAAAATTTGCCTTGATGCAGTAATTTATATTCATTCACCAATATTATTGAAAAGTATCCAAGCAAATGAACTGCCTTTGATTTATAGCGTGAAATAAATATATAACAACTATACAATGCGTGACATAAATATAAAACAACTATGGTTGACTTTATATATGGGGTTCGTTCGCTTCAGCGTTCAGGTCTGCCAATATTATATAAACTGTTCACTGAAGTTTCTTTAGCAAGGGTTTTAATAAATATTGCATTTTATAAAGCTAATCCTGTAACTACAAACATTTCTTGTGAAGATAATATTATGAATGAATTAATTGAAGTTATAAACCTAAAACATTATACATGAACTATATTTGGAATTAAATGATAGTTGAGGAGTTTCATACACACAAATTTGAAACTAGTGTTTCAAAAGGAATGGGTCTTCAAATTTGAGCCAAATTCTAGCATATGTACTTACAATAATCAGTAGATATGCATTACGAGTATTCATCAACCTTGCTATCACGCAATGATACAAACAGATAAAACTAAACATACCATTTGATTAAGATGCAAATTTTAAAAATGTAAACATTCCCCACCCACTCTGGTAAGCGTTGCTTAAGTTAAATCTAAACAACCATGTTGTTTTCAAAGAACGATAAAACGGTCAGTCGTTTAAGATAAATAATCGCTTAGAAGCAATATTGTACTTTCCTCGCGAAGCAGTTGCTTTTTAAATTATAAAATAATGTAAATTTTGTACTACCAGGTAGTTTATGGCTGTATTTTGCCAAATTTGAAGAGAAATTGACACGAAGAGTCCGGCTATCGCTTCCCTGGGTGATCACGTGACGCAAAAGTTTGTAAACACGCTTAAAGCGTAGGTATTCGTTCTTTTCCGTCGACTACTCGTATATTTCCGTGTAATATCAATTATAGCTCGCACCGGAAATTTCCACTGAATTTACGTGAAATACCGAGCAAATTTGATTGTAGTATTTACAGCACGCTGTAAAACACATTTTGCAAAGCGTTGTGCAGGTATCAATTGCCGACCCAATCAGAAATATTAGATCAGCAACAAACCGGACACAAACAAGAAGAATACTTCAAAATATAAAGAATTACATGTTTAAGTTCGTCAGCAACACTGTTTAATTGTAATAAAAGGTGTGCGCAATATACTAGTATGTATATTTATGTCATGTCTCCCAATTCTTGACAAGTGCGCGGTATCTTTTAAGTAATTAATACATCAATGTACTATTACCGAATATTAGGCAAAAATCCGTGCATAATTAAAAGGCAAATGAATTATTGTGCGATATGTTTATCAGTTTAATATTTTCGTGATTTTTGTATAGAATTATTTTGAGTTTCTTATGATTTTTTTATGTATATAATATACTGCAATCGGCATTGTTTTTCTTTTAAGCATATGAAGTCTGACCTTATGTTCAGCATTCTTAAAAAAATATTAAACATTAAATACTAGTGTCACTTTGTGAACAACAAATACGCCCAATATACGTCCATTATACAGTATACATGGCAACTAACCAAGAATTATGTCAAACACCAAAATAAAGCACGCAGTTTTAAACATAAATATATAATTGAATAAACAAATAAAAAACAAATCGAAATAAGATCCGGAAAAATCCTCCTAGTTATTTTATACACGTGCTTAGTATTTGAGGGATTTTTTTTGTCCCCCACTATAGTAGTGGGGGACATATTGTTTTGCCCTGTCTGTTGGTCTGTTGGTGAGAGGTCAAGGTCATCCTTCAAGGTCAAAGGTCAAATATATGGGTCAAAATCGCTCATGTAATGTACACTTTTGCAATATTTCAATATTCAAGATAGCAACTTGATATTTGGCATGCATGTGTATCTCATGGAGCTGCACATTTTGAGTGGTGCAAGGTCAAGGTCAAGGTCATCCTTCAAGGTCAGAGGTCAAATATATGTGACCGAAATCGCTCATTTTATGAGTACTTTTGCAATATTGAAGATAGCAACTTGATATTTGGCATGCATGTGTATCTCATGGAGCTGCACATTTTGAGTGGTGAAAGGTCAAGGTCATCCTTCAAGGTCAAATATATGGGTCAAAATTGCTCATGTAATGTCACTTATGCAATATTGAAGCTAGCAATTTTATATTTGACATGCATGTGTATCTCATGGAGCTGCACATTTTGAGTGGTGAAAGGTTCAAGGTCAAGGTCATCCTTCAAGGTCAAACGTCATATACGGGGACATAGTGTTTCACAAACACATCTTGTTTGCTTTATATTTTACGGCCTGTGCCGTTTGGATTAAGAAAAAATAGGGCGATAAACCAAAAATCTGGAAAAATGAAACATTATTAATAATTATGATGGCAAATAACATTATTTGAATTGTTTATATAAGTGCTCTTTTAACTGCATTACTAAATTATATAATAAAATACTATGGGCTTACATTGGTGTATATATAATAAACTAAATATACACATTTTTTAGTTTATTTGACAAGTTTTGGACCTTTTTGGGAACATTTTCGTAAGATTTTTTTTAAAAACGTTAATTTTGCTATTGTGAAACAACCTGTAGGAACCTCAAGTTTTTTGGGAAAATCACTGTAATTGGACATAATAGTTGAAATATTAAGTTATTTATTGGGATGGCATTCATGCATCCAATGCCATAAGTGAGGTGCTATTTAAACACAAAACATATTGGATTAAAGTATTTGTATGTGGAATTTATTTATATAAACATGTATGTTTACAATCGTGTGAACGGAATTCCAAACCGTCATCATCGTTGTTTTGAAGGTCGAAATGTTAAATGTTAACACCACACGTTAAAAAATCATCACCGAAATACGTACAAAATAATAAAACTTTATTATGCGATTTTTTACATAAATTTTAAGAACCATGAATTACGTATTCAACATTTTTTTTACATAACGCCAGGTATGGGGATTATTTTAGCCTCGTCCTACGGAATAGGGATTATGCCATATGCGGCCAGCGTAGGTCAAGACCAGCCTACGCAATCGCACAGTCTTGAGCTACGATGTAAGCTACACAGACACACAGGACAGGCAGGCTGGATGGGAGCTACCCTGGCCGCATATGGCATAAGACCATTGTTCGCTCACACGTGGGTCGATTTGTCTTGGCATCCTTTATCGCATAAATTATTTCAGCGGTATTCCGATTCTTATTTATAAAACAACTACATTAGCTTAAATAGGTCATAAGGTCTTTTACAAATCTGTTTCATAAAATCGTCCGGAATCGTCCAATCTGCTTTTAAACGGTAAAGTTGGCATTGCGGATTAAGAAAACACAACAAGGATATGAACGCCACCTCAATGCAGTTTGTTTTAATATCTTATTTGCGATGCGCATACATGTAATAGGAACCTGGTCATAAAATTAAGAACATGGTGGTTTTCGAAGTTTAGCACACACAATCGCATGCACGCACTCATAAATTATTTTCAGAGTGATTAATATATTTGTTTCAACAGGTATAAATGCCGTCTTCGTAGCATGTTGGCCACTGGTAAGGACGATTCACTACGTAGGGTTTGGTCGAAGATTTGAGCCGCGAACGCAAATTCTTTTTTATTTATGTTGGGGTGTCTACCCAGCAGCTATATTGTTTCATTTAAGTCACGTAAACATCATATAAGGCAGTCCTTAAACAGGAAAGAATATGTTTATCAGTTATTAGCACACTAGCCTCGTTGTTGAAAAACAAGTCTCAGTGCATGTATGCCCTACTCAGATTAGCATGTGTAGTCCGCACATGACTATCAGGGATGACGCTTTCCGCATAAACTGGATTAAAACCAGTTTAAACGGAGGGCAGCTCATACATCTCCACCATTGGATAAAAACACTTTTACTGCGAGAGCATTTGTCCAGTGGTAGGACGCAGGTTGCGGGATCGTGAGATCCCCGGTTCGAATCACATCAAGGTCGCTTGAATTTTCGAGACAAAGAATCTATCCAAACGTTTGTCCTCGAAGAAACGTGACTAATGGAATGGGTATCTGTAAGGGCAATAAGCAAATGTCCCGTCACTGCATACCGCGCCGAGTGTTAACGGACGGCGTGTGACCCAGTGATCGGGCGACGGAAGGCGTATTGAACAAAACCTTTGACAATCTTTGAATGTTAATATCAGACTGTGAACATGACCGTTAACCTTCACTTTCAGGCAAGCACGCTCTTGCGAGAGTGTTGCCACAGATTTACACGCAGAACCCCGAGCCGGTAACCAGGCGACTTCCGGAACTGGTTGCTGTTTTTGAGCCTTGTGGCGTGTCGGAGCGCGTCAGCCTCTTGCAAGTGTTTGGCATGATCGCCAAGTCCAAACCAAAGGTATCCAATAAAGTCGAAACCCAATGTATCCCCTCATCATGATCAGGCGTTCTGCACAATTCAAAGTTTTGGGTTTTCGGTTAAATCAGTGTTTGTTTCATCTACTCTACACATTCCACTATCATTTCTACTAGTTGATCGAAACATCGAACACACTCAAAAACAAAAATATATGACGTGACGTCTGTCGAAAAGGATCTAGTACAAGAATATGTCTCCTTTTGCGTACACATTTCGTAACTTCAAAACAAACAAAAAAACCTAGATTGGTAAGCATCATTTCAACAGTAGCCCAAATGATACCCGTGCTTAAAGTCAATATAGACAACAATGTTGACATTTGTTGTCTATGTTGTACAAATACTCGACTTTTTTCAACCTTGAAGAAAGAAACACTTATTACGTACATCAGCTACGTGGGTATTTTATTTAATCTACTTAAAGTACAATATTTATTTACAGATAAGGGGTAAAACGACGTTACCATTTTTAGCTCATCTATTTTTTGAAAAAAAGAGCTATTGTCATCACCTTGGCGTCGGCGTCGGCGTCCGGTTAAGTTTTGCGTTTAGGTCCACTTTTCTCATTAAGTATCAATGCTATTGCATTCAAACTTGGTACACTTACTTACTATCATGGGGGGACTGGGCAGGCAAAGTTAGATAACTCTGGCTTGCATTTTGACAGAATTATGCGCCCTTTTTATACTTAGAAAATTGAAAATTTTGTTAAGTTTTGTGTTTAGGTCCATTTTATTCCTTAAGTATCAAAGCTATTGCTTTCATACTTGCAACACTTACTAACTATCATAAGAGGACTGTGCAGGCAAATTAATGTAACTCTGACTGGCGTTTTGACAGAATTATGTGCCCTTTTTATACTTAGAAAATTGAAAATTTGGTTAAGTTTTGTGTTTAGGTCCACTTTTTTCTTAAAGTATCAAAGCTATTGCTTTCATACTTGCAACACTTACTAACTATCGTAAGGGGACTGTGCAGGCAAAGTTATGTAACTCTAACTGGCATTTTGACGGAATTATGGGCCCTTTATACTTGAAAATTTGGTTTTAAGTTTTGTGTTTTGGTTCACTTTACCCCTAAAGTATATAGATATTGCTTTCATACTTGGAACACTCGCAAACTATCATAAGAAGACAGTAAAGGACAAGTTGCATAACTCTGGTTTTCATTTTTACGGAATTATGGCCCTTTTTTGACTTAGTAACTTTGAATATATGGTTACATTTTGCATTTAGATCCACTTTACTTCTAAAGTATCAAGGCTATTGCTTTCAAACTTCAAATACTTTCATGCTATCATGAGGGTACTGTACCTGGCAAGTTGAATTTTACCTTGACCTTTGAATGATCTTGACTCTCAAGGTCAAATTATTAAATTTTGCTAAAATTGCCATAACTTCTTTATTAATGATTAGATTTGATTGATACTTTGACAAAACAACTCCTGACATACCACAATAGACTCCACCCAAACCATCCCCCACGCCCCCCCCCCCCCTCAATCCCCCCCCCCCCAATTTTTTTTAAAGATTATCTAATAAATGACCACCACACCCTCACACTATACCCCCCACCCCCAGCCCCCAAAAATAATTTTTATTCCCCCAGTAGGGTGGCATATAGCAGTTGAACTGTCCGTCAGTATGTCAGTGTGTCAGTATGTCAGTCAGTCTGTCCGTCCGAAAAAAACTTTAACATTGGCCATAATTTTTTTACTATTGAAGATAGCAATTTGATATTTGGCATGCATGTGTATCTCATGGAGCTGCACATTTTGAGTGGTGAAAGGTCAAGGTCATCTTTCAAGGTCAAATTTATGGCGTCTGTCCGTCCGAAAACTTTAACATTGGCCATAACTTTTTCAATATTGAAGATAGCAACTTGATATTTGGCATGCATGTGTATCTCATGTAGCTGAACATTTTGAGTGGTGAAAGGTGAAGGTTAAGGTCATCCTTTAATGTCAAATTTCAAATATATGGCGTCTGTCCTTCCGAAAACTTTAACATTGGCCATAACTTTTTGAATATTGAAGATAGCAACTTGATATTTGGCATGCATGTGTATCTCATGAAGCTGCACATTTTGAGTGGTGGAAGTTCAAGGTCAAGGTCATCCTTCAAGGTAAAAAAAAAAAAAAAAAAATTCAAAGCAGCATTCTCATGAAGCTGCACATTTTGAGTGGTGGTAGTTCAAGGTCAAGGTCATCCTTCAAGGTCAAGGTCATCCTTCAAGGTCAAAGGTAAAAAAACAACAACAAATTTCAAAGTGGCGTTTTCATGAAGCTGCACATTTTGAGTGGTGGAAGTTCAAGGTCAAGGTCATTCTTCAAGGTCAAGGTCATCCTTCAAGGTCAAAGGTAAAAATTAAATCATTTCAAAGCGGCGTTATCATGTAGCTGCACATTTTGAGTGATGGAAGTTCAAGGTCAAGGTCTTCCTTCTAGGTCAAAGGTAGAAATAAAATAATTTCAAAGCGGCGTTATCATGAAGCTGCACATTTTGAGTGGTGGAAGTTCAAGGTCAAGGTCATCCTTCTAGGTCAAAGGAATTATTTTTTTCATTCAAAGCGGCGCAATAGGGGGCATTGTGTTTCTGCCGAACACATCTCTTTATTTTTATTATTTTGTTTTTGAAATACCGCCCAACCATCCCACCCAAGAATCCCCCCCCCCAAATTTTGTTTTTGCATTTTTTTGCATTTTTGGAAGAAAATGTAATAAATGACCACAACCCCACACTATACACCCCTCTCCACTCCACCCATCCCTCCTTTGTGATTGAAATTGAGATAGGCTCCTACACCTTTAAAAAGAAAAATAGATGAGCGGTCTGCACCCGCAAGGCGGTGCTCTTGTTAAATATTGTTTCCCTGGGTATACAATTCGTTATTCTCTAAATGGTACTCGATTGGTCTATCGCGGCTCGGGTACAACTTAAAAGTATGGGGGTAGTCTAAAGTATACTACAAAGTACCCGGGTTACGGAATCTGTACTAAAAATTAACCATGGAGTATGGCCGGTAGCATTTAAGCGTTTTTTCCGTACCGGGGTATATTGAAGTATACTTAAGAATACCCGGGGTACTTTTAAGTAGTACCTTAGCCGACAATGATCAATTTAGGCCCAATTGGTTGCAAGACATCTTGTCTTTCAGATCCTGGAATCTCACGTGGCGGCGTTCTGTAAGTACCTCTCCGTCAGTACCCTGATACCACTCATACTCGCTATGTTTGTCGACATGGCCACGGCCAATCCTGCGGCGTTCGTTGACCACATGACCGTACTGAAGCAGATGGTGGACCAGCAGGCGGCGTTCCTACACCAGGTCGTACAGATTGTTGGGGCCGTGGGCACCGTGTCGCAGGTATCAGTGTGTGTTTTTTCGTTCAACAAGTTTTGGTGGATTATAGGGACCCATTCCAAATGGAGTTCGGTCTGTCCCTCGTCAGAAAAAATAACAATACGTGTACATTTGTATATGAGCTTTGTTCTGGGGGAAACTAGGCTAAATGCATGCATGAAGTGTTTGCCCAGATTAGCCTGTGCAGTCCGCACAGGTTAATCAGGGTCGACACTTTTCGCCTTAATTTGTTGTTCGTTTAGAAAATACTTCATATATACGACAAATTCAATTAGGCGAAAAATGTAGTCCCTGATTAGCATGTGCGGCCTTGCACAGGCTCATTTGGGATGACACTTTACGCACATGGACAAAGACCAGTGTTTACAAAATGATTCTCATGTTAATACTGCGTGTGATTAAGGCACGGTGAATAGCTGATGCTCATAGATCAGGATTATTTCAAACTTTGTCTCAGGTTTTCATAGCATTAAAGTCTGTTCTATTTGTATGTGCTAGAAACGCTTGGTCTCCATACTTGTTTTGGTGAACAGTAATTTTGAACGTAAATATATATTTTAGCATTATGTGATGAAATCATTTTATTGAACTCTATAACGAAAACTTAGCATAATTATAATTAAATATCCTTGTTAGCTTCGTGGATTACATGTCATCAAACAAGTTTAATGGTACTGCGATGGAATGAATCATACAATGAATTATCAAAACTAGTTTTTATGGATCTTACCTCAACAAAAATCTGTCAGATATTTAATGTAATGCGTCTATGTTGTATGCAAAGAAAACTCAGAAAGGTCCCATTATGGTCAAAAACATGGATTGCTTTTGTATTAACTAGATATGAACATGCCATGATCTGTTCTTCAGCCGCATGCGATCCGAAGCATGGCGTATCTGGTGTTGCTATTGGCGAAGGTGACTGACCAATCAGCGCTTGTAGTCATTCTGCAGGTAAGGTATTAGAAGGAAGTTTGCATCTAAATAACCATGTGTGCAGGTTACACAGCCTATACACACATATGAGTCAGTATTTTTAGCTGAAAACAGGGCTTAGTGCATGTAAAGTGTCATCCAATATTAGACTGTACAGTCTGCACAGGCTTATCAGCGACGACACTTCAAGTCTAAACATGATTTTTTGCTGAGAACAGACTTCCTTAGAACGGATATAATAGCATAATGGCTGAAAATGTCCCCCTGATTAGACTGTGCGGACTACAGACCAATTTGAGATGACACTTTATCCACAGGCATTTATCCCCATTTTTAAAGAGTTCATATAACAGTAGTTGATTTTGTATTTAGGATACTTAAACGTCTTTTCAAAATATCAGGGCTTTTTTTCCTTCTGTGAGAACGGACGTTTTCACAATTTTGGGAAATGCGCGACTCAAATGTTCACAATTTCAAGATCAAGAAGTTCGCGACTCAAATTTTCACAATTTCAAGAATTTGCGACTCAAACTTTTACAATTTTAGAAAGTTGACGACTCATTTTTCCACAAAAAGGGAGGGCCAAGGCTGCTTCACCAAAACAGGAAAACAAGTCCTGAATATAAGTTATTGTCTATGTACATGAAAGTGATGATACTTGTTAGAATAATATGAACCAACAACCACGTACATGAACATGATGATCATCGCAAAATATCGTTAGATAATACATGCAATATTAATTGTTGATTGCAAATTAAGATGACATTAATTTAATCACTAAGAAAAAGTAAGAATTCAAGAAATGATTAATTATGAATTCAAGTACTGAATTTTTACTGATAATATTATAAGGAAATCAAGTATTGACATTTTACTGATATCATCACAATCAAATCTAGTAATGACTTTATATTGATATCATCATAAGGAAATCAAGTAATTACATTTTATTGATATCATCACAAGTAATCAGGTAATGTAGTGAAACTGGTATCCCTAGAAATCATTACTATGAAAGCAATAAATATTATGATATCATCACCAGGAAATCATTGACATGATATTGATGTCATCATAACAAATCCTGGTTATGAAATCAAGTAACGGCATTATATGATAGAATATCAAGCAATAACATGGATATGAAGCATATGTACGTAATGAAGTAATAGAATATCAAAGTGATATCATGATTAGGGCATCAAGTTTTCACATGTTATGGTCATCATCACTCAGTTAGTAAGTTATGACTTTATTTTGATATAATCGCTTGGAATTGAAATTAATTAATTCATGACATTGTATTGATATCATTACTAGGAAATCTGATAATGTCATAGAAATCTTTTCATCACTAGAAAATCAAGTACTTGCATGGTGTACATGTATTTAATAAATATACGATCTGGCACTCATTGTCATATCATACCATATTTTATTAAAAGAGTTAAGGAATTTTGTTAGGAAGCGAGCCTTTGGCAAGCTTACCAACGAATTTCCTGGACAAGTTTAATAAAATATGGTATGATATGACTATGAGTGTCAGATCTTTTTTATCACATGCTTTTAAATGAGCAAAGTAAGTAAATATTTACGCAAACATAATGATAAATCCCGAATGTTGTTTACATTTAGTGATGTCATTTGACATTGCAACGTCATTTCAGCAAAATAACAAAATGCGATTGGTCAATTAAAGAAAACTAAGCCAATGAAAACGCTTTAAAAGTATATTACTCATGTGTAAGATAAAAATATTTGTAATGGTTATATTACATGGGAAACAGGGCATGGCGTGTTATAATATCATTTGTGTCATCACTAGGAAATCAAGGCGTTGGGGCTGCTGCACCATGAACTTCTGGAAGACAACATCTCCGAGATCAGTCGCCTGTCACAGAGTGGGTCCAGCAGCGTAAGGATCCTGGTCCATCAGCTGAAGGAGGACCACAAGAAATAGTAGGTGGTATTGTAGTAGAATTGATAAGAAGATCGCAAGAAATAGTAGGTGGTATTGTTGTAGACTTGATAAGGGGATCGCAAGAAATAGTAGGTGGTATTGTAGAAGACTTGATAAGGGGACCGCAAGAAATAATACCGGGTTATGTGAAATTGATAAGAAAAACATGAAATAGTAGGTGGCATTTTAAAAAAGGCAGCGTTTGTTTTTTTGAAGACTTGATAAGGAGACACAAGAAATAGTAGGTGGAATTTTAGAATTCTTGATAAGGGGACAACACAAAATAGCAGGTGGAATTTTAAAAAACTTCATTAGGGCACCACAAGAAATAGTAGGTAGTATTGTAGGAGACTTGATAAGTGGACCACACATATAGTAGGTGGTATTGTAGAAGACTTGATAAGGAGACCACAAGAAATAGTAGGTGGTATTGTAGAAGACTTGGTAAGGAGACCACAAGAAATAGAAGGTGGTATTGTTGTAGACTTGATAAGGGGACCGCAAGAAATAGTAGGTGGTATTGTAGAAGACTTGGTAAGGAGACCACAAGAAATAGTAATTGGTATTGTTGAAGGCTTGATTAGGACACCATAAGAAATAGTAGGTGGTATTGTAGTAGACTTGGTAAGGAGACCACAAGAAATAGTAGGCGGTATTGAAGAAGACTTGATAAGGAGACCACAAGAAATAGTAAGCATCTAAGCATCTGTTTTCTAAATAGACTTGGTAAACAATTTCTAAATCCTCATACTCACTAGAGTGTGAAATGTCCAGTATGATTCTAACCCAGGCCAATGTCTCCTGATCTTCCAAAGTTTACAAATGACAACCATCCTCAATGTATTATATGCATGTTGCTGTTCCGTTTTGATTTCCAAGTAACGGAGTTTTTCCTGTTTATTTTTATTTAATACAATTTTTGTGACCATTTTACATAAAATAAAAATGTCAACTTTGACATTCTCAAGCCTTCAAGGGAGGTAAAAAATTTAGCCTAATACAATACAGTTAAATACCATAATTAAAAAAAATGATATAGCACTTCAAATGACATATTACCGGTAAGCTTATTTTATTAAAAACTACCTGCTTACCTGGTGCCATCCCTTAGCTTAAAATCAGATAATTGCTGACACGTTTTCCCATTCAAACGCTCATTTTTGTACTCGTCAGCCTAAATCGCGAACAAAATAATTAATTGCTCCCTGGCTACATGCTACTATACAATATATAAAATTTGTATTGTCATCGCATTGCTTTGTATAGTTTTATTGTTTATTACGCATTGTGTTCATCTAATTCAAATGTTTGTTTTTGTGTGTTTTTCTTATCTCGATGTATTTTGATATTGATTAGTTATTGCATATATACATGTAAAGATGATATGTCACTTCCCCCCCCCCCCCCCAAACGAACTTGTATACACACTGTATGTGTTTGAACTCCCATTTAATTGTTCCCCCTTTTATCTTAAATAGTAACACTACCTAACACTAATATTACCTGTCCTATAACTGTTCCCACCTTGAACCGGAAAATACTGTTAAACTCGTTTTTGTTATGTTGCCCTTATTGTATACCTTGTATACCTGGGTGTAAAATAAAGAGTTGTTGTTCTGTTCTGTTCTGTTCAGTAGGTGGTGTTGTAGTAGACTTGGTAAGGAGACCACAAGAAATTATAGGTGGTATTGTAGTAGACTTGGTAAGGAGACCACAAGAAATAGTAGGTGGTATTGTAGATGACTTGATAAGGAAGCCACAAGAAAATATAGGAGGTATTTTAGAAGACTTGATAAGGAGACCACAAGAAATAGTAGGTGGTGTTGTAGAAGACTTGATAAGAGGACCACAAGAAAATGAAGGTGGAATTGAAGGAGAAGTAGGTGTACATGAAACAACAGTAAATAGACTTGAAGTAATAGCTTGTGGAATTGTAGAAGTAGTATGTGAACATAAACAGACTGTAAGAAAACCTGACTAAAAACACATGTAGTAAATGGGCTTTATTGGAGGACGACAAGAAATAGCAGGAGACCTTTGGAGAAAGTAGGTGGACTTGATTCTGAGGCTTCCAGAATTAGTAGGTGGACTTGAAGAAAGAGTAGGTAGAGTTTATTTTGAGATTACAAGTAATTGTAGATTGAACTGAAGACATATTAGATTGAACTGTAGAAACAGTAGATGGTCTTGAAGAAATTGTTAGTGGCATGGCATGGTTTTGGGGATCAAAAGAAATAGTAGATGCACCTGAAGAAATATGTGGACATGAAGAAATAGTAGGTGAACATGATTAGAGAGATCACAAGAAAAAGATGGCGCATTCAAATTAGCTAACAAGAGGTGGGGGCTTGTTTAGACACTTTCACAACTTTTGTAAACCATAAACAAATGCATTTTATTTGAAAAGAAATATATATAATCATAATGGCATGGGCCCGTGTTCACCAAATAATTCTTAGACGAAATTCTTAGAAGAAAGAATATTATTTAAATTGGATTATGAAAGAACTGCTTTAATTTTGAAACAAAATTTGCTTTAATCATTTATATTCACATCATTCTTCATGCAGAACATTTTGTTAGTGAAATTATTATAAGTGATAGCTTATATAATAAATTGCTGTTTGTTTGTTTATCTTTGTTTTAAGTTTATTCTTAAGTCTAAGATGGTTTTGTGAATACGGACCATGATGTTTATTGTTAATGTCAATAGTTCTGGTCAGAGAGAGATGAGGTCAGTGTCCAGTCAGACAGAGGGCACGGTCACCATCATCACCGTCGGCAGCCCGGCGTATCCTAGCAACGTTGTGGGCGTCAGGCAACAGCAGCCCAATAGCGCTCGGTCCAGTCAGCAGAGCCTGTCAAAATCTTCCAGGCATGAACAACTGTTTAACCCTTAAACACTCAAATATGAATTTGTAGTCCTTTAGAAAATAAATATTAAATTTAAAATCCTTCATAATAGATTAAAGTTTTAAGGCTTTATTTACAACCCAAAGATACCGATGAGCAGCAAACAGCATAAAACTTGAACAGCCTGCGAGTTACTGGTTTTATGCTGGTTGCTTTTAGCTTTTTTTTTTCTTTACTTCTCAGTGGATAAAGGGTTACATGGGCACAATCCTGCAATTTTAACTTGTAAAATTTGCATTTGTTGTTAGAGCGTGTTTATTTTGAATCATAATTAAGTAATTTATATGATTTACATAAAATTTTGCTATGCAATGAAACATGTAAGTCTGCAGTAGAATGATATTGAGTATAAATTTATAATATTTTTTCAATTTAAAGCCACACACCTTATTTTGCACAGTAAATTTAAGTACATGTATAAATAAGACACATATTTTATCTATACCAATTAGAATATATCTGGTGGTTACAAGGTAGAAATCCATTTTTTTTGTGCTTTAAAATTTAAAAATAATTGTGTTTGTCGAAATGGGCGTATACATCTAGAATTTCTACTTTCGGTTTTAAAAGCAGTACTGTTTGAAAAATAATAAATTACTTGCTAACTAGGCTATAGATTTTATTTTATCTAAGCCAATTAGAATATATCTGGTGGTTACAAGGTAGAGATCCGTCTTTTTTGTGCTTTAAAACTTAAAAATAATTAACCGCGTTTGTCGAAATGAATGGACGCATACGTCTAGAAATCCTACTTTCGGTTTTGAAATTAAAAAAATAAATTACTTGCTAACTAGGCTATGAATTAAATGACAATTTTGCACACTTTCAAATTGCATCTATATGAATTGGTTAACATGTATTTCATTTCAAGGTGTGTGTCTTTTAAATCAAATGCATTTAATGAGCTTGTATATTTTTTGTCATTCCATAATGTTTTAGATTTTCAAGGTGTAATGTCATACAAATGCACAGAAGTTGTCAAGTAAAGTACAACTCATAAAGTGGCAATATTTTATGTTAGATTAAATACATACTTAAAACACATCGGCCAAAAAATTGAGCTTAGTATCATTGAAAATAGCTTCTTTTTCTTTCTTTTCCAAAACTAGAATTCAAAACAAAAGACAGACAGTCTTTTATCACCTGCCATACCCTGTTTTCCATGTAATATAACCATTATGAAACTTTTGATCTTACACATGTTTAATACACTTTTTACGCGTTTTCATTGGCTTAGTTTTCGTATGATTGACCAATCGCATTTTGTTATTTTGCTAAAATTACGTTGCAATGTCAATGTCAAAGGCTCACTTACTAACAAGTTACAACATTCCTGAACTTGTTTAATAAGATATGGTATGATATGACAACTCTTGGCAGATCCTTTATATACATGCTTTGAAAGGCCCCTTGCTGAGTACATGTATATTAGTACTAACTAATTGCTTGTTAATTTCCATAAACAATATTTTCAAAAACTGTTTCCAAACATACTTAATATCTCTTACTTATATCCTTACTAAGTAATAATTACATGAGTGCGTTCTGGGAAAACAAGGATTAACCCTTTGCATGCTGGGAAATTTGTCGTCTGCTAAAATGTCGTCTGCTGAATTTCTAAAATTAACATTTTCTTCGATTTTTTTTCAAAGAATACTATTAGAATAGCAAACAGTTTGGATCCTGATGAGACGCCACGTTCTGTGGCGTCTCATCTGGATCCAAACTGTTTGCAAAGGCCTTCAAAATTCGGTTCCAGCACTGAAAGAGTTAATGCATGTGCATAAAGTGTTGTCCCAAATTGGCCTGTTTAGTCAGCACAGGCTAACCAGGAATCACACTGTCTGCTTTTATGGAATCGTTTGTCAAAAATGAGATTTCTTCTTAGCAGAAATCAAAGTAATGCAGAAAGTGTCATCCCTGATAAGCCTGTGCTGACTGAACAGGCTAATCTGGGTTGACACTTTACGCACATGCATCAAGCCCAGTTTTCCCAGATCGAAGCTAAAACCTACTAAATTTTTCACTTTTGTTTCCAGAAATAGCATTTCCAACAACTGGTCCCTCACTGACCGACCAGTAAGTCCCGCCTCCACGCTTGACCGGGCATCGCTTAACAGCGCCCTCACGTTGAACAGCAGCTCTGGACTTCCGGTATGTGTTACCATAGTTACGGCTTTATGGGGGGTGGGGGTTAATGGGGAGTGATTTTAGTTGGTTTTCTTTGTTTACCGTATTTTACCATGTATAGCGCGCTACCATGTATAACGCGCATGCGATTTTTTAAAGCCAAAATGGAGAAAAAAAAGAATTCTAGACCAAACCTGAAAATTTGGCCGAAAATGGCCGCCATTCTTATATTGCGCAATCATTTAATCTGAGTTTTTCGGGCGCTTAATTTTTTGTTTTAAAGTAGGGAGCGTTTATACGATCAGGAGCATGGGTTGCAAAGCACTATATTTTCGACAATTTTTAAGATTATTCTCTCGAGAACACCGTTATGTCCTTATTGCCGCTGCGCATGTTTTTTCAAGACCCTGCGCGTTAAATTCGAACCACTATTACCTATTCCTCACATTTGAACAGTGTAACATTTTTATTACCTGCCGCTCACAACATCGTATGACATCTTCTTCTGCAGACCCGCAACATCTCAATGTCCAATTTTACGCAAATCGTCCGTGGATCCCATTTTATTTTTCATCGACTTAAATATTTCCCCATTAAGAGATGCTCCCCAATAAATCCAGTTTGACCCGGTATTTCGCGCCTTCACTGCGTCTAGTTGATAAGTATTTTATAGTAAGACAAACAATACACCCGAACGCTCAATTCCATACAGTTGGCGTTATCCGCGTAAAGCCATTTGAGAAATATCATTTGTTTGTCTCTATTCAAAGAAAATAAAACGAGTCTATATCTCTTTTGTTGGTTTGTAACCTACGTAGTAAACTCGCACAGTAGCATATTTATGCAGAGATCGGAAAATCATTGATAAATGTATTCGTCGTTTCAATGCTTACGGCCTAGTAATTTCGGCAAATCGGAACTCAACTTACGTAAATCACTTGCTCAATTAACCGTTGAACTCCACCTCCGTTCTTTCCAAAAGGTTCGAAGGCGGAGCTTTGCACGTGCTATTATTTAATTGGACGATTGCCAATGAGGAACAAACACACGATTGGTTCGGCATGTTGATTGCTAGACAAAGGAAGCCAATTTTGTCGGCGAGAAACTTGTCGCTTTATTGCTTCAGACAGGAAGCGGCTTTCCTTTGATGACGTCAAACTGTCAATTCACATAGAGTGCAAATTTTCGGAAATGCTAACATTAAACTTTGGATTAAATTATCAAAATAAAGCAAAAGCGAAGTTGAGAAATACTTATTGAAATAATTAGCCTCAGTTCAAATAAGACGTTTTGCGTTGTAAATCAACGAGTTTTCATGACAACGAAAACTTTAACAAACAATACCGCGGCGCACGGGGATCGATATACCTCGATTTTTTTTTAATGAACAATCAATGAAGAAGTGTGAAAACACCAACACAGACATTTTTTTCATCTTTTAATTTTTGTCAAAACTATTACTACCCCGTTCATTCCTAACCTTTCCCGCTATTTGTTGTTTCGACAACGGCCCCTTCAGTCTATAACATTATAGGGTGTAGTTTTTTTGCAATAACAAAAATGGCGGCAATTGTGAGGATTTACGATTACGAAATGGATTTTTTGCAATTTTGCAACCAGGAAAGCGTTGTGTCAATGTATTACGCGCACTGAATTTTTATTTTGAAATTTGAAGGTTAAAAACTGCGCGCTATGCATGGTAAAATACGGTAGTTATATTTTAATATTACAGGGTATGAGGTATGACTGTTTTGCGATTAAAGGTCCCTGAAAGAGTGGTATGCACACATTTGCAAAAAATGAAATAGTATTTCCCATCAGACACAGCGCCCACGGGTTAGTTAAGAAATGATGCCTATAGACACAATAGTGCAATGGCCTTTTTTATAGTTACACACAATTAACTTCTGCATTGAGCTTTACATCACTATTTTTATGCAGCGTTATGTCATCATTACAGTTTTAATAAGTCCCTGAGTTGGAGATTTTTTATTTTTGTTTTGACTTTAAGCTATGATACATTATCAGTTATGCTGCTTTTTCGAATATTTTAGCCAGAACCATTGCGAGATGGTGTGAAACTGTTCTGTGAGAAGCACATGGATACTATACGAAAATTCATCAACAGTCTTTCAGCGAGAATTCCTCTTCCTGCCAAGTGCAGCATTGTGGGTAAGCAGGCTATGAACAAAATAGGCCTTGATCTGAGAAATTATAAATCTGAGATCGGCCTGCGCAGTCCGCACAGTCTATCCAGGGACGCCATTATGGATATTTATGCCCCCGGTAGGGTGGCATATAGCAGTTGAACTGTCGGTCAGTCAATCTGTCAGTCTGTTCGTCCGTCCGAAAACTTTAACATTGGCCATAACTTATGCAATACTAGTATTGAAGATAGCAACTTGATATTTGTCATGCATGTGTATCTCATGGAGCTGCACATTTTGAGTGGTGAAAGGTCAAGGTCATCCTTCAAGGTCGAAGGTCTAATATATGGCTTCAAAGGGGCGCAGTAGTGGACATTGTGTTTTTGACAAACACATCTCTTTTTTTGTTTAAAGGAAGTCTCTTAAAGAAAGTCCATTTAAGGTGGAAATTGTCTCCCTTGATTAGCCTGCGCAGACTAGGCAGGCTTATTTAGGATGACTACGCAAATGCATTTTGCCCAGTTTTCACAGGAGAAGGCACAAATGACACATTTTTTATCAAAGCCCATTAATGTATTAAATTTTATTAATAGATTGAAGGAATTTCGAAGTTTTCAACACTACAAAAAACTAATTTTGCATACTGCTTGTTCTGCGTAAATGTTTTAGCAGACTGTTAAATGTGTAATATTGTAAGTCTTGCTAAGAAAAATAGAAAGTAATAATAGAACATATTGATCATGATGATCTATCTTTGAGCACTAGTAACACAGAATTAAAACACTCTCATGTTTATATTCTATTTGTATGGACAATTAATCATATAACAAACCATGGTATTAATTTTATGGGGACTTGTTGCTGTTTAAAGTGCCTATTAACTTGATTGGTATTTTAATAAAGCTATATATGTCAAAATGATGTCAAACAAACATATGATACAATTAACAAACAGCACTCTTAAGAAGTTATTTTTAACCAGGTTTTCCAAAGAAAAAAACTGGTTATTATTCGGAAAACCTGGTTATTAGATTGGCAAATGTCGGCGGGTGGGCGGGTGGTCTGGCGGGCGGGCGGAACAATCTTGTCCGGGCCATAACTATGTGGTTCATTGTGAGATTTTAAAATCATTTAGCACATTTGTTCACCATGATTGTATGGTGTGTCGCGCGAAGAATTATGTCAATATCTTCAAGGTCGAGGTCACACTTTGAGTTCAAAGGTCAAAAATGGCCATAAATGAGCTTGTCCGGGCCATAACTATGTCAATCATTGTGAGATTTTATAATCATTTGGCACGTTTGGTCACCATCATTGGACGGTGTGTCGCGCGAAAGAATTACGTCAATATCTCCAAGGTAAAGGTCACAATTTGAGTTGAAAACCTGGTTTTGTGACAATTTTGTCCCTTGTTGTTTTTTTTGCATAAGTATGTTCAGGTAAATAACATGATTAATGGGCATTGAGTGATAGGATAAACAGAATATGTATTGGGAATGTGGGTTAGCGATGAAGTTTATCATGATTGGAAATTAACATTTTATCGGAAAGAATTGCACTCATCTATGGATTTGAATTTCAGATGGTCGTCACAAACGCTATGTTCGTCTGAACTTCCACTGCGGTATCCACGGCAGCCACTGTCTCTACGGGAAGCAGTTCTTTGTCCTCAACACGAAACTTCCCAAGACCTGGATCCATCTCATGTTTTTAGCTGTTCAGGTGTGTAAATTATCCTTGTATTTTTGGTTTGAATTCACTGGAATTTTTCTGAGCAAAAATAAGTTACTCCCAGCTTGCTTCTTTCCACCAAGAAGTATAAATGGGTTCCTGTGAGGGATATGAGCCAATGAGTCGTGGCTGCCTACTGCTACGAATCTTACCATAATCAATTTCAGTCTATAAACCTGAACCTTTTAAACTGTTTAAACCTGATCATTTACAGTACCTTATTAGTAATTGTATTGTTATACACGTACTTCTGATAACAGTGCCGTATTACAGGCCAGACTGAATGTATTGCACATTTTTAGTACATTTCCAACCTGGATATCTAATTTTGTATAAGTGTACATGTACCTTATTCTTAAGTCAGAATTTGTAAAACTTCTAGACTGGTTGTTCATTTAGTTTGTAAAACTTCCAGACTGGTTGTTCATTTTGTTTGTAAAACTTCCAGACTGGTTGTTCATTTAGCTTGTAAAACTCCCAGACTGGTTGTTCATTTAGTTTGTAAAACTTCTAGACTGGTTGTTTATTTAGTTAGTACAACTTCCAGACTGGGTGTTCATTCAGTTTGTACAACTTCCAGACTGGTTGTTCATTCAGTTTTTGTACAACTTTCAGACTGGTTGTTTATTTAGTTTGTACAACTTTCAGAATGGTTGTTTATTTACGGTAGTAAGTACAACTTCCAGACTGGTTGTTCATTTACCGTAGTAAGTACAACTTCCAGACTGGTTGTTCATTTAGTAGTACAAAGTCCAGACTGGTTGTTCATCTAGTTTGTACAACTTCCAAACTTTTTGTAAATGTAGTTAGTACAACTTCCAGACTGGTTGCCCCTGTGGTTAGTACAACTTACAGACATGTTGTCCATGTAGTTTGTGCGATGCCCAGACTGGTTATTATTAGATCGATTTCCAGACTGAGTTGTTTTGGTACACCTTTCAGACTGGTTTTCCTGTGTTTTTCCAGGCGCAGTCTCAGTCGGCGCTGAGCCAGCAGGACCTGAGTGTGAGCAGTCTCAAGGCATGCTGGGACGCCCTCTACCCCGAGAAGGGTAATAGGGGTTACCTCACCCTGGTCACGTCATCTTTCCCCTCAGCCAGGGTATGTGTATTGAAATAAGCCTAGTTCTTGGAAAATTGGACTTTATGCTTGCATGTTAACCCTTTGCATGCTGGGAAATTTGTCGTCTGCTAAAATGTCGTCTGCTGAATTTCTAAAATTAGCATTTTCTTCGATTTTTTTCAAAGAATACTAGCAGAATAGCAAACAGTTTGGATCCTGATGATGCAAAGGGTTAAAATATATCATTCTTCTTATATCAGGAAGTCAGTAAGTCTTTTATGAATTCCCAGCGTCTGACTTTGAGATAACATTGTTCGGTTACAATATCTTTTGGCGAACTGTTTGTTTACGTAAATTTATAGATTTAAGAACCCATATGCACTGCTGTATAATGGATTTGGATACAATTTAACAAAGAGCGATTGTTAACCTAATTGTCTCTGTCCCAGGATCAGGTTTAATCAGGGACGACACTTTCGGCTTATGTATTTATCGTTTAAAGGAAGTACATGTACTTTGTTTGCGAAAATACAGTTAAGACTGATTAGCCTGTGCGGACTGCACACGCTGGTCAGCTATACGCTTTAAGCCCTGATTTTCCAGACCTTGGCCCTAATCAATCATGATCATTTATCTATCAGGACCAGGATGCACTTCTGCAGGAGCTCCACAGCGTGCGCTACTTTGATGTGTTTGAGTTCAATGCGCCGAAGAAATACTGGGCCTGTTTCATGTGCAACCATCCGGAGAAATTGTCTCAACTAATGCCCGATGGGAGCCCTGTAATAGCAGTGAGTAGAAGTTAACCTGGTAATAGCATTGAGTAAAAGTAAGCCCCATTAAAGCAGTGAGTAGAAGTTAGCCCCGTTATATTAGTGAGTAAAAGAAACCCCTTTTAAAGCAGTGAGATGAAGTTAGCCTGCCATGGCAGTGAGTTGAAGTTAGCCCCTTTATAGCAGTGAGAAGAAGTAAGCCCCGTTATAGCAGAGAGTAGAAGTTGCACTGAGTTGAAATTAGCTCCTTTATAGCAGAGAGGATAAGTTAGCCCCATTATAGCTATTAGTTGAAGTTAGCCCTTTAATAGCAGTGAGAAGAAGTAAGCCCCGTAGTAGCAGTGAGTTGAAGTTATCCCTGTAATATCTGTGGGTTGAAATTAGCCCCGTAATAGCAGTGAGTTGAAGTTAGCCCACTAATAGCAGTGAGCTGAATTTAGCCAGGTAATAGCATGGAGTAGAAGTTTGCCGCGTTAAAGCAGTTAGTCGAAGTTAGCCTGAGATAGATGCAGTGAGTTGAAGTAAGCCCTAGATAGCAGTGAGTTGAAGTGAGCTCTGGTATAGCAATAAGTAGATCTAAGCCCTGGTATAGCAAGGAGTAGAAGTAAGCTCGAGATAGCATTGAGAAGAAGTCAGCGCGAGATAGCAGTGAGTAGAAGTCAGCCCTGGTATAGCAAACAGTAGAAGTAAGCCCGAGATAGCAGTGAGTAGAAGTAAGCCCGAGATAGCAGTGAGTAGAAGTAAGCTCTGGTATAGCAATAAGTAGAAGTAAGCCCGAGATAGCAGTGAGTAGAAGTAAGCCCGAGATAGCAGTGAGTAGAAGTAAGCCCTGGTATAGCAAACAGTAGAAGTAAGCCCGAGATAGCAGTGAGTAGAAGTAAGCCCGAGATAGCAGTGAGTAGAAGTAAGCTCTGGTATAGCAATAAGTAGAAGTAAGCCTGAGATAGAAGTGAGTAGAAGTATGCTCTGGTATAGCAATCAGTAGAAGTAAGCCCTAGATAGCAGTGAGTTGAAGTGAGCTCTGGTATAGCAATAAGTTGAAGTAAGCCCGAGATAGCAGTGAGTAGAAGTAAGCTCTGGTATAGCAATCAGTAGAAGTAAGCCCTAGATAGCAGTGAGTTGAAGTGAGCTCTGGTATAGCAATAAGTAGAACTAAGCCCTGGTATAGCAAGGAGTAGAAGTAAGCTCGAGATAGCATTGAGTAGAAGTAAGCTCTGGTATAGCAATCAGTAGAAGTAAGGCGGAGATAGCAGTGAGTAGAAGTATGCTCTGGTATAGCAATCAGTAGAAGTAAACCCGAAATAGCAGTGAGTAGAAGAAAGCTCTGGTATAGCTATCAGTAGAAGTAAGCCTGTGATAGAAGTGAGTAGAAGTAAGCTCTGGTATAGCAATGAGTTGAAGTAAGCCCCGTAATAGTAGTGAGTAGAAGTAAGCCCTGGTATAGCAGTGAGTCGAAGTAAGCTCTGGTATAGCAATCAGTAGAAGTAAGCCCTGGTATAGCAGTGAGTCGAAGTAAGCTCTGGTATAGCAATCTGTAGAAGTAAGCCCGAAATAGCAGTGAGTAGAAGTAAGCTCTGGTATAGCAATGAGTTGAAGTAAGCCCCGTAATAGTAGTGAGTAGAAGTAAGCTCTGGTATAGCAATCAGTAGAAGTAAGCCCTGGTATTGCAGTGAGTTGAAGTAAGCCCCGTAATAGTAGTGAGTAGAAGTAAGCCCTGGTATAGCAATGAGTTGAAGTAAGCCCCTTAATAGTAGTGAGTAAATGTAAGCCCTGGTATAGCAGTGAGTAGAAGTAAGCCCTGGTATAGCAATGAGTTGAAGTAAGCCCGGTAATAGTAGTGAGTAGAAGTAAGCTCTGGTATAGCAATGAGTTGAAGTAAGCTCAGGTATAGCAATGAGTTGAAGTAAGCCCGGTAATAGTAGTGAGTAGAAGTAAGCTCTGGTATAGCAATGAGTTGAAGTAAGCTCTGGTATAGCAGTGAGTTGAAGTAAGCCCTGGTATAGCAATGAGTTGAAGTAAGCTCTGATATAGCAGTGAGTTGAAGTAAGCCCTGGTATAGCAATGAGTTGATGTAAGCCATGTAATAGTAGTGAGTAGAAGTAAGCCCTGGTATAGCAATGAGTTGAAGTAAGCCCTGTAATAGTAGTGAGTAGAAGTAAGCCCTGGTATAGCAGTGAGTTGAAGTAAGCTCTGGTATAGCAATGAGTTGAAGTAAGCCCCATAATAGTAGTGAGTAGAAGTAAGCTCTGGTATAGCAATGAGTTAAAGTAAGCCCTGTAATAGTAGTGAGTTGTAGTAAGCCACCTAATAGCAGTGAGTGAAGTAAGCCCTGGTATAGCAATGAGTTGAAGTAAGCCCTGTAATAGTAGTGAGTAGAAGTAAGCCCTGGTATTGCAGTGAGTTGAAGTAAGCTCTGGTATAGCAATGAGTTGAAGTAAGCCCTGTAATAGTAGTGAGTAGAAGTAAGCCCTGGTATAGCAATGAGTTGAAGTAAGCCCTGTAATAGTAGTGAGTTGTAGTAAGCCACCTAATAGCAGTGAGTGAAGTAAGCCCTGGTATAGCAATGAGTTGAAGTAAGCCCCGTAATAGTAGTGAGTAGAAGTAAGCTCAGGTATAGCAATGAGTTGAAGTAAGCCCCATAATAGAAGTGAGTAGAAGTAAGCCCTGGTATTGCAGTGAGTTGAAGTAAGCCCCGTAATAGAAGTGAGTAGAAGTAAGCCCTGGTATTGCAGTGAGTTGAAGTAAGCCCTGGTATAGCAATGAGTTGAAGTAAGCCCCGTTATAGAAGTGAGTAGAAGTAAGCCCTGGTATTGCAGTGAGTTGAAGTAAGCCCCGTAATAGAAGTGAGTAGAAGTAAGCCCTGGTATTGCAGTGAGTTGAAGTAAGCTCTGGTATAGCAATGAGTTGAAGTAAGCCCTGTAATAGTAGTGAGTAGAAGTAAGCCCTGGTATAGCAATGAGTTGAAGTAAGCCCTGTAATAGTAGTGAGTTGAAGTAAGCCCTGGTATTGCAATGAGTTGAAGTAAGCCCCATAATAGTAGTGAGTAGAAGTAAGCCCTGGGGTGGTATTCCAGAAGCATCTTAAGTTAAATTTTATTCTTATCCGTAAATTGGGAAATTTTCTTAAGTGTTTCATTTCATTTTGCAATAGATTGGCATCAAGATATACATTTTGATAACATCATTGTGCCAATGGTATTTTAGGAATACCAAAAAACATGTGTTTTCTTATTTAGTAAAGAAATACAAAACATTGTAATTTTGAACTTAAGTGGAATTATATAAGAAGTTACTTAAGATGTTTCTGGAATACCACCCCTGGTATAGCAATGGTTTGAAGTTTTACGTGTGATGTACAGACTAATCAGGGATGACACTTTCGTTTTTATGGAATTTTTCTTTGAAAGGAAGTCTCTTTTAAATGAAAATCAAGTCTAAGTGTAAAGTGTCTCTCTTAATTAGCCTGTGCAGACTGCATATGATAATTTTTTACGACAATATAGGCACATGCATTTAACCCTGTTTTCTGATAAAAATGTTCACATGCTTTTGCTTATACCTGCTCATGGGAAATAATATATATGTTGTCATTTGGTTTGTCGATTTTTCCATTGGTTAGTCCACATTTAATTTTTTGACTTTCTCCACATTATATCTGTTCAGTGTACAACACACTTGTTTGATTCATAGTGATCTCTTTTAGCTGACCAAAAGCGCTGCAGGCCAAGCTATTTCTCTCCTCTATCTTTGATTTCCTGAGTTATTTGCACTTGAATATAGGCAACAAAACGCTGCAGACCACGCTATTTCTCCCCTCTATCTTTGATTTCCTGAGTTATTTGCACTTGAATATAGGCAACAAAACGCTGCAGACCACGCTATTTCTCTTCTCTATCTTTGCATTACTGAGTTATTTGTACTTGAATATAGCTGACAAAACACTGCAGACCACGCTATTTTTCTCCTACCTTTTCATTCCTGTACAGCAGATATTGTCATCCCTTATAAGCCTGTGCAAACCTTGGACAACATTTTATGCACATGCATTAAGCCATGTTTTGCTAGAACAAGGCTAACTCTCATTGCGTTATTCCTCCCTTCCTATTCTAGGGACAGCTGAAGGAGAAGAAGGGACGATGGAAGTTCCTGAAGCGATGGAAAACGCGCTACTTCACACTGTCTGGTAGCCAGATCACCTACAGTAAAAGTGATTCTGTAAGTCATTTAATGACTGTATTAATCAAAAATATTGTGTCAGGTGATGTAGTGACCATCGCTCTAGGAGAACTGGATTTAAACGTTAAATGTTGTCCCATATTAGCCTGTGCAGTCAACACAGGCTAAACAGGAACGACAATTTCCGCCCAAACTAGATTTTTGGTTAGAAGAGATTTCCTTAAAACAAACAATTGCATAAAAGCAGAAAGTGTCGTCCCTTATAAGCCAGTGTATACTGCAAAGGCTATTCTGGGATGACACTTCATGCATTAAGGCCTGTTTCTCTAAAAGGCTGTTCTTTTGTATGCTTCAGATAAATCTCTCTGAATATGCACTTAAAGTAGAAGTGATTCTGTAAGTAATGTCACAACTGTGTTACCCTTCACCACTCAGATCTTCATTTTGACCCTTGTGTAGTCCCTCAGAAAACCTAAGTAAATCCAAAACCTTTCCAAAATAGATTGAGGTTTTAAAGGCTTCATGTTACAAGCCATATTTACTGATGAGCAGTAAACAGCATACAACATGAACAGACTGCCAGTTTCAGGCAGGCTGTTCTGGTTTTATGCTGGTTGCATGTATAGTCATTTTCACTTTGCTTCTGAGTTTGAAAGGGTTAACAAAGTAGATTGTGTTAAGATTGTGTCTGGTGATTGAATTGTTCACCAAATACAATGGATTCACGATCATCCTGCCAATATTACATGTTTAAGGTGAGCAAATTCATAAGTGCAGCAATAGCTTTACTGATACTTTTTTCTTGTTGTTCAATATGTCATACATATATAATGCACATAAATGGCTTGTGTACAGTTTAATTTGTATACATGTAACTGGCATTTTAATGTCATAAATACTGACCTGTTATCGTATGCTTATACTTTCCAAGGGGAAATAACTCATCCGGAATTTTAACTGGGAATCCGCCACCTCAATACCGTAATACAGGCCAGGTTAAACATAGTGCAATGCAACCTAGCCAAAAATCGGTAACCAACCCTCAATATTCTTTCCGGATCAACCAGGTGTATACGTGTCTTTTACGGCTCTGAATTAAAATATTGTTTTTCACTTGGTTGATTGGGGTTTTGAATAGATAAATTGTGTTATTTATCTTTTTATTTCTCATTCGGATTAATTTGTGTGGATTTAATGGATTTTGTTTCATTTGTAAAAGGTAAGCCATGCTTGTTTTTATCGAACAATGGTTTATTTCTACCATGCTGGGTGTTTTCAGGCGCGAACGACCACGTGCAAAACGTGCTCTTCTAATACATTGCTAGAACGTGCAAAGCATGTTCTTCTAATGTGTTACGAGATCGTGCAAAGCGTGTTCTTCTATTGACAGATTGTTTATCATTTGCCATTGTGTGCAATAATGATTTTAACGTTCCGTATGACAATCTAATTGATCGTCATTTTATTTTTCATCTGTTTTGAATTAAACTTTTGTTTAATTTATGATCTACGGCAGTATTATTATAATTTTCATTATGGTCAAATAATGATTTTATGTGCCGTATGATAATCTGGTCTGTGACCAGTTTATGGTTGAATATGCTTTGCTCTTGTTTTTCATATATTCGACTACATGATGGTCGCAGAAACAAAAGTGGATAAATACCCGGTGACTTCGCAGATCATGGATGATAGTTGCAGTATCAGTCACCGGGTATCGGGCACGATCGCGACCGTACTATGCTAAGTCTCTTAGACAGTCGGTCAACATCAGACCATATGGCGACACCCGTCAGCCGGTCTTTGCCCGATGGCATTGGTCAAGGACATCGACCAATGCCGGACCATTTGGCATCCGCCATACGGTCATTATCCGGTGACAACACTGGTCATGATATGACCGGTACGTCACCGGGAACGTTGATCACGGACCATTGATCGACGTCTGACCGGCCGGTCCGGTCACCGGTCATGTCACCGGTCCGGTCCGGTCCGGTCACCGGTCATGTCACCGGTCCGGTCACCGGTCCGGTCATTGATCACCGGTCCGGTCCGGTCACCGGTCATGTCACCGGTCCGGTCACCGGTCATGTCACCGGTCCGGTCACCGGTCCGGTCCGGTCACCGGTCCGGTCACCGGTCCGGTCATTGATCACCGGTCCGGTCCGGTCACCGGTCCGGTCCGGTCACCGGTCCGGTCATTGATCACCGGTCCGGTCCGGTCACCGGTCCGGTCACCGGTCATGTCACCGGTCCGGTCACCGGTCATGTCACCGGTCCGGTCACCGGTCCGGTCCGGTCACCGGTCCGGTCATTGATCACCGGTCCGGTCCGGTCCGGTCATGTCACCGGTCCGGTCACTGGTCATGTCACCGGTCCGGTCCGGTCACCGGTCATGTCACCGGTCCGGTCATGTCACCGGTCCGGTCATGTCAACGGTCCGGTCCGGTCACCGGTCCGGTCATTGATCACCGCTCCGGTCACCGGTCAACAGTCATCAGTTAGGCCTGCCACCGATAACACCAGTCACCGGTCAAGAAGAAGAACTCGGTCTTCTTCATTGAATTATTCTCCTATTCTTCGTTGAATACATCGTCTTCATCAAGGATTAGACATCGGACACGCTCTTCTTCGTCGAGCAGTTCTCATCGTCGCGGCTCTCGTAAGCGATCACGTCGTCACTCACGGAGACGTTATTCTAGAAGATCTCGGTCTCATCGCAGCCGATCCACATCTCGGCCGATCCAGATCTCGACATCGCAGGAAACGAGGACGTCGTCAACCTTGACGTAGACATCATCGGACTGCATTGAACACCACTGGATATTTATCGAACATACCTCTCCTTCATTGAGCAGTTCTCGGCGTTGATACGCTCGTAAGCGATCATGTCAATGCTCACGGAGACAATATTGTAGAAGACAATATTTCCAGCGTAGCCGAACAATATTTCGGCATCGAAGTTATATGGATGTCGCCACTTCTCACGTAGGCGTTAATGAACCTACTGGTCATATCGACGTTCTCCATTTTATTCCTTTAGGAATATCATGTCTCCATTCCACGTGTGATGGTTCTTCTTATGGCATCCACACATGTTGCAGTCACCGAGCCGTAGTTGTATACGAACACTAGTTCGTTTAACATTCAGGCTTCGGGATAAGCTGTTCTTTTCTCCACTACGACTACAAGGACACTTATGCCTATTAATACTGATAATCTACCGTTGTTTTCCGGTTAACATTATCAGATGACTTCGTGGATGGTCATTCTTCTGCACCAGATATTTCCATTCTGACGCATTTATATTATACCGGTCCCGATCACCGGACATCGGTCACCATTCATCGGTCATATCACCGATCACTGATCACCGGTCAGAATAAGTGATGTCTCATCGCCATCGGATTGGATTTTTTTGGCATGATCTTCTTTTCCGAGCAGTGCTTGACATTGATAACAGACCATATGGATTCCACCATTTTTCGGTCTTTAACTGGTAACGTGACCGGTCATATTATGACTGGTCCGTTCACCGGGCTACAGTTACCGGTCATTGACCGGTCCGGTTCGGTCAACACTTACCAATTACCGGTATTCCACTGTGTTTTCATCGGTCAATTTTTAGTATCACGGGTATCGTCTACATTACATAGTTGTATACCCCTGGCTATGATTGTATTGAATACTATATTTTATGGATTCAACAATCTACATGACTTTTTGTGTTTTTCAATACTGATGTTCTACTGGCGACGGTTACCAAATCATGCTATATCTATTATTTGTACTTCTATCTCAACCGGCTACATGCAGACTACTGGTCTTGCAGATAGATCGGCTGAAGTGGGCTCGGAGACTAGCATTGAGGTCGAACATTACTATTTGACCTCTATTAATTTATGTTCGAGACCCGAAGGATGAATTGTTTTAACCGCCTTTACCTGTCGGCTACAGACTTTGCAGTCAGTGTCACGGAACAGTTGGGGCACATTAATGACGCTAGCAGGATTAGCAAGACGACATTTGTATCGACTTCTGCTTTTCTATTGCTCCTACGGCAGTGCATATTTTCAAGCTACTGGAATCAACAAGAGTTCTGATACATAGGATTGCCTATCAGATTGACCGCATAGCGGCTACAGTCTTGTAGATGGCTTAGGACCTATTGAACTCAGATCTTAGATCCTAGGATCTGGAGGGACCTCATCTTAAAGTTATTCTTCTATTACACTTCTGGCCATAACAGGCCGTCTTCCTATAACTGGTCGTATTCCTTTCGGAATTCGTCCAGGTTAGAAGTCTTGAAGTAAATGGATTAATCAAGTCAGAATTTAAGACTTCCATGCATTCTACCGGCAAGCGTGGACCCGCTTAAGGTTACCCCTAGGGTTTTCACCTTTTTCTGCCATCACACCTCCGATTCCGGAGGTACCACTATCAATCATATTTCCGTACTTCGCAAATCGATGACTTCGCGACCTGTATTATCCAGGATTTTAAAGGCGCCTGTTATTGGTTCAAGAAGAGGCTATATTCTGTAGATAGGTCATAAACTTATAAGTGTTAAACACTGTCCTATTCTACCAATTTTCAAGTGTGTTTGGAGTGGGAAAGTTCGGCTTGCCGTGGTTTCTTTGCCCACCCATACTTGACAAATGGTTCCGGTCACCGGTCGGTATTTACCGGTCCGGTCACCGGTCCTTCTGCTGAGACGTCTTTTCTTACGTCCGTTTCAGCTTTATTTTTAAGATAATTGTATTAATCTCGGGATTATTTAATGACACAGATTTCCATCTTTTTGTCATTATTTACCACTATTCAGTGGTGTCTAGACTAGAAGATTATCTTGGCAAGAATATAGTTTATTCTACCACAACCTTCCTTACATCTTATACAGATGCGAGCAGATAAGGTTATGGACGATCACATAGAACAACGTATCTTGATTTTCTCAATTATGTGGTATCCTAACGAATATCACCTGCACATCTACATCTTGAAAAGCGAAAATTCTTTTTAGCTGTTTTTCATTTACAAAACATTTTCACGATTCCTTTGTGATGGTTTCAACTATCACACATCGGTCGTGGTTTACTTACAGACACGGAGGTGATCATATTATCACTCCTTGTAACTGGAAATCAGGAACTTATTCGTTCTTTGCAAGAACAACAAATTTTCTCTATCGTCTTTCTCATACCAGTTCGTCTCAACGCCCTGTTGGACCTTTTGTCCTGCAGTTCTTTCTTTCGAATTATTTTTCCGTTGGGTTCAATAATGTAATTGCGCATGCGCGGCAGTGAAGTTGCAGACGAGTTGCATGGTGTACATAGTATATCAAAGAATGTTGTTTATCATCAAACGCTAGTTATTAGCGTTATGCGATCGTATATCGCAGTGTATACCGGTATGGTGAACAACGTCAACAATGCAGTTCACAGAAATCGATCCAGCAGGGTGTGCGATTGTTATACATTCGTCCATTGACATAAACTGGAATATCTTGCCTTCTTGGTGAGTTTTTGCAATAACTGAGTTTTTGCCATAATTTCATGAAATATACTTAATGAACCATGGGATTATGGTTCTACGACCTTTTAAGTCTCCTGTACAATTATTTTCAGGAAACTTCTTCACAGGTCAAATATCATATCTCATTGAGACATATTTTTACTGATCCAAACATGTGCCACTTCATGTCTGGCCATTAATAACTTTTAGTTATCTCTACAGAAGAACGTTTTTCTGTTAGAGTTTCAATCCTTGTTACTTGTGCAAGGATAATTCCATCAGAACTGTATAAAGGTTCTATGGAAATTCATTTTTTACTGGGTAATTGAGAGCATAGTTATTACCTTAATCACTCTGCTAGATACATAGAGGTTTTTCTCATCTTTTTCTTGATGATAAGAAATTTGTTCTTTTCTTCATCAAAGGATAGAGATTATGCTTTCGTATACCTTGTTTTGTGTAAGTCATCGCAACTCTGTGCTGTCTTACCTATTTTGGAACTGATCCAAACTATGGAACGTCAACACTATGTTTTTCGTTCCTTTACCTTCTTAAGCGGTTTTGACTTGTGTAACATGTTGGGATGCTTAATGAGCTCCCTATGAACCTTTTTCATCAGGCTTATTAACAGTTCCAATATAATTTTAAGACGGTTTTCCTTCTTATTATGGCTTTTACCATACGGAGAAGTGAAATTCATGCTTTTTCTGTTGAATACGACCAATTCCAGTTGGATCTATTGTCGTTTTCACTTTGTTGTGTCAGCCAGGATTCCTTGCTTAATATCAAGTCCTCTATATGGCTTCTACCTTCAAGTTTCCAAGTTTTCTTAAACTGGTAGTCATGAAGATGAGGATAAACTTCTTTGGGCAATCAGGGCTTTGAAGTTCTATCTCAGCAGTGTTAGTCAGAAGTCCATTCGAGGTTCTCAAAGACACTCTTCATTTCCCCCCAAAAAAGGGGGGGGGATGTGTCTGCGGCTTCTATTTCTCGGGGTTAGACCTCGACTAAGGAAAGTTAATCTTATCCTATCTAAGGATTCATTCCTTTTTAGGATCTGACCGCATGAATTAAGAGCTCTGTCTGTTTTGTGGGCATATATTAATCACACCCCACTTTTCGACGTGCTCTAAGCTGTTTACTGGAGGAATCCGACCACCTTGTCATCTTTTTATCTTCGTTTTCTGAAGTGCCAACAATACAATTTGTATACGTTTGAGCTTGTTGTGGTTTCACTAACGGTAGTGTCTTCTTTACGACATAGACATATTACTCTGTCCGAGAAGTCATAATTAATACCGTTTTAACGAAGATTACTTGATATCATTAGCTGATAACCCTGTTTATGGGTTCTACTGTGTTGGGAAAATATATACGAACCTTCCCACCGCAGCTGCAAAATCAGCATACGATAACAGGTCAGTATTTATGACATTAAAACAAATTTTTTAAATAAAATTCATTTTAATTATTAAATACTTACCTGTTATCGGTAAGTCCCACCTCCCACCCCGCTATTCGATTAATATTTTTGTATATATATTGAAAGAATATTGAGGGTTGGTTACCGATTTTTGGCTAGGTTGCATTGCACTATGTTTAACCTGGCCTGTATTACGGTATTGAGGTGGCGGATTCCCAGTTAAAATTCCGGATGAGTTATTTCCCCTTGGAAAGTATAAGCATACGATAACAGGTAAGTATTTAATAATTAAAATGAATTTTATTTAAAAAATTTGTATTTGTGATTCTCTGTTATTATCCCCACGCTTTTTGAAAAAAAGGTGGGGATATTGTGGTTATCTCCGCCGTCCGTCCGTCCGTCCGTCCGTCTGTCCGTCCGTCCGTCCTGGCCACTATCTCCTCCTACACTAAAAGCACTAGAACCTTGAAACTTACACACATGGTAGCTATGAGCATATGTGCGACCCTGCACTATTTGGAATTTTGATCTGACCCCTGGGTCAAAAGTTATAGCAGTTGGGGTGGGGCCGCGTCAGAAATTATCACTCATTTTTTTAGGTTATTTTACATTTACTTCTTTATTTCTACACCGATTCACTTCAAATTGATACTGGACCTCTCTTATTACAATACGGTCAATCTCAACCATGCATGGCCCCATTCCCAACCCTGGGGCGCCCCGCCCACATAGGCCACACCCACCAAAAATTTCCATTTACTATAATTTTTTCATTTCTACACGGATTCACTTCAAATTGATACTGAACTTTTGTTATGACATTAGGGTCAATCTCAACTATGCATGGCCCCAATCCCAACCCTGGGGCGCCCGCCCACATAGGCCACACCCAGCAAAAAATTCCATTTACTATAATTTTTTCATTTCTACACGGATTCACTTCAAATTGATACTGAACTTCTCTTATGACATTAGGGTCAATCTCAACTATGCATGGCCCCATAACCAACCCTGGGGCCCCCGCCCACATAGACCACACCCGCCCAAAATTGCCTTTTACTATAATTTCTTCATTTCTACACAGATTCACTTCAAATTGATACTGAACTTCTCTTATGACAATACGGTCAATCTCAACTATGCATGGCACAATTACCAACCCTGGGGCGCCCTACCCACATATGTCACACCCACCCAAAATTGCCTTTTACTATAACTTCTTCATTTCTACACCAATTCACTTCTAATTGATGATGAACTTCACTTATGACAATACGGTCAATCTCAGCTATGCATGGCCCCATTACCAACCCTGGGGCACACCTAGGTCAAACATTCGGCGTGGGGATACGCGTCGGCCTCTGCCGCGCCATTTCTAGTTTGGTAGTATTTTAGTGTAAATTATTCTGTCTTCATGCATAAAACAACAAGAAAAACATAACAATCATCAAATAACATGATTAAACATTTTTTAAATGACGTCATTATGATTTGACTGTTTGTAAAGACTTTTTCAAGGCAATGTTAAAATAAATGACTTTATCAAGGCCATGCTTAAATAAACTACTTTATTAAGGCCATGCTGAAATAAACGACTTCATTCTTACAATTCTGAAATAACTACTTTATCCATTCAAAACTGAAATAAACAGCTCTATCCATACAACTCTGAAATAAACAGCTTTATCCATAAAATTCTGAAATAAACAGCTTTATCCATACAATTCTGAAATAACCAGCTTTATCCATACAATTCTGAAATAACCGCTTTATCCATTCATTTCTGAAATATACAGCTTTATCCATACAATTCTTAAATAATCAGCTTTATCTATACAATTCTTAAATAAACTGGTTTATCCCTAAACTTCTGAAATAAATGGCTTTATCCATACAATTCTGAAATAAACAGCATTATCCATACAATTCTGAAATTATTATAAACAGCTATTTCCATACAATTATGAAATAAACAGCTTTATTAATACCATTCTGAAATAAAAAGCTTTATCCATACAATTCTGATATAAAAAGCTTTATCCAGACAATTTTGAAATGAACCGCTGTACCGGTACTTTTGATACACTTCTGAAATAAAAATCTGTATCCATACATTTCTGAAATAAACAGCTGTATGTATACAATTATGAAATAAACGGCTTGATCCAGGCAATGCTGAAATAAAGGAAAGTTGATACCATGGATGTTTATTTCTACAATTCATGCCTGATGATGGGGTGAGAATAATTAATTGCAAAACTGTTTGAGTTCTGTTTCAAATATTGATACTGGTATTTGTGAAACTTTTTGAAGCTACAGAAAAGTTAGTTCATTCAGACCAAAAACTTTTTCTATGCTTGTTCTTCTGAAAAGTTTCAAACTTAATATATGACAACTCATGTGATGCTGAAACATATTATACTCCCATAACAAGGTTACATACATATTTTGCAAAGCAATAATTTACTTAAGTTTGAACCAATACTACTTTAAGCTACTGAAACTGAACAATTAGTACCAGAAGGGGCATTTTGTGAGCACCGTAGTCAGTGAATCGGTGAATGAGGCCAAGGGCTAAAAGTTCACAAATTACCATCACATCTAATGTTTTACTTTTAAAGATGCAGATTTAACCATAGATTTCAGTCAAAACTGTAAATTACTTGCACATTGTATTATGGACACAAAACTGCCAAAACAACTAATTTTTGTTCATTTACAGAGCAAAGAAACATTGCCAGTTCGTGAGATTCAAAGTGTGAAAGCTGTCCGAAAAGGCATCCGTGACATTCCAAAAGCGTTTGAAATTTTTACCACCGATCAGAATTACGTCTTCAAAGCCAAAGGTCAACAGGACATTGAGCCTTGGGTGCAGTGTATTCATCTCGCCGTTGCCAAGGCGCAGACGGAAGCCGAACAGAATATTGTGGAGAACGCCGTCATACCCCGCCCTCGACCAACTGTGCGCGATACGAAACTGTGACATTGAAAAATGAGTTATTGGACCGTGCGGGATAAGAAACTGTGACATTGTGAAATGAATTAATGAGACCGTGCGCGATACAAAACTGTGACAACGGGAAATGAGTTAATGAGACAGTGCGCGATAAGAAACTGTGACGTTGTGAAAAAGGTTGTGAGAAGTTTGCGTTGTGATGCAGGGATTTTCTCTACTCTTTGCCTTTCCATAAAGCCCCTTTCGCTGAAATAATTCATTTGTCCCACATTTCATGTTAACTCTGGAAACATTCTTGCCCCTTCTCGGTTTTGTAGACTTATTTTGCCTCAAAGGAATACTAGTCCATTTATCATAAAGGATAAAATAGCTGCAGATGCTACGAGTTTGTTAATACAATATCAGATAAGGATGAATTGTATGATAAAATTTCCCATAGCTATTTAAAAGTATTACATAGTTTACTGAACTAAGAATTGTTAGTAAGTTATGAAAAATGATTTGTAATGAATAAATTGTTACATATTATTATGGATGGTTTTAACCCTTTGCATGCTGGGAAATTTGTCCTCTGCTGAAATGTTGTCTGCAGAATTTGTAAATTTAGCATTTTCTACGATTTTTTTCAAAGAATACTATCAGAATAGCAAACAGTTTGGATCCTGATGAGACACCACGTTCTGTGGCGTCTCATCTGGATCCAAACTGTTTGCAAAGGCCTTTAAAATTCGGTTCCCGCACTGAAAGGGTTAAAGGTAAGCCACGTTCTGGAAAACTGGCATTGATGCATGTGCATAAAGTGCTGTCCAAGATAGTCAGTCTACACAGGGAAATATGTACGAAACTTTTCTTTTTTAAGGAAGTCTCATCTAAACGAATGTTCAGTCTAGGCGAAAATTGTCATCCTTGATTAGCCTGTGTGACTGCGCAGGCTATTCTTAAACGACCCTTTAAGCAAATGCTTTAAACCCAGTTTTACCAAAACGAGGCTTAGAGGAACGTGTTCTATGTGCCGAAAGAGATTAAGATTGGTTCTAAGGAAACGTAGAAAAACATTGTATAGCAGCTATACTAAAGATTCACAAAGGAACAAACTTAATTTAAAATCTTGGTTGTCCACGACATATTAAAGCTACACCCAAAACAGAATTTACAATCAATTGTTAAATATAAGACAATGATGTTTGATCAAAATGGCTTGAATAGTTGTATATGCATTATTAACCAAACCAATTTGAAAACGTGTGGTATATCAAAGGGTTTTACATCATACAGAACTGTTGGAGGAATGACTTATGAGAATCTTAGCAATATATATATGTATTTACTGATTGTATCATTCAGTTTTGATGAGATAGTAATTTACTATCTCTTGTTTTGACATAAAGGACACTGCATTAAAAATCCAGAATGCGTAAATAATTTGCTGTTCATGCAATAATATCTCATAGAATGATAGTCTGTGAAATAAAATATTTTATTATGACGGTATATATAACTGTGATATATGAAAAACACCACCTGGAAGGTTTATTCTGTAAATAAAAAACAAAGGTGTCTCAGTGGAAATAGTTTTCATGCTATAATATGTTAAGGTTAGTAAGCATTGAATTAATTCGTAATATGGTTTCATTTTTATTGATCATTTTATAGGATTTTTTTATTAATTAGTCTATCTATGTTACTGCATACTCAGCGAAACCTGAAATTGAGTCAAATCAAACATTCAGGCATTGTCCAACACATTTTCTGTCACAAATTTTGAAACATTTTCATGGAACAAGCATGGACTGTGTCTGAAAGATGTCCATATGTCTGACATGATTACAAACTAATCAGGCCATGTGTCTTACATGTTCTAATGCTAATATTTTTTTCTATCAAAATTTATATTTTAGACTCATTCTGGAAAATAATGCTTTATGCATGTGCGTAAAGTGTCGTCCCAGATTAGCCTGTGCAATTCACACATGCTTATCAGGGATGACTTTTTCCATCCAGGCTGTTTTTTGTTTAGAGGAGACTTCCTTGGAATGAAACATTCCATAAAAGTGTTAAGTGCCGTCTCTGATTAGCCTGAGCAGACTGCACAGGCTAATCTGGAATGACACTTAAAGCACATAAATTAAGCACTGTTTCTTCAGAGCATGGTTCATTGTGTATGCCTATAGATAAACCTCTGTATTATGTATTGAATTCCTTATTAACCCTTTGCATGCTGGGAGATCTGTCGTCTGCTAAAATGTTGTCTGCTAAATTTCTAAAATTAGCATTTTCTCCGATTTTTTTCAAAGAATACTATCAGAATAGCAAACAGTTTGGATCCTGATGAGACGCCACATTCTGTGGCGTCTCATCTGGATCCAAACTATTTGCACAGGCCTTCAAAATTCGGTTCCCGCAATGAAAGAGGTAAGTACCACATCTGATTTGGTGAAAAGATTAAAGGTCCATAACATATTTTAATAAGGCTAATTATGAAAGTGTGACGTAATACTTTATTTTCAAATATCTCTTTTTTGTTGAATAGACTTTTTCAGAGAATAGACCATGTTCAAATACTCACTGGATTATTTAAATATCATTCTAAGACTGTGTTTAGTGACACATATAAGATTTTATTAGATTTAATACAATATAAAATGTGGGCTAATCTATTTGCATTTAATGACATTTTTATGAAATACAGTAGAAATTTAGAAAGTTCGTGACCGATCACTTTAAATTTGGAGGCTACAGTCTCAGTTATTTCCACTGATCTTAAAGTATTATTTGAATTGATTTTTACACAAGTTGTCAAAGATGACTAAACTGGTTATGTGTTTACTACACGTAGTATCTAGTGTTTGTTCCTTTTTCTGCTCTTATGATTTTTAAAATCACATTATGCCCTGATATATGCATTTAAAAAAAATCAAAATACATGTAGATAATGGGGTCAACAGTTTTCTTTATATAATATTTGTGTCAAAATTTTACCTTTACACTTAGTAAACTATAACATAAATTAGCGGTTGTCGTAGTAAATCAACTTTTTGTTTGTTTTTTAATAGAATTATTTTAACTGAAAAAATTAACTTTATTGAAATTTCTTAGAAGTGTTTTGTTAATTTCATATTGACCTAATTTTTTTTTTCAATCCAATGAAGTTGATGATAATCATGTTTATAAATTTTTCAGCAACTGTATGATATTAATGTTGTTTTATTTTCTAAGATAAATGTGAATATTATTCTTGTAAATATAGATTTTGTTTACTATAATTATTATACTGTATATTTTGACCACAAATAATCAAGCATCTCACTGCTGTCTATGTTAAACATTTTAACTACCAGATGCTATTTCAAATATAGTCGACACATGCGTTTCATATTTGGAGCCTAAATCAAAACCTTATTCAGAAGCTAGAGTTCTAGATTAAGTAGTAGACAGTTATTTCAAAATGTATGTAGCCTTATAGCTGTTGTCCCTAGCTTTCAAGTCACAATTTCTCATAAAACAATTTCGGTATCAATTACATTTGCTTGATGTCAGTATGCTATTTGTAATAAGCATTCAAAATATTACTAAGCAAAATAAGCTTTTCATATTTATCATTCACATCATGTTGTAACATGTTGTAAAACTCCATAAACATCGTATGAAAAATAAGATCGATGTATTATTATTTATTATTACTTTTTATGGATCTTTGTTTGTCAATTTCTGTGCAGTACGGACGAATTGGCATCAAAAAGATCTGAAATAATTATATATAACATGTAGGAAATTTAGTAAATGGTAAATGAAAATGTAATTTATATTATTATATATTACGGAAGGTGCTTACTCATTTAACAAAAAAAAACGTCATATTTTCCTAATGACAATATAAATCAAATCCTGCATTTTATTGATTTTTGTTTTATTTATGTACATGTATTGTTTAATTTTCAGTAGATGTGCAATAACATTAATGTTGAAGATAAAATATAACTCTCTGGTGTTGGTCCCGTCATGTTCGTTTCAATATGCACTTTTAAAGTTATCTAAATTCTATTTATGTTGTGTTTTTGTCGCTAACCCCGGTTGAAGTTAAGTACTTGTAGGCAGTAACAGTTTTATATTGGAAGATTGCTAAATGTGTATGTGGATTGAACTTAACAGGTTCAGTTATCTAATAGTTTTGGAGATTTTCTTCTGTGTAAATGCTAACATTCCATGATATGTTTCAAATGCCTTATTCAATAACTAGTATATAAGTAAAGATTGATGCATCTCAGTATTTTGTAGAATCATAAATGACTGGTTATGTAATAACATGTTGTCTTTATGTTTATGATTTATGTATGCATATGCAATATTATTTAAAATTTTACTATTCCTGGAAGGTCGAAATGAAATAAACAGCAATTGAATGGTAGACAATTTCAATAAATATATAGAACTGGATTTTTATTGTAAATGAAATAACTACTAATTTTGATATTAAGTATACTTGTGTTTCTTTGATAAACTTAATACTGTGAAACGTGTATTTATGTTATGCCAATGCTTTTGTTTTCTTACAATTATTTTATGTTTACATTTCAATAAATCTTTTATAGACAAAAGTGTGTAAATCACTGAATCCCACTCTACATAGATAGGGAATTAATAACAACTAATTATACCACCATTGCCCTTGGTAATAGGGGCTATATAGGAGTCACTTTGTTGGTTGGTATGACAGTCTGTCGGTCTGTCCCGAAAATTTCATCCGATCTTCACCAAATTTGGTCAGAAGTTGTATCCAGATGATGTCTAGGCCAAGTTTGAATATGGGTCATGCCGGGTCAAAAACTAGGTCACAGGGTCACTTAGTGCAGTTTAAACCAAAAGTTTGTCCGGACTATAACTATGTCATTTATTGTTAGATTTTAAAATGACTTAGTACATTTGCTCACCATCTTGGGACGGTGTGTCATGCGAAAGAAGTACGTTGATATCTCCAAGGTCAAGGTCCAAATTGGACTTCAAAGGTCAAATGCTTGTCCGAGCCATAACTTTGTCATTTATTGTGAGACTTTAAAATCATTTGGGACATTTGTTCACCATCATTGGACGGTGTGTCATGAGAAAGAATTATGTCAATATCTCCAAGGTCAAGGTCACACTTTGATTTGAAAGGTAAAAAATGGCCATAAATGAACTTGTCCAGGCCATAACTATGTTGTTCATTGTAAGATTTTAAAATCATTTGGCACATTTGTTCACCATCATTGGACGGTGTGTCACGCGAAAGAATTAGGTCGATATCTCAATGGTCAAGGTCACACTTTGAGTTCAAAGGTCAAAAATGACCATAAATGAGCTTGTCCGGGCCATATCTATGTCGTTCATTGTGAGATTTTAAATTATTTGACACATTTGTTCACCATACTTGGACTCACTAGTGTGTCATGCAAAAGAATTACGTCGATATCTCCAAGGTTAAGGTCACACTTGAGTTCAAAAGTAAGCAAGAGCACCGCCTTGCGGGTGCAGACCGCTCATCTATTTTCTTTTTAAAGGTGAAGGGACTCTCATTTTCAATCACAAAGGAGGGAGGGGTGGAGTGAAGAGGGGTGTATAGTGTGGGGGTGTGGACATTTATTACATTATTTTCCCAAAATGCGAAAAAAAATGCAAAAAAAAAATAAAATCGGGGGGGGGGGTGGGGGGAGGGGGGTGGGGTGGGGGGATTCTTGGGTGCGATGGTTGGACGGTATTTCAAACATAAAGTAATAAAAATAAATATTTGTGTTTTTAATCATTTCAAAAAAAAATAATTGGGGGGTGGGGGGGGGTGGGGTGGGGGGGGGGGTATAGTGTGAGGGTGTGGTGGTCATTTGTGAGATGATCTTAAAAAAAAAAAGAAAAAATAGGGGGGATTCGGGGGGCGGGGGAGGGCATGGGGGATGGTTTGGGTGGAGTCTATTGTGGTATGTCAGGTAAGAGTAGTTTTGTCAAAGTATCAATGAAATCTAATCATAAATAAAGAAGTTATGGCAATTTTAGCAAAATTTAATAATTTGACCTTGAGAGTCAAGGTCATTCAAAGGTCAAGGTAAAATTCAACTTGCCAGGTACAGTAACCTCATGATAGCATGAACGTATTTGAAGTTTGAAAGCAATAGCCTTGATACTTAAGAAGTAAAGTGGATCGAAACACAAAATTTAACCATATATTTAAAGTTACTAAGTCAAAAAAGGGCCATAATTCCGTAACAATGACAACCAGAGTTATGCAACTTGTCCTTTTACTGTACCCTTATGATAGTTTGTGAGTGTTTCAAATATGAAAGCATTATCTATGATATTTTAGGGGTAAAGTGGACCAAACACAAAACTTAACCAAATTTTCAATTTTCTAAGTATAAAGGGCCCATAATTCCGTCCAAATGCCAGTCAGAGTTACATAACTTTGCCTGCACAGTCCCCTTATGATAGTTAATAAGTGTTGCAAGTATGAAAGCAATAGCTTTGATACTGTAGGAATAAAGTTGGACCTAAACACAAAACTTAACCAAATTTTCAATTTTCTAAGTATAAAAGGGCACATAATTCTGTCAAAATGCCAGTCAGAGTTACATTACTTTGCCTGCACAGTCCCCTTATGATAGTTAGTAAGTGTTGCAAGTTTGAATGCAATAGCATTGATACTTTCTGAGAAAAGTGGATGCCGACGCCAAGGTGATGACAATAGCTTATTTTTTTTTTCAAAAAATAGATGAGCTAAAAATGGCCATAAATGTTCTTGTCCAGGGGCCGTATTCCAGTAGCTTCTTAAGTTAAAAAATAACTTTTGTTGGGGTATTTTTTTCTTATCTCCACTATTTTTTCCTTAAAAATAAAATTTAACTTAAGTTGTATTCCAGTAGCATCTTAAACTTAAGAAATTTCTTAAATCGATATATTTTTATCTCATCTTTAAGATTTATTTTATGTCCCTTAACTTTAAGAATTTTTTAAAGTTTTTTTTAAGCAGCCATCTTGAAACGCTTAAGCTTAAACGAAAAGCAATAATTCCTCTGTGAAAATCATCTAATTTTTCGTGATTTTAAAGAAGAAACAATTTTCCAACTAGCTGTCAGGTGAGTTTATTTTTGTTGTATCAAGACCATCTTTTTACTACATAACTCTATCCGCATAATAAACTTCATGACTGAAAGATAATGAGCGTCATCGAACGCTGTGGATTTTAATTTTTAACCAGGTTTTCCGAAGGAAAAAACTGGTTATTAGATTGGCGAATGCGGGCGGGCTGGCTGGCTGGCTGGCTGGCGGGCGGAACAAGCTTGTCCGGGCCATAACTATGTCGTTCATTGTCAGATTTTAAAATCATTTGGCACATTTGTTCACCATCATTGGACGGTGTGTCGCGCGAAATAATTACGTCGATATCTCCAAGGTCAAGGTCACACTTTGAGTTCAAAGGTCAAAAATGGCCATAAATGAGCTTGTCCTGGCCATAACTATGTCATTCATTGTGAGATTTTCAAATCATTTGGCACATTTGTTCACCATCATGGGACGGTGTGTCGCATGAAAGAATCACGTCAATATCTCCAATGTCAAGGTCGCCACGACTAAAAATAGATTTAAAAAAAAAAAACTTTCAAAGGGGGGTAATTTTGTTTGTTCATTTTAAAAGTTCAGTTTGAGTTTTCTCCCTTTATCAGATTTTTTTTTCACAATGAAAACCTGGTTTTGTGACAATTTTGTCCCTTGTTTTTGTTGTGTTTAAAAAATGCGCGAATGTCTATTTGGTTTATGCTGATAATGCATAACAAAATATGATATCTGTATGAATATTTCATTTACGCTTTGTGGACTTAAATTAGAGAAATTAATTTGGATCTTCAATGCAGCAATATCGGACAGGATCTAAGTTCGGACACTACGGATTCCACACTTTAATTTATATTGAAATATATGAGACAGACGACAAATTATTTGACAGCAGGGGTTAAATGTATTCTTTGCTATTTAAACCTTTTTTCATCGTTTTGATCGTCCTGTCAAAACTGTGAACTTACGATGACACTGTCTACTTCCCTGTGTGGTTTAACATCAAAGGAAGAAAGATACGTAAATGTTTTCTATGTTAAGGCGTCTCTCATGGTAATTAAACTAAGATCATAAAGCAGTTAAAATGTTGTTGTTTTAAAAACAAAATCTCGAACTAAGTCAAAGAATGAAAGTATATAAATCAATTATGTTTTAATTTACCAATATTCAAAGTGAACAGATAATGTTAAATCTTAACAACTCTTACCATTTTCCCATTACTTACGCCTCCCAACACCTCTTAAGCAGACGATATTTGAAAACGTTGAGTTAAACTGAGAATTTACTCATGATGAATAAGATAACTTCTTACATCTCAAGGTTTTCATTCAATTTAACAGCTATTTAAAAATAATATGCTTTGATTGTGTTAATCAATAAAGATGCAACTAAAGCTTACTCTGCTGCAAACTTCCTAAAACATTGAAAGGGTTAACTAGTTTTGTTATGCATACACCAAATGGTGATAGCTTTTGAAATCGTTACTCAGTTTTTATTTGCTGTTATTCTGCGCGCCAAGGCCAAGACTCGTGAGCCCATAATGAGCTACCACACTTGAAAAGGCTGAATTTTGGCGGGGAATTTAAATGGCTATTCTTTATTTGTTTATTCTTTATTTGATCTATTCCAGATTTCCATATATAATGAAGAAAATATCTACATTATGACTTTGCTTTTTTGTTTTGTAAACAATATTATGTGAAATGTTATAATATTTTATGACTTTTGACTCACAAGGTTAACAATAACAAGATATGATTATGACAAAGTGAAATTCTCTGACAGCATTATAATCCTTACAAACTATGACTTCCACCAGGATTTGAACCTGGATCTTTCACATTTACAGTGAACATGCTACCAGTTGCACCATGGAAGTTGGGGTTTGGTGTTGGACTAAAGACTGCAGCAATGAATTTCCAGTGTTAATGCAATTATCTTATAATGTTCAGGCACACAACACCTGTCCCCTTATTATATATATCAGCGTCTTTATGTGAACTAAATCCAAAACTCAACTTACTTTTCCAGTAATTGGTCACAAAACACTTCCAGTCTCCGTCAGGGTGCAGTCTCTGTCAGGGTGATTCATAAGCAGGTTTGTTGTAATAGATTGCAACCTAAATATCACTGTTGAAGTAGTTCACAAAGCACTCTCAAATATACTGTCTCTATCAGCAGATGATATATATAATACACTGTCTCTGACAGTAGATGATATTAACACTCAAAAGCACTGTCTCTGGCAGTAGATGATATTAACTCTCAAACGCACTGTCTCTGACAGTAGATGATATTAACACTCAAAAGCACCGTCTCCGTCAGTAGATGATATTAACACTCAAAAGCACTGTCTCCGACAGTAGATGATATTAACACTCAAAAGCACTGTCTCTGACAGTAGATGATATTAACACTCAAAAGCACCGTCTCCGTCAGTAGATGATATTAACACTCAAAAGCACTGTCTCTGACAGTAGATGATATTAACACTCAAAAGCACTGTCTCTGGCAGTAGATGATATTAACACTCAAAAGCACCGTCTCTGGCAGCAGATGATATTAACACTCGAAAGCACCGTCTCTGACAGTAGATGATATTAACTCTAAAAAGCACCGTCTCTGTCAGTAGATGATATTAACACTCAAACAAGCACTGTCTCTGGCAGTAGATGATATTGACTTTCAAAAGCACCGTCTCTGACAGTAGATGATATTGACTCTCAAAAGCACTGTCTCTGACAGTAGATGATATTAACTCTCAAAAAGCACCGTCTCTGACAGTAGATGATATTAACACTCAAAAAGCACCGTCTCTGTCAGTAGATGATATTAACACTCAAACAAGCACTGTCTCTGACAGTAGATGATATTAACACTCAAAAGCACCGTCTCTGACAGTAGATGATATTGACTCTCAAAAGCACTGTCTCTGACAGTAGATGATATTAACTCTCAAAAAGCACTGTCTCTGACAGTAGATGATATTGACTCTCAAAAGCACCGTCTCTGACAGTAGATGATATTAACTCTCAAAAAGCACTGTCTCTGTCAGTAGATGATATTAACACTCAAAAGCATCGTCTCTGACAGTAGATGATATTGATTCTCAAAAGCACTGTCTCTGACAGTAGATGATATTAACTCTCAAAAAGCACCGTCTCTGACAGTAGATGATATTAACACTCAAAAGCACCGTCTCTGGCAGTAGATGATATTAGGTGTACACTAAACTAGTTATTCATGCTTATTGGATAAACAAAATATACATTTGCCAAGTATATTGCATTAAGTCACACAACAAATAACTTTTACAAGAGGACGGAATCCAGGACAGCTTAAGTCCAATAAAAAAAGAAGTTGACCACTGCATCACATTAATTAAACAAAAAAATCATAAAAAAATCCAATTAAGCCCATAAACTTACCTCCCTCTCTGATTCATCATGGAATCATCTTTCAGAGATGCAGTTGACAACTCTCTTACAGGTGTAGGTGATGGCTCAATATACTGCTACAAAAAGAAACAAAGTTAATAAAATGAAAATGTAAAAGAAATCTGAAAAACAGTACCAGAAATATGACAGGATACAGATGCTTCCTAATTATTCCATAATTTAAGTCTTAAATGATACAAGACAATCTTTGCTCTAGACCTTTTAATGTAATTGTTACATCTAACAAAGTGCTTTCTTCCATGTATAACCCTTAAAATTGGATATGAAGTTGTTACTTTCAACATAAATGTTGTAGTTTGCAGAATTAATCTTTCGGAAAGGAACAATTAGCCAATCACGAACAATCTCATCTTTCCAAAAAATTGTATCTTGAACTTTTCAAACATGTATACAATATTATTAACTTATTCATTATAGAGTAGTCTACGCATATCTCAAAATTACCTCTGTTGTCTGGCTGTCACCAGTTTCTTTCCGCCATTCAGCCTCGTATTCCTCTGGTGTGGGAATCGGCAGGGGTGTTGCTTCAACAGCTGGTTTGGTAAAACTGGAAGGGAGTGGATGTACCGGTACTTGTGGAAGTGGAAGGCTACTAATGTCAAGTACAGCATCAGACGACTCCTTCAAACCAACAGTTGAGATGGTGAGGTCATCGATCTGATCTGCATCTTGAAATGAGTCCTCCGCCTCCTCCAAGATAATGCTCTCATCGTCTGCCTCGTCTGGAACTGTCTCAAGGGTCTCTATCGCCTTGACGAAATCCTCCATACGTTCCCCAGTTTGCTTGTACAGGTACTCGATGCCAATTTTTTCACCTGTAGAGTTTAACATTAAGAATTAATTCATAAATAGAAAAGTCTCACAGAAAATGTGTTTAAATGTATATGTGATTTCAGCACCGTTCCTTCTTAAGTATCAATTAAAATCCATTTTTATCCCATTGCTTATTTCAATGAAATGAATGTTTTTAAACAAAACAAGGCTTGTCACGATAGAATGACGTTTGCCCCCGTTTTCCACAATTTTCGAAACCCAAACGCAAAGTGTGATGGAATTTCAGACGGACAGACAGTGCGATCACTATATGCCCACCTTCGGGGGCATGAAAATATTGAAGATAACAATCATCTTTCTTATCAAAATAAAGTCACAAGGAAAGTATAGTTTATCAAATGATATGTAACATGTTGTCTCTAAGAGTGGCTCATATGAATATGGTTATGTACTAAATCCAATTATATATTTACAATTACGTTTACAATTTTGACAACATTTGGAAGTTGTTGATCTGGTAGGGAAGACATAGATGTGGGAAAAGGAGAAATTTATCATATTGGGCAATCCCTCATTTTCCAACAATTATGCCTAATGTCTTCTACAAGAAACTGGTTTAATTTAATTATTGTTTGGTTATGGGTTACATCCCACTAAGTGTACATCTTGATCATTTAATTAAAACATGTTTGCAACTTAGCCTTTCTACTTATCTTTGTCTGTGTTCTTTGGAGACACAAGCTAGCTGCACGCATAAAAAATAATTTACCTGTGTACTTTCTTGGCTCGGTATATGATGGGATGATCTTCTTCAAAACCTTCCATGCCAAGGTATTGGTCGCATGTTGGATGGCAATGGCTTTCCAACAGGTGGCTTTTGGGCTGGCAATGGCTTCCCAACAGGTGGCTTTTGGGCTGACGATGGCTTTCCAACAGGTGGCTTTTGGGCTGGCAATGGCTTCCCAACAGGTAGACCGACATCCGATATCAAGGCTGAAATAGTATACTTGTTATTGTTCAGTCTCTGTATACTAAAGTCAGCAAAATGTCCAATCAATATACTAAGACTGAACACTTTCACTGATCAGAGATGCCATACAACATGTTTGCGTCAGACAAAATTAGAAAACATGGGCTTAAACTGGTAAATTGTCCATCTTGGTCTTTAGTTGTCTGTAAAGGCTCTTGTTTGTGCGTTTAAATACAATTTTACACCATTATAAACATGATTGCAGTTATATCAGCAAATGTTCACTTATTCATGATCCTAAAAGTTGCAAATGGGTATTAGCCAAAGGAAGTTTGTCTTGCACAAGATCACTACCCCATGATTGGCTTAGTCCCAAATTAAACAGCGATAGAATTTAACTTTTCATGATAGACTTTACTTTTTAATATATTATCCCATCCTGCTTAATCATCCAAGTTAAAAATGTATCCTGACCCCAAAGCCTAACTGCATTTAAAGGTAGTTCTTACATTTTAACTTAATCTAAATAAGATGATAACTTTTCTTTGAGCAGAGATTGTTGGTACAAAGAGCTCCCGAGATGACAATTTTCGTGCGTTCTTAGCGTCAACCTCACTTGTGCCTGAAAGCAACACAATGACATTTTACTTTCATATTTATCCTTATAATGTTGATATGAAAAGTGAAATAAATGGTTGAAGGTTAAAGATCATGGCACAAAATCCCATATCAAACACTGAAATTCAACAGAGTTCATTTGATTAAGGTGGGCTTGAGTCCTACTCCTTAAGAATAACATTACAAGATAATCTGTCAGGAATTTGCTACCACGTGATTTTACCATGAACCTTGACTTCTTTACTAGTTTTCACAATGTTATCAGGAAGCAAAAAAGCCTATCATAGTGCACATACAAGGGTTAATGTTACAGGCCTTTTTCTTTCTATTTGGGGAAAAAGTACCAAGCAAAATGGGGATTTTTCGAGTCGCGAAATCTTCCAAATTAGTAAGAATTTTCATCGACAAAAGCATTATTTGGGCAGGGTGTTTTCCAGCCATTTTGGATAAAAATCATATAAATTATGGTTATATATATGTTGTAGGTTGTTTAAAAAAATAAAATTGAGATATAGAGTCAAATAATCATAAGTCATAAGACACTTCTTTTAAAAAAAATATCCATATTTGGCAAGGGGAATGTGTTCGACTATCGGACCAGTGAGATAGGCAGAAAAAGGCCTGTGTTAATTTTTTACTTGTCCTTGTTCAAGATAGTCGTCAAGATTTGTCTCATCCAAAATAAAAATGTATTCTGATGCCATAGCCTAATTGCATGTTAAGGAAGTTCTAACATTTCGACGTCATCTAAATAAAACAATACCTTTTCGTTGAGCAGAGATTTTTGGTACAAAGAGCTCCCAAGACGATGATTTTGGTGCATTCTTAGTGTCAACCTCAAGTGTGCCTGAAAGCAACAAAATAACAGAATAAAATGTAACTTTCATATTCATCCTTTAATATGATTATGGGTGCTACCTAATTTACGGGCAAAAGCTTTTTGAGTTTTTTTGATAACCATGTATTTTTTATAAATATTAGGACATGATTGTGATCAAAATATTATAATTGTTGCAATAATTAAGTAATGCATCTTCAAAAATCAATCTTAAAACAAGTTACATGTTCCTAGCTTAAAGATCTAGCATTTTATTTTATTATTTTTTTCTAGCCAAAGGAATTTAAAGCTGGTTCGGTGGCTGTGGTATAATGGATGGGGTGTCTGCTAACTGGCTTAGTCACTGGGAGGTCACTGTATTGATCCCTTAAGTGGGAGCATTCTTTAGATAACCCTAAAGACATACTATGGCGTACCATTAGGGTTTAAAATCAAGAAGACCTACTAGGTAAAAAGAGAAATGTACGTCCAAGTACAACAATTGTACGTCGACATACAAATATAAAATACACTTCAAAGTATATGTTTGTATGTCAAAGTACAATTTGTACTTCGACATACATGTTTGTACTTCGACGTACACATTTTCTGAACAGCCAATCAAAACACTTGTCTATTGAGCCGCTTTTCCTTCAGATTTATTCAAAATAAATGTTTAAAAATTTCTTTTTTAATTAAGGACAAAATGAATAAAAATATCAGAATGGAAAAAAAAACACATAGAAGTTTCAAGTATTTAATGCATTGAAATAGATTATATCCAAATTTGAAGAAGATTCAATTGTTACCTTTTTAAAATCAAAATTATTCAGCATATTGCGAGTATTTATTCATATAGGGCGGAGTATCACGACCGTCCAGCGCATTACTGTGTAGGAAATCAGAGCTCCAGATAAGGGCCATACATCCGTAAATACGGCTTTTTCATGAAGGTTTACGCATTTATTTTTATAAACTGGACGTACAAGTACGACTTTAATATCCCTTTTACGCATTTACAAAATAAATCTGGCCGTACCGATACGTCCGCGTCAGCGCGGCGTGATTTGTTGGTCTCTAACCTAACGGCGCTTTTTGTTAATTTAAAATGCCGAAAAGTTGTAGACTGGGTTCCGATATTATTGTCTACTCTGTCGCGTGATTTCCAGTAACTCGTAAACTCGTCAAAAACAATATGTCTGCGCGCAAGGGAAGGCCGGCTAACTTTCGGTATAAAAAAACACACTTTGTTTTCATATAATGGCTACATACGGTCGTCTAACTATCCTGATATTCAATCTGTAAACCCAGAAAAAAATATTGTCGCCCCGATCTTAAACAATGTCATTGCATCTGTGGCTACTTTGCAACTTTGACAGCTAACTGCTAAAGCAATGAATTTCTTTTGAAATGAGACAGTGACATAATTACTTAGCTTACTAGTTGGCTTGTGTTTTCTTGTCAAGAAAAATGAAGAAATAGTATTTAGTCATGCGTTTTAATTTGTAGATTTATTTGTATCATAATGCAGAATGGAAAACCTAATAAAGTAACTGTTTAAGAAGCTAAATATATTTATTATAATTGCTGCAAATGTTTCTGTAAAGTCAGTTATACACCCTTCAATATACAAGAACACGGGTAGTACAGTACTACCTGTATTGTTGGATATGGTAGTACAGCTACTTATTGATTTTCAGCGTTACTCCTTTTCTTTCTGTCAGTGGCAGTACCGTTACTAATTTCACAAATCCTTTTCTGGAGCTCTGGGAAATTCCCAACGGTAACCAAACAGTTACCAAACATTAACGGGATAAATAATGTATAATAACCTCCCTGTTGGTCCTATTTTGTAATAACCATAACTTGCATAGGTCAGAGGTTACTTCCGCCACGCCAGGTCAATAAATACGCACAACATCTATGAGTAAGCGGTCGAGAGGCGGATAATTTGGTATAAATAATAATAATAATGTTCAATGTCAAATATCTCTAAAAGCAATAGATTCAAGGTGTCTTCTGATTAGCTAACACTCAAGGGTCGGTGAAAATTGTACAAGTACATTTATCGTTCTACCTAGTAGGTCTTGTAGACTTTCGACGTCATGATACGGTATATATGTATAGACACTAAGTACTGGTCCTACCCCGGAAATAGTTTATTTCATCAAATGTCTCAATCAACTGGGAGGCGGAAAACTACAACGGGCGAGGCATGGTATGGTATTGCGCAAGGGGGGTTAGAGGGTTAGGGTTAGGGTTAGGGTTAGTGTTAGGGGTCGGGTTAGGGTTTGGGTTACCCTAAACCCAACCCTAACCCTAACCCGACCCCTAACCCTGACCCTTACCCTAACCCTTTTTTGGGGTTATCACCCCTGACCATGCCTCGCCCGTTGTAGTTTTCCGCCTCCCCAATCAACTTGACAGCTTGCTAAAGCAGTTGCATTTAGCATACAGTACACTGATTTAACATAATCAAAATCGTGTGATGCATCAAATCAATTTTGATTGACAAATTTGACAGGATTTTTTTTAATCCAATAAGTTTAAGACTGTTAAATAACACACACTACGTATTGAAAGCCATACCTGTAGCTTTCGTCTGTATACCACTGACTTCATCAAAAGAATGATTTCTACTGTTGGGAAACGTTAACACCGCTAATTGTCTTCTTATTTATTATCAATGTATAATTATGTGTAACAGCATAACAACATACTTGTTTCGCAATTAAATATTTAATAAAAACATGTATCTGGCAGGTTTCTAATTTTCTTTTGCAAACTATTGTTGAATAGTTTAAATTTTGTCGCAACTAAAAAACTAGCCATTTTGTAGCAATTCTTAAATCACAGTCTAAACTGCATACACTTAGCTCTATAGCTACAATTTGAATGCAAATATAAGAATGCATCATGTTATATCATCCATATTTTTTTATTTAAACATTCAAATAACACACAACACAGTACATATATAAAAAGGTATGTGATATTGTGTGGAGATACAAAACACTTCACATTATTTATTTGCACATAAAATAAACAGTAAATTATATACAACAATAAATAGTTACAAAATAAGTAATACTAAAACACTGTCATCAACCTACAGTACACGAATATTTACGTATATGAAATTACAAAGTGGTGTTATTTTATTACCTTTTACAAAATTAACAATGCTGGTTTTGTACTAGACATAAAACATTTATCATGGATTAACAAATAACAACCAATTTATTAATTACACAATATAAAGGATATCATATTAATTGCATTATGCATTTACTAAACAAGCTATTTGCTACTGTTTAGAATTACACTATCTTACTAAAAATGATTACAACAGGTACTGATTGCTTTTACATACTTGTGGTAAGTTTTGTATTACTAGTCAGGGGTGGCGAAATCTCAAAAAAAACTATACTTGTCCACGGACAACCATTTAGGAAATTTAACTTGTCCGTTGCTGAACTACACTTGTCCGTTAATGTTTATATAAATTATAAACGCATTTATTGATTAATGTAAAACAATGTGGAATATACCCAAATGAGTATGATTTGCTAGTTTTGTTTATAGTTGTATTTCAATAGTACATTCATTATAGCAGTATATTATAAACGATATAAAGACTTTCTAAAACTTTTAATCTTGCAAAGCTAGTGTTATTAAAACATGTGTTGAACATAAGTACATCGTAATCTTAACAAATTAAACAAATTAAACTAGTCCAATATGTCGACCTCATCAGACCTAGGCGCCGCTACTGGTAGCAATTTGATTATCATCAACTGGTAACCATTGAAAATCTGTGAGCCAAGTTTCTTGAAAAGTTTTGGTGCGTTTACTTAGATCATATTTTTATGCTCCCCTTCGAAGAAGAGGGGGTATATTGCTTTGCTCATGTCGGTCTGTCTGTCGGTCCGTCCACCAGGTGGTTTCCGGATGATAACTCAAGAACGCTTGGGCCTAGGATCAGGAAACTTCATAGGTACATTGATCATGACTCGCAGATGACCCCTATTGATTTTGAGGTCACTAGGTCAAAGGTCAAGGTCACGATGACCCGAAATAGTAAAATGATTTCCGGATGACGACTCAAGACTGCTTATGCTTAGGATTATGAAACTTCATAGATACATTGATCATGACTCGCAGATAACCCCTATTGATTTTCAGGTCACTAGGTCAAAGGTCAAGGTCACGATGACCCGAAATAGTAAAATGGTTTCCGGATGATAACTCAAGAACGTTTAGGCCTAGAGTCATGAAACTTCATAGGTACATTGATCATAACTCGTAGATGACCCCTATTAATTTTCAGGTCACTAGGTCAAAGGTCAAGGTCACGATGATCCGAAATAGTAAAATGGTTTCCGAGTGATAACTCAAGAACGCTTAGGCCTAGGATAAAAAACTTCATAGGTACATTGATCATGACTCGTAGATGACCCCTATTGATTTTCAGATCACTAGGTCAAAGGTCAAGGTAACGGTGACCCGAAATAGTAAAATGGTTTCCATATGATATTTCAAGAACGCTTAAGCCTAGGATCATGAAACTTCATAGGTACATTGATCATGACTCGAAGATGACCCCTATTGATTTTCATGCCACTAGGTCAAAGGTCAAGGTCACTGTAACCTGAAATAGTTAAATGGTTTCTGGATGATAACTCAAGAACGCTTATGCCTAGGTACATTAAACTTCATAGGAATATTGATCATGACTCGCAGATGACCCCTATTGATTATCAGGTCACTATGTCAAAGATCAAGGTCGCAGTGCCAACAAATGTATTCACACAAATGCTTTTCAAGGTCATGGTGACTCAACTTAAAAAAATGGTTTCCGGATGATAACTCAAGAATGCTTACGCCTAGGATCATGAAACTTCATAGGTACATTGATCATGACTTGCAGATGAAATAATGACGAAACTTGACCAGGATGTTTGTCTGGACAATTTCTAGGTCAAGTTTGACATTTGGTAAAGATTGAATGAACCGACTCCTCTCAGGTGAGCGAACTAGGGCCATCTTGGCCCTCTTGTTTGAAAATTATTCTTCATCGGTTAGGCAAAGTATTTGTAAAGTTTGTAGACTCCAATAATCATAACAAGAGGTTGGTATTTCAGGGCATTTTAGGAAAGTCAGAAGACAATTGGCTCCATGGTTATAGAGGGCAATAAAACCATACATACATGTAGATATGTACACATCTCACATTACTGATGCAGATCTGCAGACAACAACCCTACCCTCAATGGGTACAAATTACAGTTACTTCCTCAATACAATAGGTACAGAAGGACTTGATTTGAAGCTCTTAGATTGCTCTCTCAATCTTGCTATTTGTTTCTTGTCTGGAACCACCACTGACAGGTGCTGGCAATTTTATGATGCAAGCCACATGTTTTCTAGTTCATCAACACTGTTGCATGTTATGTTGGCAGTTTGTTTTACTACATAAATCCATGTAAATCTGATTCAAGAAGTATCAAAAGTGCTAATCAGATGTAAGTTGTTTGCAATAAAAGTAAGATAAGATTTATTTTCTGCAACAGGGGTACTATAAAAGCCACATATCACCATGTACTTAAAAATTTGATTCTGCATGCAGTCTAAAAAATCCTTAAAAATAATATCCTGCAAAAAATGGTTAATACACTCATAAATTGTTCATTTGACTTTATAAACAGTTCATAAAACCACTAATAATAGATTGCCACTAGTTTATTATGCTCCCCCAATTTTTTTTTGGGGGGGGGGGAGCATATAGTCGCCGCTTTGTCTGTCCGTGCGTGTGTCCGTGTGTCCGTCCGTCCGTGCACAATTTTTGTCCGGGCTATTTCAGTCTTGGCATTAATTTTTTTAGGCACTAGCCCGGTTGGGCTACCAGCTTTGAAATTTCACTAGCCCGAATCAATTTTAACTAGCCAGAATTAAAAGTCATAATTCTGTTACATTTGTAACTATGTATGTATTGATGAAACATAGAACAATAAAGATTAAATATTTAACAATATAACTGAAGCAACTGGTCTGTAATCCTAAATCTATAATTATCAGTCCAATGAAACATCATCCTTTGAGTAAAATAAAGTGGATCAGTAAAAATATTATCAGAATATGTTTTTTTTGGGTATATTTTGTATATTTAATATTGTGTTAATGTTTAATTTTGTTGATTAATATAAATATAAGCAGGACATGGGAGGTAATACACTATTATATCTTTCTTATATACAGGGAAACAAATGCAATAAGTTAAAATTTCATGTTTAATGAATAGAGGATATCACCCCCCCCCCCGATTTTTTTAAACATCATCTAATAATTACCACAACCCCCACATTAAAAACCCCCACTCAACCCCACCCCCACCCCCTAACCCCTACCCCCCTACCCCCCCCATCCCCCCATTTTTTTTAATCTAATAAATAACCCCAACCCACATTATACCCCCCTCTCACTCCCCTACCCAGACCCCCCATTTTTTAAACATCTAATAAATTACCACACCAC
>NC_068359.1:73623243-73703383 GCF_020536995.1 Dreissena polymorpha
CGTTTATATGACCCCAAACATGCACATACGATGAATCATGTTAATTGTCAACAATCAGGCACTTTCGTGTACAGTCTTCAATAACTTGTTTAATATTGATAATTCAGCTGCAGGATTTATAACGAGGCCTAGGTTAAATAGATATCCGTTGAGTAGCCGGCGCGTAAGGATAAAGTCGAATAAGTATAGTAAATGTACACACTCCCGCTGAACTACGTTACAATGAGAGGTGCGTCTGTACGACAACGCGGTACGGCGTCATAACTACAACGGTTACACCGTCTTGACAGTTATAGACATACACACGCGTTTACACAGATAAATTCTTTGTTTAAACTTACACGTAAAACGGGATATGGCATTTATTATTGTTTCATTACTCGCTACCTAAGCTATCGAGACATTCTCTAGCGTGAAATCATGATAAAAGACGTTCAAGCTCAAAACATAGAAAATCCAATAAATTCGTTGTTTATGGCTTGCAGTTTCTGTCACGATGATTATTTTCAAAGATTTGTATCAAGTTCACTCTTTTACAAACATGTGATACCCATGTGTATACTATTATTGGTGATTTCTATCCGATTTTGAAAAAAAAAGTTGTAGCATGTTAACTCCGTGTACATGTTACGGTATCTTCTCTTACGACTAAGACATGTTACGTTGTCTTCTTGACAGCGTTATGTACAGCGCCTGCATGAAGTCAAATTTACAACCATGGAGACTTCGTTCCACAAAAGTAGCATTTTGGGCGTGAGTATGGAAGTCGTCATTGATTGCAACAACAACAGATACTAATTACCTCAATTACTGTAAAGAATTTAACAGGAATGTAAAAAACATTTCACACATCGAAAGTGGGGAATTCAATACCATATTAAGGTCATTTGAAAGCAAGACTTTATTTGGGTAATATTTATTTGTATTTCTTTATGGCGTTTTTTAATCAATCAGTAATACAATGTTTAAAGATTTGGTACATTTATTTTAAGATAAAATAATAGCAAAAATATTTAATTAAAGACTGAATTAATCTTAAGAATCGCAAATTCATTAATATTTGTTTATGTTTTTTTTTAATAATAAATAAGTACTAGAATATTTTACGAGACTTTGAACATTTGTTAATAGCATTAATCTAAATTGAAGATCTTCTATTAATTCAGTCTTTAAATCAACATTTATGATTACTATCTTTTTTTTAAATAAATGCACCAAATCTGTAAACATGTTAGTATTGATCTATTTAAATCGTAAATTTACTTTCAATAAAGTTACATTTTAAATTCAATCTACATTTTTTGGTTTGGTACCTAAAATTATTATTTTTAAAAAGTTCAGTGGTAGCTTATTCATGCCCCTATATTCTTTACTGTAGGCATTGCATTAATAAATAAAATAAAAATTAATCACCAGTTTGCAAATATATGCCCCTGATGTAAGACAATAATAGGTGGCATTAAAGGGGCCTTTTCACAGATTTTGGCATTTTTTAACTTATTCATTAAATGCTTTATATCGATAAATGTAAACATTGGATCGTAAAAGCTCCAGTAAAAAATCAAGAATAAAATTAAAAAGAACATTGCCCGGAACAGGATTCGAACCAGTGACCCCTGGAGTCCTGCCAGAGTCCTGAAGTAAAAACGCTTTAGCCTACTGAGCTATTCCGCCGAGTACACATGCTTTTTGTATTTTATACCTTATATAGGCAATCTTCGTAGTTTCACAAAATTTAACGACAAAAACAGAACTCTCCAAATTATTCAATCGTTTCGCGTTGCAACGCTTTATAATTTTTAGGTTTTAAAATCCTCAAAAGATGCATATAATGGCTATATTAGACCATGGTAAATGTTCAGTATTACTGTTTCCTCACAATTATCATAACTAAAACGAAAATTTGCGAATCTGAAACAACTTTTTTCAATTTTGTCAATTTACCAAAGCGTGAAAAGATCCCTTTAACACCTCATTGTAGGTAAACGTCTGTAAAGATCCATTTTACCGAATCCTCCACAACATTTACTATATAAATACAATTTACCGAATTTGTTATTTACCGAAACCTCTAGTACCCGTCGATACGTAACCTTAAACATGTTGTAGTAAATGCAATGTAACACTCTCTGTAAGACGCCGTAACATTTTAATTCATCAAAATGTATCTCGTTACACTTACATGCAGTTAATTTTGAGACAGATCTTGATAAGATTGATTCAATATTCGTTCTTTCTTACGTTTGTTTGCATTTTCTTCTGTTTAATGTCAGACTTTGAATTATATTCCAATGATTTTATGAGTTGTCTATGCAGGTCTGTTAAACTTCCATTTTATCGATAACAAGGAATAAATTGCATGGCAAGCTGTGAAAGAGGAACACAATATCTGTATTAAAATAAACATTGGCTTACACATACAAAAACTATTCAAAATTACCGTTATTATAATTTATTTTAACAACGTCCCGTATCGTCAACAAACTGTGGAAAGACGCCGTAACCGTTGTAGTTATGACGCCGTATCGCGTTGTCGTACCTGTTTGCTGCCATTTTGAACTCAAGCTAATATTTTTTTACTTACCCAACATCAGTAACTTGCGTACGATCTACCCCCTTGATCCCAAGCATTTTAATCTATAGGCTATGTGCAACTATTTTTATTTTCATATAGCATTATGTGCACTTGTATATTGTTTATAATTTCATTATTTTATTCCATTTTATTCCCAATCATGATATACGTACACAAAGTAATGTAATATGGCTTTATATAAAAATAATATGATCGTTGTTCTAAGAAAACTGGGCTTAATGCATGTGCGTAAAGTGTCATCCCAGATTAGCCTGTGCAGTCCGCACAGGCTAATCAGGGACATCACTTTCCGCCTTAACTTGATTTTCGGTAAGGAGGGACTTCCTTGAAACTAAAAATACCATAAAAGCGGAAAGTGTCGTCTCTGATTAGCCTGTGCGGACTGCACAGGCTAATCTGGGACGACACTTTACGCACATGCATTATGGCCAGTTTTCTCAGAACGCGACTCATATTATAATATATACAAGTCACATTATTGGGTTTTGCATAAGTCAGTGTAACAGCACTAAGAGAGTTCACTTCCTTTAAACATAATACATTCCATACCGCAAGATAGCAATGTCAGCCTGTCTGGAAATCAGAATAGGCTACCGACATTTGCAATTTGAAATACTTACGCGAGTTGAATATTAGGATAGTGACTTTTGTCTTGATGAAATAATGGGATACCATATATTTCAAGCTTGAAAAAATACCTATGTTAAATACAAAATTGATATAATTATGAGGATATAATATTATATAATATTATATGATGTGGTACAATTTAGGAACGAACACAAGTATGCATTTTACATATACGTGTATATGAATATATGTACTGGATATATCCTTATTGTCTTATATTCGCTCGATTGGTCATTGTCGGCTCGAGTACTACTTACATGTTCGTTGGGAACTATTAAGTTTACTAACATGTACCCCGGATACAGTAAATATACTAAGACGTACCCGGGAATTTTAACGCTAAATCGGTCGTTGTCGACTTTATTTAAAAAATTAATTATGTTTATATTTATGTAAATTTTCTGTTAAATTGCCTTTATATCATCGAAGCACATACACAAAAAACCTGTTTATGCAGAAATAGTTTTTTAAGAAGTTTGATTCGTAATTACGGTAAACGATAGCGCGTTTTTGGGCGGGAATAAAACTTTGGTACAATTTAATACCGACCGGGTACGTTTTAGTATATTTACCGTACCCGGGGTACATGTAAGTATACTTACATGTACCCGGGTACATGTAAGTAGTACCCCCGACAATGACCAATCGAGCGTTAGAAAATATAATGCCGATGTATACAAATTTACTCGGATAGATATAGATTAATATGGCTGCTAAGCCTTACTGTATTGAAAACCATTATATGTCCATATGTGTTAAAACTAATAATTTCAGACGATATGAATGCATGGTTTTGACAATGAACTGTTTCTTTATTTTATGATGCGCTAACATATTTATTTTTTTCAAAATTCTCTGATGTTTAACTTATATGTTGTGTCCACGATGTCGCCTGCTCCCCTACAGGTGCTCACACAGTTTTCAACGTGATCATTAACGGTCGTATGTTTGGCCATGTGAATCTTAAAATAGATTCGTATTTTTAGATATCATATGCCGATTGGCTAGGGAATATTCCTCGAAAATAAACCATCTATAGCATTTCATTTTAGACGAAAATATTATCGGAAACTGCTTTCAATAGTATTTTGCTTTAAACCATCGTTGGTCGTTTCAAATTTAATTTTGTTTACACGGATAACATTGAATGAGGTAATGCATAATGTAACATTTTTATTACTATTAAAATATTTTGTAGCAAGCCCTTAATTAGTTTTTTATGTAAACATATCCCCTAAAAAATAATTGAAAAACAGATAGCAATTGTAAAATATTATATTTGTATTATTGTTTTATTATTTTTTAACGAATTGGCGAACTTCAAAAGCGTTGTAATAGCATGTAAACATCTATTGTTATATAGCATGTTAAAAACCCATTTAACTTGAACTCCCCGGGTTGAATTCACTGTCTGTGCCATGGAGGTTGGGTTGCCGAGTAGATCTACACTATGAGCTCTATTACTATTATTAAAATTATTATTATTAGTATTAGTATTAGTAGTAGTAGTAGTAGTAGTAGTAGTAGTAGTAGTAGTAGTAGTAGTAGTAGTGGTAGTAGTATTTTAAGTATTACCATCATTAATATAACTAGAATTATTTAGCTGCATGATGATGATGTACAAAGACCTATTAAAATACATCAGGGACCTATACTTGTTTGTATAGGTCCCTGAATACATGTATTCTATAGGTCTTTGGTAATTATATGATGATGATGACGATGATGATGATTGACATTATTGTTATTTATAATATTTATAATAGTTGTTATTTTTGTGCTTTAAATTAAATTGTTAACATAATTTATATAAAAATACTATTTTCGTCCAAATTTACGAATTGCAATTCTACATTTAATGACGTACCTACCTATTAAAATAGTAGTAAACAAATGTCAATTAGACAAACCAAGCATGAACTCGATTTAGTTTTCTGTGCTGTTTAAAGATTAATATAAACCGTTGAGACTTTAATTGATGTCGAAAGGTAAGTTTCGTCCAATTAAATAGCGTACGTGTTATCTAGACTCTTTGATAGGGTCTTGAATATGCATTCATTCTGTAACTTAACTTAAAAACCATTGACTGGCTTTAGTTTCGGCATTGATAATGCTTGCATACTTTGTGTGATGCTTCACACAAATGCAAGAGTTAAGCATAAAATGCAAAAGAGGCGAGGCTGATTGTGATCCCGGTACTTGCGGGCGTGCAAGCGCACAGCTTTCCTTCTTCTATAATAAGTCCACATTTCTTGCCATGTGACATTCAAGAAGGCCTGGTGATACATGCATATTGTATTGTTGACTTATGGTGTTTGTTTCGTTTATCTATCATGCATAGTTATTCTAGTGGATGAATGTATTGGTGTTTAAAGACAGTATTTTCTTTTTATGCCTCCGGTAGGGTGGCATATAGCAGTTGAACTGTCCGTCAGTTAGTATGTCAGTCTGTCCATCTGTCCGTCCGTACGAAAAAAAACACTAACGTTGGCCATAACTTTTGCAATATTGAAGATAGCAACTTGATATTCGGCATGCATGTGTATCTCATGAAGCTGCACTAGTGTTTTTTTATGGCAATTTCGGGGCCGATATTCGGCCCCATTCCCCTAAAAAAGAGTATATATTTTTCCCCGATTTTGTAGAAAAAAATCCCCTCAAGAATTTAAAAAAAAATTATTTTATTTTTTTTTAAGAACTTTCTAATAATAAATATTTATTTCATAACAACTTACAAAGTATATTACAAACTTATAATATAATATGATTTTGAATTATTATAAAGAGTTACATTAAATAATAGTATTTCCCGAATCAGTGTACTTTTCATATGAATTTCATGCTTTTCCCAAAATGGCCAGGAAAGGCCTGATGTATCTGCACATATTGTGTCAATATTTGATGATAAAAACATTCCAATTTGGTCCATTTTATTGATTAAAAAATGCTCAAATTTGCCATTTTATCGATTAGAAAGTCCCAATTAGACTCAAAATGGCTAGGAAAACTGAGAGTGTGCATGAAGGCTAAACTGTCTGAAACTAATGTTGAAAAAATCATTAGGATATATTTTAGAAAAAGGACAGAGAAATTCAGCTGTGAATATAACATTCATACATACATGTGTATTCATATAATAAATTTCTTAACATATAAAAGAGTGAATTTTTAATTTTCCCCTTTTCCTAAAATACGACGCGTTTTTCCCCTTTGGACGGGCCCCGCCACCATTCCCCAATTTGTGAAAAAAAAACACTGGCATTTAAACAAAATTGTCACTATTAAATTTCACCGAATGCATTTATTTGATGAGAAAAGCATCCCGTGTTGTTCTTGGCTCCTGTTTTGCAACACTTCAACATTAAATTTCATGGGTGTATTGATATTAATGATGATAAGTGCCATGCCCAAGAACCATAACCTTTCACTTTCTTAAAAAGATTGATTGCCCTTTTTTGTTTTTGTATGATGTAACTGTTCAGGCTATATCTTAGATACAATACAAAATTGCAACAAGAAACTTCATTGGTGTATTGAAATCAATAGGAAAAAGTGCCATGCACAAGAACCATAAACCTACACTTTCTTAACTAAGAGTTATTGCCCTTTGTTAACTTTTCAAGGTTTCAGATACGCCACTAGATTTCAACATGAAACTTTCTTGATAAATAGATATCAATGAAGAGAAATTCAAGAAATAAAAACACCCTGCGCATAATTATTTTTAAGATTAATCTGTATATCAAGAGATTTGCACCCACCAATAAACATAATTAGTTTAGCAGGGGATATCAATTCAACAAATTTGCTTGTTAACATTGTATTTGCTAAAACTCAAGTGAGCTTTTTGGGGTAATACACTGAATGTTGCAATTTATTAAAACAAATTGGTGGACGCCTTTTAGTTTGATTTTAGGCAGTCAGTTTGAGGAAAATATAGATTGAGAATGGGGGAAATTTTGGTCAAAACTTTTAACAATTTTTTTTTTTAAGCAGACGATTAATCTCCAGCTTTTACCACTTTAAAGTTAAAAAATAACACAAAATTCAAAAAGATATTAGTTGTGAATTAAATTATACATGTTTGTTAAGTTAATTGAATGCTTTAATTAAATTAAATTGTATTATATAAATTGTTAATATGTTCTTTTGTGTTCTTGACCGTTGCAGCTAGTTGTTGACTTAGAGAACACATGGATTCACAGACCATGCATGCGCCCCCAGATGAGAAGTCTGCAGCTAGAGCGCCCTCTGCCGGCCAAACTGTCGACCTCTCGGATCCGTAAGTCTTGAAACTCTTCTTGGCCCTTTTAATCGCTTTTCCCGTTGTTTTTCTTCTGTTTTGGCAAATTAATATTTTTCATTTCAGGTTTCATACTCATACATACCTTGAAAAAGCCCCGATCTTCAAATATTTTATTGAGTTGGTCAGGATTTCTTATATGATCGCATGTCCACTAAGTAGGCACGTAAAAGTATTTGCGCTGTACATCACTAAATGTTGATAGGGCTTTCTGTCTGTCCAGATTGCTTTTCGTTCTGTAAAGGCCTTGCTTTGGAGGATTGAAAGTTGGATTTATAATTATTCTTTCTAATGACAAGAGAATAAATCACATGCAACTATCAAGGTCCTTGATGAAACTTTTAGGTCGTATTTCAAGGTCAAGGATCATTACATTTTGTTTTGGCTTAATTGCAGAAAAGGAGTTATTTTGTTATTTCTTTGAATTTCATGTATTCTTCCTGATGACTCGATGATGTATATTGGAGTAACTCTGTTGATAAGTTTGCTTGTTCAGCGGTCAGTGCACTTAAAATGTTTTAGTTTGTGAAATCCTTCTACAGTGTTTTTTCATCATTTTGGGAATTTAGACAGGGCCTTTTGGAATAGGAAAATTTGTTTTGACTAAAATCAGGCTATGAAGTCACAAGAGTTCATGAATTTGAGTTTGTGGATCATTTCTTGAACCAAGGTTGTGAGTTGATGAACTTTTCATGAACTTGTTTCATCAGTGGTGTTCCAGGGATTCCTTATAATATAATTGTTATTGTCCGTGACAAAACTTTGCTGGGGTATTACATGTAGTCAGGTATGTAACAAAGTGCTTCGCTGCTCTTTTAAGTGTCTTGACACATTAAAAGTGTTAATGAAACTTCGTTCTGGGATATTGTCATGAAGCAAAATCATAATTCATTTATGGTCCATTTCGGACAATATCCTTTACAGAATTGTTTTCCCTTCCTCGTATCGTGCAAAGATTTGTTTCTTGCATGTAAAATGTACTCATGATTGCATGCACATATGTGTGTCCTTTTTTTCTTGTTGCTTAAAGTGATTATGTGAAAGAGGTATTTATTGGCAAAACCTTTATTATGATGCAAACAGTGAGTCTATTGTATTATAATGTGGCGATATAATTGTTTTTCGACTCTTTGGAGTTTAAAGTTTCCAATTAAGTGATGTACTTGAGAGGTTGTTAAGTACATGATAAAGAATTATAGTGTTTGTATATGTTGCAACATATACAACAGTTGTTTAATACATACAAAATATACATACGTTGTTTTTAGAAGGTGTCGTGAAAGGAAACCCCGATTTCAAAGCTGGGATTCCGATGATAATCGGTCTAGCAACAAGAAAAGGTACAGATAGATTGTAAACAGAGTAAACTGCATTTATTGCATTTCGATCTCTTATTAAACGTAGCTTAAAATAAGGCATTGTTATTTTTAAAAAAGGTAATGAAAAAAATCTGGAAAACATTTTCATATAGCAAACAAACGATGGAAAATGTTAAGTTAGGATAGAGGAATTAGGTATTCAAATCTATGGTGGCTGTGAGAGAAAATATGGATTCAAATGAATCATGTTGTCAATAGCTGTTGTTTTTGCCTAGTACAAATTTAAAATCTTGATGAAGCAATTTGATGGTCTAGTTGTTTTGTATTTTGTATGAGAACATGTGTAAAATAATTTTAGGGCATTGCTAGTTGTATGTTTGTGCTAATTCTTAATTGTTAACCAGAATACACAAAAATTTGTTGGTACCAAAATCTGAGAAAAATTTATTTTCATCATGCAGTATACATGTACATCCAAAACTGAAGTTATAAATATCATAATTAATTTTGTTTTATTCAGTTACACCTAAAACTGAACTTAATCCAGAATGAACATTTACACTCCGTATACTTGTATTTTTATGCCCCATTGATAGATCGGCGGTATATTGTTTTTGGCCTGTCTTTCTTTCTGTCTGTCATTGCATCATTCTGTCATTCTGTCACCAAAACTTTAACCTTACAGTAAAGTTTTGCAATAACTTTTGAAATACATGTATTGAACATAGCAACTTGATATTTGGCATGCGTGTGTATCTCATGGAGCCGCACATTTTGAGTGGTGAAAGGTCAAGGTCATCCTTCAAGGTCAAAGGTCAACAAAAAAAGCGGCACATTAGGGGGCATTGTGTTTCTGACAAACACATCTCTTGTTTATTTATGGATTAAAAGCAAAGTGTCCTATCTTAATAAGGAAAAATTAAATTTTAAAACCTATCACAAGGTTTGTTACATGTCCCTTGCTGGACATTTCCTTGCATTAAAGTGAGTAACAAATAGAAAACCATAAAAAAATGAGTCTGCAAAAAAAAGGAAAAAAAAAAGAAGAAAAGTTTGGTTACATTAGCAAACACTTATTTCATTGGAATGTTACCTTTCAAATATTAACAAAGCAGTATTAATTTCAATTTGAACAAAATCTGTTGGATCTTGAAATGTTTGTGGAATGATTTCCTTGTCATTTAGTGCATGCGTTGCCACACAACCTAAACTATACCACCCATGTTGTCTTGTGACCTATCTCGTTTTGACAGTTTTTTACATGATAATTATTCAGAAAGATGTTGCAAGATCACCTGAGGACAAAGTTTATAAGAGTAATGCAGTAGTTACCAGTTATTGTGCCAACATTTGGCTTCAAATATTTTTTATCTATAATGATCTGATTGTATTAAAGCTTGAATGTTACTGAGATGGTCTGTTTCCAAGTTTCATTAATCCAAAGAAATCTCTTTAGAAAAAGAAAATATTCTTGTCAAATATTGATACAAATATGTTATAATAACACACAATATGCAAGAAAAATGAAACATTTAAGACGAATTTCATAAAATGCAGCAAATACAAATTAGCATCCCGAGCCGATTGTGGCGAAGATAATTCGTACATATTTTCCTACAATAACCGATGCATTTGTCTTTTTAGTAAGTGTTCTTGTGTCGTATGAATCAATATCGCTTCAGGAATTTCAAATGAACCGTTAAACTAAATTTAGATTCACATCGTACATGCATGATATACATGCTGGCGAATTCGGCTGTACAGCCTTTTTCGATTTCAGAATTAAATATTTGGCTTATTTAGCATTTTTCGACACATGTTTTTCTTAACTTTTATTTGAGTTTATATTGAAATATATGTATAATAAGTTTTTGACACATTTTATATCAATAAATATTTGACAAGATCGTATATACCTGCTTTAAAAACAAAAAGAAAATATTCTTGTCAGATACTTATTGTTGGAATTGAAAATTGTTTTCACAGAAATCATCTCGGGGTACCTTCTACTAAATTTCTTAATATGCTTTATAACAAATCAGGACCACCAGGGGCAAAGCAGTCTTCAGAATTGCATTAAGTATTTTTACTTTATGGAAGATATTTCCTCAAAGCCGCAGTTCTATATTATTGCACATAAATGTTGCTAAAATTTCGCGTCGTACATGTTGCTCTGATATATTTAATTAGAAACAGTTAACCAATATCCCCCCACCCCTGTGTCTTAAACTTTCTGTGAGCCAAAAAAAATGGTTATGTTTTTTCTTTGAATATACACAAATGTAGACAAAACCATTTTGGATTAAATCGTAATTGACCTAGTCACATGCTCTTTTTGTGTTTAATGCCTGTCAATGAAATGGAAGTTGCATTATCAATTTTTTGTCTCTAGTATTTTATTTACAATTGATTTCATCTTACTGACACTGTTTCTTGCTGGTTAAGTTATCAATCATGGAATTATCAATGACATTTCTTATTTGGATTGATTTTTATACTCGTTACATAATTTCTTGCATGCCAAATTACCATTTAATTAATTATTGTGACCGGTTTTCTTGTTGGTTTAATTAATACTGAATTTATAATATAGGCACAGTGTTTTTATAGTCTGAATGAAAGGATAAGCTATAGTGACCCTTTTTCTTTCAGGTAATTTTCCATTTATTTTATGCAAGTGAATTTCTATTTTGCAGCTTTAACCCTTTCAGTGCGGGAACCGAATTTTGAAGGCCTTTGCAAACAGTTTGGATCCACAGAACGTGGCGTCTCATCAGGATCCAAACTGTTTGCTATTCTGATAGTATTCTTTGAAATAAAATGAAGAAAATGCTTATTTTAGAAATTCAGCAGACGACATTTTAGCAGACGACAAATTTCCCAGCATGCAAAGGGTTAAAGGTTTATAATGTTAACAGTGTTTCTTGCAATAATAATTCTCATTGACTAAATTTAAGTGTTATTTTCTTTTTCAGATTTAATGCTTGTAACATTGGTTTAATGACAATGATTTTAAGTTGCTGCTTATATGTTGTGATGAAGTTCTTGTTACAGACTGTATACATGTAGATTGATAACGTATATACACGATAGTTATACATAAATGTTCCATGTAACGTGTACAGAATTTGTACATGTATGCTGCAGACCTTAATGATCTTTAATTTAACCCTTTACCACTTACATGTAGGTACGTATTTTGAAGCATTTGTTGTCAAATAGAAAATTAACTTAAATTAAATACCTTTCTTAGTAAATTCAAGTTTTAAAGGCTTCATTTCCAACCCTTCGTTATTAATTAGCAGTAAGCAGAATAAAACCTAAACAGACTGCGACTTACTCACAGGTTGATCTGGTTTTATGCTGTTTGCACGTAGCCATTTTCACTTTGCTTCTGTGGGAAAGGGTTAATGGTCACCCTTCCATCAATATTTATAGATCTTATCTGCCAAGGGTAGTTTTAACTTGTTCTTTTCTTGCCAGGTTTATCTCAGAAACTATATTATAAGAAATCAACATGAAACTTCATAGGTGTAAAGATTATAATAAATGAGAAGAAGTGTCATGAACAAGAACCATAACGCTAAACTTTCTTTAATAAGAGTAATTGCCCTTTGGTTTTTAACTCAGCTGAGCACAACGTGCTCATGGCATGGTGAGCTTTTGTGATCTCTTTTTGTCCGTCGTCCATTGTGCGGCGTCAACATTTGCCTTGTTAACTCTCTAGAGGCCACATTTATTGTCCGATCTTCATGAAATTTGGTCAGCAGATTGGTCTCAATGATATCTTGGATGAGTTCAATAATGGCTACGTTTGCTTGAAAAACATGGCTGCCATGGGACGGGACATTTTTCCTTATATGGCTATATATGGCTATATTAAAATCGTGTTAACACTCTAGTTTGTATGAGGAATTTGTATGCCCCGGGTAGGGTGGCATATAGCATTTGAACTGTCTGTCCGTCTGTCCGAAAACTTAAACATTTGCCATAACTTTTGCAATATTCAAGATAGCAACTTGATATTTGGCATGCATGTGTATCTCATGGAGCTGCACATTTTAAGTGGTGACAGGTCAAGGTCATCCTTCAAGGTCAAAGGTTAAAAAAAACAAATCCAAGGGAAGTAACAAGCTTTAAAAGGAGATAATTTCTATTTATCATTTTTCAGGTACAGATCATTTTTACATGGGAATTAATATTTTTTAAAGGGATATAACAAAAAACTTTAATAAATAAATCAAAGCGGCGCAGTAGGGGGCATTGTGTTTCTGACAAACATATCTCTTGTTTCAGAGCTATATCTCAGATACTATGCAAGATTTCGTCATGAAACTTGATGGGTGTATTGATATTAATGATAAGTGTCATGCACAAGAACCAGAACACTACACTGTCTTTAAGAGTTATTGCCCTTTGTTTTGTTTTTGGATTATGAATTTTTTCAGATCTATATCTCTGATAGGCTACAAGATTTTTACATCATGGGTGTGTAGATATATATCAATGAGGAGAATTGCAATTCATTGAAACAATTACCCTACACTTAATTATTACCTATTAATTATTACCCTAGGCTACACTTAATGATTATACTGTAAGTCAAGGGATTTGCACCTATCCATAAGCAAAGTTTATTTGGCGGAGGAAATCAATTCAACAACTTTGCATGTATGGATATCAATGCACAACTGTTTTTCATGAACCATTTGTCCTATTTTTGATGTTATGAGATGAATTTTTTTTAACTGTTATCTCTTAAATCTTGTATATGACACAAAAAAATGATAATGAATTAATAGATAAATTTCATTTGCCCTGTTTTGTTTGTGTATTTTTTTTGGAATTTAAATAAAATAGCATTTACTTCAAAATGCATTTCCTTCTAAGAAACCATTTATGTTATTCACTTAGTCAGCTAGGAAATGTAGTTTTATTATATCAAAGTCATTATTACTGTAATAATTGAGTGTATAGTCAGAGGTCAGTATATCACATATGATATCAAAATGACAGTGTTGGTAAATGTGACCCTATTGGTAGACAAGGTGTATATGTCTTGTATAGATGTTACTAATAATTAAAGAGGCATATCACAGTAAAGCATAAAGCAAGATCTAGTTACACATGTACACAATTCATATTCCATCTTTTAACAAATAATTTTATCTGGTATAAATGTGTATCAAGTACATGTAACAATCATACTTTGATGATATTGCCTTATTGGTCTGAAGAATACTTAAAATGTCCATAACTTAGTTTTTGATAATAACCAATTCATGTTCCATCTTTTTATGTCCCCCACCACTATAGTGGACATATTGTTTTTGCCCTGTCTGTTGGTTGGTTTGTGTGTTTGTTTGCCCCAACTTTAACATTGGCCATAACTTTTGCAATATTTAAGATAGCAACTTCATATTTGGCATGCATGTGTATCTCATGGGGCTGCACATTTTGAGTGGTGAAAAGTTAAGGTCAAGGTCATCCTTCAAGGTCAAACGTCAAATATATGTGTCCAAATCGCTCATTTCATGTACACTTTTTGCAATATTGAAGATAGCAACTTGATATTTGGCATGCATGTGTATCTCATGGAGCTCCACATTTTGAGCGGTGAATTACAGGTCAAGGTCAAAGTCATTCTTCAAGGTCAAAGGTCAAATATATGGGGACATAGTGTTTCTCAAACACATTGCTTGTTTTCAAATTTGTAACAAAGACAAAATTGTATCCACATGAGGTAACAATGATAGATTGACAAAATTGTTGCAATACAGACATGCACATCTCGTTTTTATGTTTTTTTAAGGCCCCGCTCCTGGACCTTTTTTGACCCCTACTTGCCATTATTTGTCTGTCAAAATCCCTAGTTAAGTGAACAGTTTCTGTGATACATGATTGATGAACACTATGGAACATTGTGTAGTTATATTTCCTGATGTACACATGTAGAACTACTGGGAGTTCTTTGCCTTTAGGAGCTCATCTGCCACCTGCTGCTACAGCATAAATCTCTCAGAACTTGAGATGAAAACAAAAATGTATATTTTTTTTAATTACCTGAAAATAGTAGATAAAGAGGCATCAATGGCTTCATACATTGAGTGTTGAATGCAACAAGGCTGTATGTGCTCAATTAAGAGTGCTGAACGCAACAAAGCTGTATGTGCTTAAATCAGAGTGTTGAACCCAACAAGGCTGTATGTGCTTAAATAAGAGTGTTGAGTGCAACACAGCTGTATGTGCTCAAATAAGAGTGTTGAACGCCAAAAGGCTGTATGTGCTCAAATAACAGTGTTGAACACAACACGGCTGTATGCGCTCAAATAAAAGTGTTGAACGCATCAAGGCTGTATGTGCTAACAATTAGTGTCACAGATACAGTTGTGTGGTGCAGAAGCAGTTTAATAATGTTAAATGTGTTGCTTCCTATTTTCAGGAAGGTCCTAAGCAGTGAAGGGGAGAGTGGGGAAAGGCATGACAGCAGTTCGTTGTCAAGGTAACCAGCGTGTTTTTTTTCAGCATTTTTGGAATTGGGCCGGGTCTCTTTGGGTTGGGAAAAAAATTGCATCCTAAAATTGGGAAATTAGTTTGTGTTTTTTTGCTAACAATTACTTGTTGAATGGAGAATAAATGTGATTTCAATGTTACATTAACTAAGGTTTAACTTATAGAACTTGATAAGAAATTTAAAAATTGTTTAGACTTAAACAGATAATATATATCTTTTTTTTCATTGGAAGCCTTTAATATTTTTAAGTCCCATTTGGAAAAAATATTAATTTTTTTTTGCCCCATTGGGATTGGTTTCCACTACCAGACCAAAATTTGAACGAAAAAAATCACTAGGTAACATAGTTTTTGATATACAAGAAACTGTCGTATCCAGTCATAGAAACATAGAGTTGATCGGACAGTTTTCTTGTTTCTTGGTCATTATACAGTCATGTTCATCAAGGTTTGCTACCTAGAAATGCCAGATATATTTAGGCCCACCGCCCCCCCCCCCCCCCCCTTCCACAAAGAGAATTTCTTAAAAAGGATGAAAATTTCCCCAAATGTCAAGCTTACTATGGGATTTCTCCCCTTTCTCATTTTTTTCGATAATTTCCCCCCCCCCCCAGACCCTTTCCCCAAATCAAGACAAAAAGCCATGTTTGCTGTTGATCAGAGTGAATGCACAACATTCAGATGAAACTTCTCATAACATGGGCTTGGGAAAAGTTGGCCATTAACTGTTGTAAAAAAAACTGCAAAATGTAGTAGTGACAAATTCAATGAAATATTATTACAATACTCCTGCACCAGTTTATACAAATATGCAGTGTTTTATTCACCATTTTGGGAATGGGACCGGGTCTCTTTGAATTGGGAAAATTTGCGACGTTTTGACTAAAATTGGGAAAATAAGTGTTTTGGCTGTTTTGATCAAAAATGTTTTTAATTTAAAATAGTGTTTTCAGTATTATGTTGAACTTAAGTGGCTGGATGGGCGATGAACAAAATATTGAAATCTACAAAAAAGATTTTTTTTGTTGAAATCCTTCAATTCGGAATTGTTAGGTCTCATTTGGGAAAAATATATACTTTTTTCCATTGGAAATGGGGCCAAATACCGGATCCAATTTTTAACGAAAAAAACACACTGATATGTTTATCATTATGGCCTTCAGCTTTGATTTTAAATAAATGATACAGATATGGTGCTGAAATTGTTTCTTTTGGTAGGTTACAGTGAAAGATAGCTTTATTGGCAAGTGGTGTAAAGGTCACTGTTACTGATATAAATAGGAAAATAGTTTATGTTCAAAAACTGTTTAGATGGGGGTATGGTGCTTTAACCCTTACCACATTTATACTTATTTTGATGCATTTGTAGTCCCACAGAAAGTTACATTTAATTAAAGACTTTTCTTCCTAGATTCAAATTTTAAAGACTTCATTGCCAACCATTAGCTACTGATGAGCAGCAAACAGCATTTAACCTGGACAGACTGCAAGTAACTTGCAGGCTTTTCTGGATTTATACTGTTTGCACATAGCAATTTTGACTTTGCTTCTGAGTGTGAAAGGGTTAATTTTGTTCATAGGTAGCTTTCATGCAGATCCAAGATGTGATTAAATTTGGGGATTGTTGAGTCAAGGTCATTGTTACAAAAAATAGAATGCTGAATACCTTTAATTAAGATGGAGTTATTGAGCTGTGATGTTGTGCTTAGTTTAAACAACATTGAATGTGTCTTTGTGGTAATGCTATCAGTTGACTGAAAGCACGTGTAATGTTTTATATCAAATAATTGTGGACACTTTCTTTGAAAAGTTGTTATGACTAAATCTACAAAAATTAGCCTGGTAATTTTAACTCTGATTAAAATATGGTAATCTTCTCTCATCCAAGTTTTTCATGAAACCCCTGCACTTACTAATTCTGATTAATATATGGTAATCTTCTCTCATCCAAGTTTTTCATGAAACCCCTGCACTAACTAATTCTGATTAAAATATGGTAATCTACTCTCATCCAAGTTTTTCATAAAACCCCTGCACTAGGATAAGATGTAAACCATGTATGTTTTAAATTTATCAAAATCAGAATGTTGTTGTTTCCTTTTCAGTTTTATGACCTACAGTAACTTCACCATGTCCTGCAGTGGTGCGGAGACACAGGAAGATAACACGCCATCAACCAGCGGCTGTAGGTAAGTACATGCTGGCTAGTATTCAGGGTCTGTAATCTTATTATGCCCCCCCTTCGTAGAAGAGGGTGTCTATTGTTTTGCTCATGTTGGTCGGTATGTCCGTCCACCAGATGGTTTCCGGATGATAACTCAAGAACGCTTAGGCCTATGACTCGCAGATGACCCCTATTGATTTTGAGGTCACTAGGTCAAAGGTCAAGGTCAATGTGACCCGAAATAGTAAAATGGTTTCTGGATGATAACTCAAGAACGCTTATGCCTAATATCATGAAACTTCATAGGTACATTGATCATGACTCGCATATGACCCCTATTGATTTTCAGGTCACTAGGTCAAAGGTCAAGGTCACGGTGACCCGAAATAGTAAAATGGTTTCCGGATGATAACTCAAGAACGCTTACGCTTAGGATCATGAAACTTCATAGGTACATTGATCATGACTCGCAGATGACCCCTATTGATTTTCAGGTCACAAGGTCAAAGGTCAAGGTGACTTGACACAGTAAAATGGTTTCCGGATGATAACTCAAGAAAGCTTACGCCTAGGATCATGAAACTTCATTGGTACATTGATCATGACTTGCAGATAACCCCTATTGATTTTCAGGTCACTAGGTCAAAGGTCACAGTGCCAAAAAACGTATTCACACCATGGCTGCCACTTCAACTGACAGCCCATATGGGGGGCATGCATGTTTTACAAACAGCCCTTGTTTTACAAAATGGATCCTCATTCTGCCAAACCTAGGCATGTGTGAAAAGTGTCATGCAGATTCGCCTGCGCAGTACCAGCTTTTTTCTGCTATTTAAATAAGGCCATAAAATGGACCCGATCCCAAACTCAATTTGCATTTTTTCCTATTTTTTCCCAAAATGGCCAGGAAAAGGCCTGATGTGTCAATATTTGTTGATAAAAAATTCCCAATTTTGTCTATTGTGTCAATAAAAATCCCAATCTGACCAAACTCCTTTTCCCAAAATGGCTGGAAAACCCTGTCTCTGTGCTGCAGCTCGTTCATGGCCCACAAGGATAAAAAGCGTGCGAGCAAGGTGGAGAAGAAGGAGCGTGTGAAGCAGTACCTGAAGGAGCTCAAGTCAATGGTGCAGCCAGACGGGCGGGGCGGGACTTTGTCAGCCCTACAGCAGGTGCTCACCAACATGAGGAAGATGAAGGGTTAGTGGGAACAGGGGTTCGTTATTTGATTGAAGGAATCTGTTAACCTCATCATGGTTACGGTGCTTTTTGTCACGTCCTGGTACTGATTTGGCACCATTCCCCAAAAGTGTATATTTGAAGTCCCCCCCCCACCCAGGATTATGACTTGTTTTACATAAAATGAAACAAAACCCTTATTTCCATATGTAGCCATTTGGCAAATATTATATTGAAAACAGTGTACACTTATTCTTAATAAGGAAGTAATTATTAGCAGTATATACACCAATATCCCAATTTGAGTTCAAAAAGGGGTTTTTCTGAAAACACAAACGGCCCTAGCTCTATTCTCAAAATGGTGAAAATAAAACTGCAGAAGGAGGGAAAGGATATGGGTGTGTGACCAATGCTGAGTAAGGAAAATGTTGGTGACTGGGAGGTAGAGAAAAGTTGAAAGATAAAGGGGCAGTTTTTTAAATTGTGAATGGAGGGGCACCTTAAAAGGGGACTGAGAACATTTGAAAAGGATTTAGGGCTGTGTTGGTGGTAATAGATTGAAATGCTGTAGAGAAGAAGACAATTAAAGAAAGAGTGGAAAGGTCTCAAACTGTGGGAAATGTAAAAAAACTGGTGATTGGGCAGAAAGGCAGGGGAGAAAATGTATAGGAATACATAGTGTTTTTTTTCCTGAATTTTTGCAGCACATATAAAGATACAATTTATTCACTAACATGAACATACAATTATTTAGATTAATTTGAAAACAAGTGTCAATTACTAATATAACATCTTTTATACAAAGCCAATATTGAATAAAGAGAGGGCATTGGGCATGGTAATGCTTTTGCTTTCACATTTCTCAATGAAATACTGGTAATTGTATTGTTAACTGCAGGTAATTCTAAATTATCAGCTGATGCGCTCAAACCCAGCCAAACGGCGGAGAAGAAGGCTGAGCAGCCTTCGGACACTGCCATCAGCTCCCACTACGCTCTCTCGCAAACCGTGTATGACTCCATGTCTCATGAGAGTCTCATCAGTGATGCCCTTAAACACAGTGTAAGTTGGTTGTTTTAACACTTAACCACTTAGATACATATTTTGATGCCTTTGTTGTCCCTTAGAAAGTTTAATTTAATTACAGACCTTTCTTACCGGATTCAAGTTTGAAAGGTTTCGTTTCCGACCCTTAGATACTGATCAGCAGCAAACAGCATAAAACCTGAATAGACTGCAGGCTGTTCTGGTTTTATGCTGTTTGCACATACATGTAGCCATTTCCACTTTGCCTCTGAGTGGAAATGGAGAGCTGACTATATATTTTAACTCTGTCATAATTTAAGTCTATGGTATGAACAGTTCAATCATAGTTGATATAAGAATTTAATGAGTATGAGTTCATAAATTGGGACACATTTGTGCACCTGGATTAATTTATTCTTAAAATCGATTTTTTTAAATGAATTAATCTTTTGGAAAAAAACTTATGTGCTCTTGAGGTACAAGCAAGGCTGACGCAGTTTATTTTTCCAAGTGATTCCCTAACATTCAGGGTAAATTGGTCCTTATCTCTTTCCCACCCAGAAGCTAAATGAAAATGGCTTTGTGCAAACAGCATTAAACCGGAACAGCCTGCTAGTAACTTTGCATATTATGTTAAAAGTAAATATAAAAAGGTTTTCATAAATAAATATTGTTAATAAGTTTAAGATGGTGTTTATTTAAATGTCTCTTTTAAGGTTTGTCATTGCGTTATGCATGCAATTTGCCTAGTTAAAATCAGTCTACATAATGTTTTTAATTTCTCCCCTCAGACTTCACCTCAATAACACCCCAGTATATTGGTGTAAACAAGGTTGACCCATTTTATGTACTAGAAGAGTATTATGCTTCCCTACCCTTAATTGCACCCCTTCATTTATATGTTGGGTGTTTTATCCCCCACCAAATGCAGGGGAATTTGTGTTGTCTATACGTCAGTCTGTCAGTCCGTCAATCAGTTTGTCTGTAACAAAATTTTGAAACTTGGCAGGGATATCAATTATATAAAAAAAGTGCTCATTTTTATAGTTTCACCCTTGGCGGGCCGGCGGCGTCCAAAGCAGTGTCCGCTCTCTAATTCAAGTAGTTTTTATCCGATCTTCACCAAACTTGGTCAGAAGTTGTGTCTAGACAATATCTAGCAGGGTTCGACATGAACTTTTTTACAGCAAGACCATCGGACCAGCTCCTCTTAAAATGTACTAGCCCGAATCTGATGTCTACTAGACCATACATGACATAGCAAAATAAACACAATTGTGTCCTGTAACTGTTTAATCAGGATTTCTCAGTAAAAAATCAGTGAACACCAGAAAGTTATTTTGATGCATAGAGTTAACAGTTTTTGCTTTTATTCGTCAAGTTCAAACCATGGAAACTCAATTTTCCATTTCGGATAAAATTGACGTTTTCTTTTTTTTTAATATTTACGTTTCCTGTCAGTTTTACCGTCGGATTCTTCTTTTTAACTGATTTTGTGGACGAAAATCCGAACTTGAACAATGCCATTCTTTAATTACATTCTTTCGTCTGCTATACCAAAATTTTATATTGACGATACCGATTTTCGATAGAAGTCGTAAAAACATGCTGTAAAGGTTTACGACACTGCAGAAAATCATTAATATTCATAACAACTTGACCAATGGAAAAAAGGAATCTCTGCGGGAATCCCTCCTTTGCGTCTAAAAATAGCGATGAATCATGTGAATGCTCCGCGTTTATTTATATACGCTAGTTTTGTTCTGATGTAAATAACGGATACGAGAGTAATTTTACACATTAAGAAAAAAGGTTTTCACAGCAGTTAGTTATAGTTCTATGAATCAGTATAGATTTTTTCATGTACGACCAGTCGGACAAGCTAGCCCGCAGTTTTACTAGCTCGACCACCGATCTTACTAGACAATGTCTGTCGGACGTGCCTTAGTGTCGAACCCTGCCTAGGTCAAGTTTGAATATGGGTCATGCCGGGTCAAAAACTAGGTCACAGGGTCACTTAGTGCATTTCAAGCATTTAGCATGGTGTCCGCTCTCTAATTGAAGTAGTTTACATCAGATCTTCACCTAATTTGGTCAGAAGTTGTGTCTAGATGATATGTAGAACAAGTTTGAATATGGGTCATGCCGGGTCAAAAACGAGGTCACGAGGTTACTTAGTGCATTTCAAGCATTAAGCATGGTGTCCGCTCTCTAATTGAAGTAGTTTTCATCCGATCTTCACCTCATTTGGTCAGAAGTTGTGTCTAGATGATATGTAGGTCAAGTTCAAATATGGTTCATGCAGTGTCAAAAACAAGGTCATGAGGTCACTTAGTATATTTCAAGCATTTAGCATGGTGTCCGCTCTCTAATTGAAGTTATTTTCATCCGATTTTCACCTAATTTGGTCAGAAAATGTGTCTAGATGATATGTAGGTCAAGTTCAAATATGGGTCATGCCGGGTCAAAAACGAGGTCACGAGGTTACTTAGTGCATTTTAAGCATTTAGCATGGTGTCCGCTCTCTAATTGAAGTAATTTTCATCCGATCTTCACCTAATTTGGTCAGAAGTTGTGTCTAGATGATATGTAGGTCAAGTTCAAATATGGGTCATGCCGGGTCAAAAACGAGGTCACGAGGTTACTTAGTGCATTTTAAGCATTTAGCATGGTGTCCACTCTCTAATTGAAGTAGTTTTCATCTGATCTTCACCTAATTTAGTCAGAAGTTGTGTCTAGATGATATGTAGGTCGAGTTTAATTATGGGTCATGCCGGGTCAAAAAAGAGGTCACGATGTCACTTAGTGCAATTCAAGCATTTAGCATGGTGTCCGCTCTCTTATTGAAGTAGTTTCCATCTGATCTTCACCAAATTTAGTCAGATGTTACGTCTAAATGATATCTAGGTCAAGTTAAAATATGGGTCATGCCGGGTCAATAACTAGGTCTCGAGGTCACTTAATGCCTTTCAAGTATTGAGCATGGTGTCCAAAACCAAACGGGTGTATCTTGTGACAGTTTGGCACTCTTGTTTTTAGCTCACCTGAGCACAACGTGCTCATGGTGGGCTATTGTGATTGCTTTTTGTCCGTTGTGCTGCGTCAACATTTGCCTTGTTAACTCTCTAGAGGCCACATTTATTGTCCAATCTTCATGAAATTTGGTCAGAAGATTCGTTTCAATGATATCTTGGATGAGTTCGAAAATGGTTACGTTTGCTTGAAAAACATGGCTGCTAAGGGGCCGGTCATTTTTCCTTATATGGCTATATATGGCTATAGTAAAATCTTGTTAACACTCTAGAGGTAATATTTATTGTCTGATCTTCATAACACTTGGTCAGAAGATTCATCCCAATAATATCTTGGATGAGTTCGAAAATGATGCCAGTTGGTTGAAAAACATGGCCGCCAGGGGGCGGGGCATTTTTCCTTATATGGCTATAGTAAAACCTTGTTAACACTCTAGAGGCCACATTTATTTTCCAATCTTCATTAAACTTGCTCAGAAGATTTGTCCCACTGATATCTTGGATGAGTTCAAAAATGGTAACCTTTGCTTGAAAAACATGGCTGCCAAGGGGCGGGGCATTTTTCCTTATATGGCTATAGTAATATCTTGTTAACACTCTAGAGGCCACATTTATTGTCCAATCTTCATGAAACTTGGTCAGAAGATTTGTCCCAATAATATCTTGTTATCTCAGGTGAGCGACTTTGGGCCTTTCAGGCCCTCTTGTTTGTATTTTACTGCATTGTTATTTTTTACCATACATTCAATTGATTGGTGACTTGTTGATTTTCAGGATGAGATCTTGATATACCTCACAGCCAGAGACAACGTAGTGAGGGCCGTCTCTCAGAATCTCAAAACTGTGCTCGGCTATCAATGGGTAAGTTGGATTTCCTTCATAAATTTTGGAACAACCCTCCCAACTTATTATCACCATGTTTTTAGTGTCTTATTTCTTTTCTAGAGCAATAATATTGTAAAGAAGTAGCAGCACTGCACATGCATCAGTTATAGGATTGTTTTTCTGTCTTATACTGAAAACAGTCAGAAAGCAAACAATGAACAATTTTATATATATATATATATATAACAACAGAAGCGAGCCATGGCTACCTGATGTGATGTGAGCCATGGTTACCTAATTTGGTGTGATGCATGATTACCAAGTTTGGTGTGAGCAATGGTTAACATGTGTGTTGTGAGCAATGGTTACCAAGTATGTTGTGAGCCATTGTTACCAAGTGTGTTGTGAGCAATGGTTACCAAGTGTGGTGTGAGCCATGGTTACCAAGTGTGATGTGAGTCATGGTTACCGAGTGGGGTGTAAGTCATGTTTACCAAGTCTGTTGTTAGCCATGGTTACCAAGGGTGGCATAACTATGGTTACCAATAATGGTGTGAGCCATGGTTACCAAGTGTGGTATGAGACATGGTTACCAAGGGTAACATGAGCCATGGTTACCAAGGGTGGTGTGAGCCATGGTTAACAAATGTGGTGTGAATCATGGTTACCAAGTGTGGTGTGAGTCATTGTTACCACAGGTGGTGTGAGCCAAGGTGTTCAAGGGTGGTGTGAGCCATGGTTACCAAGAGTGACATAAGCCATGGTTACCAAATGTGTTGTGAGCCATGGTTACCAAATGTGGTGTGGCCATGGTTAACAAATGTTGTGTTATCTGTTCTCTACCGTATGCATTATATCAATAATTGTTACATTGATGTTACATTTTAAAGGGATTCCATACTAAACGTTTGCATTAGCCATTTAATTTACAGTCTGAGAGAGATTTTAAGGTATGTCAACAGTTTTGTACTGTAAATTTGTAATTTTTTTTCTTATTTATTTCTGGTCCAGTTTATAAATGTTGTAAATAGTTGCATAATAAATTTTTATTGCTTGGGCATTTATTTATACATTTCATATTTTATCATATCATTTTATTAATTGCTTTGCTGTTAGCATCATCTTACAATGACTAGGTCAGACCCAAGAATAAATGTTCATGTTCATGAACAGCCAAATCACTCAAAGTCTGCTGGTACCTTATGAACAGCTTCTGCACTGATTTCTAACTTTTGTCTTTCTATTGTTATCTAAAGAGGACATCACAAGCCCATTTTGTGTATAATTCATGGATAAACTGTACAATGTACTTCATTACAAAAGTAGTAACTGATCTAAATAATTAAGGCAGGAAGTTGGAAAAAATTGGAAACATTAGCATGAGTTATGTTTTCCATAAATGTTTACTCTTATTTGCAATAGTTCTTAAGTTTTACACCTATTTTTTATTTTTGTAACTTATCGGTTATAATTTCATTTATTGATTTTAATATTATAATATAATTTATTACTTAAGACATTTTATTTTCAGGCATGCATGGATTTCATCTCTTTTTATTTGATTACAGTTAATATTAATTGTGTTAATATATTGTATAACTTGTGAATTGTGCTATTTTAGACATTAGTGAATACCTTCTTCTCTTTAATTAGTTTCCATTTAATGTGTACTGTATTATATGGTTACGGATAGAATATTACATGTGGACAAGTTATGCCGACTTTGAAGAATCAAGGTATATTGCTTGGCAAATATGTCTCTCAATTGGATGGTTGATCTATAGACCATTTGGCTTATGCATGATATTTAGAGAACACTTAGGTATACCGTCATGCACATTTTCTTATATTGATAGTTAATTGGAAGGAAAGGAAGAAGCGTGTATTGAAGTTTAAGGTCAAGGTCACACGGAAGGGAAACATAAAATTAATTACTGCATTACATTTTTCTGTAAAATCATATATATTTGAAACTTGGTGGTATAAAAGATATTTATGGACATGTTCATTCTCAAATTTTGATGTTTGTTTTAAATTCATAGATCAATCAACCAACAAAATCAATGAAAATTAATGTAGTACATGTAATTGGTGCTGATTTTGCACTTTGTTTAATTCATCTGACAAGGATTGAACTACTTATTAAAATTGGGTGTCATCTTGGCCCGAATTCACATGTTTTTTTTATACCCTCATTTCAGGACCGATGGGTGGGGAGATCACTGGATGACTTTGTACACAAATATGACATTGTAACATACAAGAGCATCATCAAGAGAAGTGACGAGAGTCTTCTTGACTGTGAGTGTTCATAAGGAACCTTGTGATTGGGTAGATATGGAACCTTGTGATTAGGTAGATCGGGAAATCTTGTGATTGGGTAGATAGGGAACCTTGTGATTGGGTAGATAGGGAACCTTGTGATTGGGTAGATAGGGAACCTTGTGATTGGGTAGATAGGGAACCTTGTGATTGGGTAGATAGGTAACCTTGTGATTGGGTAGATTGGGAAATCTTGTGATTGGGTAGATCGGGAAATCTTGTGATTGGGTAGATAGGGAACCTTGTGATTGGGTAGATAGGGAACCTTGTGATTGGGTAGATAGGGAACCTTGTGATTGGGTAGATAGGGAACCTTGTGATTCGGTAGAAAGGGAACCTTGTGATAGAGTAGATAGGAAACCTTGTGATTGGGTAGATAGGGAAATCTTGTGATTGGGTAGATAGGGAACCTTGTGATTGGGTAGATAGGCAACCTTGTGATTGGGTAGATAGGGAACCTTGTGATTGGGTATATAGGGAAATCTTGTGATTGGGTAGATAGGGAAACTTGTGATTGGGTAGATAGGAAAACTTTAGATTGGGTAGATAGGGAACCTTGTGATTGGGTAGATATGGAACCTTGTGATTGAGTAGATAGGGAGACTTTAGATTTGGTAGATGGGGAAACTTGTGATTGGGTAGATAGGGAACCTTGTGATTGGTTAGATAGGGAACCTTGTGATTGGGAAGAAAGGGAAACTTCAGATTGGGTAGATAGGGAAACCTTAGATTAGGTAGATAGGGAACCGTGTGATTATGTAGATAGGGAACCTTGTGATTGGGTAGATAGGGAACCTTGTGATTGGGTAGATAGGGAAACTTTAGATTGGGTAGATAGGGAATCTTTAGATTGGGTAGATAGGGAACCTTGTGATTGGGTAGATAGGGAATCTTGTGATTGGTTATAGGGAACAATCTGATTGGGTAGATAAGGACTTGTGAGTGGGTAGATAGGGGGATTTGTAATTGGGTAGATAGGGAATAGATATGGGAAAGGGTATAGGTTTTTTCATGTTTCTTAGGTTCAGATGTTTTATATTAACTGTTCAAATAGTATATATATATAGTTTAATCAAAGTTTAAAGAGCATTTTGTAATACTGTTATGAAAATTGTGAAACCAAATATTAGTGATCCCTTTGCCTTGTCTTTTAGCCTCTGATGGTGAATTTGCCAGTGAGAAACAGAAGATTTTCTACATTAGATTAAGGTAAGATAAGAATTGTACTCACGTTGTTTGTGTGTTTCCTTTATGGTTATAGATTTGCTAAAGTCTTGGTCAATTTATTGTTAATATAAAGATAATGATTATGAATGTTAAAACCAAGATTATCTGCCTTCCATTGGAATGAGTAAAAGGACATTTTTATTTTTGGAAATACAATAAAAAATATGGCCTCTTAATAAACAATATCTTTTATTCATTGTATCATTGCATTATTCAAACTTGTGAAGATACAGTTCAACCAATTCAGAATATTTACTTTGAAATCATTACACTTTTACAAGAAAAAAAAGAACAGTGTAGATTACAATTTCTTTTATAAAATACTTAATTACTACTTAAAAATACTTATAAATATTTTTGTACAAGTCTAATTTTCATATTAATCCAAGAATTTCATGGAAAGCTGTGTTTTGTTCGGAATTTCTCCCAATAAAGACTTGCATTTTATGAATGATACAAAATGAATGAATGAATTAAATAATATAAACAGAAAAGCTTGACTTGCACACCCAGACAATCAATGGAATCCTTGTTGCATGTTTCTTTCATTGACCATCCTGTTTCCTAAATAGGAAATTCCTCATGGTATCTATGGTAATAATTCTCTGTTGTTGTTTTCATGAATGATGGTTGGCTGTGTATGATAATGAAGAAAGCTCTGTGAATAATGCCAATGTTGCATAAGGGGAATCATTTAAAATGTCATGCTGACAGATCTTTCAATATCCACAACAATCCATTAAGCATGAGGATATTATAAAGGTCATTTACTTTCGTAATAGTAATGGAATCGCTTTAAACATCATATTCACAGATACATAACTATATATGTGCTTATAACAATCAAGACTGTTTTTTAGGTGTGGAGAATATCATAGCTGGAATTGTTTCAAATGTTCTCATAAAAGATTTGTTATACCCTGCCATAGGCGGAGGGATATTGTTTTGGTGTTGTCCATACGTCCTTCCGTCTTTCCGTCCCTCTTTCCATTATCCCCTGCCATAGGCGGAGGGATATTGTTTTGATGTCGTCTTTCCGTCCGGAGCCATATCTTGGAAGTGCTTTGGCGGATTTCATTTAAACTTGGTATGAGTATGTATATGGATAAGAGGATGATGCACACCAAACGGCATTGTAAACCATCTGTTAATAACGGAGTTATGGCCCTTTGTATCTTGAAATAATGCTTTTTTGAGTGTCAAATATAATACTTTTGTGTCCAGAAGCATATTGGCGGGGGATATCAATTCAACAAATTTACTTGTTCTTTTTGGGATCATGATGCAATTAAAGCCTTGGAAGCTATCATTTGCTCTAGATTAGAAGAATCAGCTGGGATTCTTTAAAAATAGCAAAATCTCCGGTCTTTGATTTTTTCATTCATTAGATGAGCATGGGTGTGGGCAAATAATGGATTGGAAGGAAATTTGAGACTTGTGCATGCCTCTCACTGAATAAATGGATGGTTAAATGTCGTGATTACTTTAAATATGTACATGGTGCTCTAATTATTTTTCTTGAAATCATTAAAGAGGTAAAAGAATCTAAATTTGGTGCTTGATTTTTTGGCTGGAGTTTTTTTCTCATGGTGATTTGCTGGCATTTTTCATGATTGTTAGTCTTGAAGAATGATGAACTTCCGTCAGCTTTAATATTCTGGATTTGGGTACCGTTATTGCATATCATGAAAATGAATGAGATCATAGGATGCTGATGTTTGTGTTAAATTACATTTGTATTGCAGATTTGTTCTTTGGAGACCATTTACATGTTGAATGCAAATGGTTTTTGTAATTTTATCAAATGTTAATAAGTTATTCATCTTGTTCAACCTGGAAGTAAATAATTATTACAACATGCTACCTTTATGCATGGTCAGAGGGCATTTGTCATTACTGTGATAAGGTCTTGTTTGACCCTGTGAACATTATTTTTATGCCCCCGAAGGAGGGCATACATGTATAGTGATTGGACCGTCCGTCTGCTGTCCGTCTGTCTTTCCGTCACACTTTGCATTTTAGGATTAGAAAAATGCTCATAGCTTCTATGTCCCTTGAGATATAACCTTCATATTTGGTATGCAAGTGTATATGGACAAGGACTTTCCATACGCACACAAATTTTGACCCCTGTGACCTTGACCTTTAACTTAGGGTCTGCATTTAGGTTTCGAATCTGCATATAGGTTTCGAAAAAGGCTCATAGCTTTTATGTCCCTTGAGATATAACCTTCATATTTGGTAAACGTGTGTATATGGACAAGGCCTTTCCATATGCACAACAAATTTTGACCCCTGTGACCTTGACCTTGAACTAAGGGTCCGCATTTAGGTTTCGAAATTGCATTTGGGTTTCGAAAAATGCTAATAACTTCTATGTCCCTTGAGATATAACCTTCATATTTGGTATGTATGTGTATATGGACAAGGCCTTTCCATATGCACAACAATTTTGCACCCTGTGACCTTGATCTTGAACTTAGGGTCGGCGTTTAGGTTTCGAGATCTTCGTTTAGGTTTCGAAAAATGCTCATAACTTCTATCAAAGCGTTTATAGGGGGCATTTGTCATCCTATGGTGACAGCTCTTGTTTGATATATATTTTTTATAGAGATTGGAAAAATGGCTTTATTTACTTAAAAAACAATAATGCAGCAAAAAATCAGTGTTTTTTACCACCATTTTGGGAATTGGACTGGGGCCCTCTGTTATTAAGACATAAACATCTCAAATATGACATGCTACCCCCCCCCCCCCCCCCCCCCCAATAAAAAAAGACCCTAAACAACAACACACACTGAAAGTATGCCCAGGCAAGAGACCGTACATACGGTATGTATACAATTTCATTGTAAAATTCCAGGGAGTGCAAGAGTCTCAACACGACGGGCTTTAGTCTCCGTAAACATGACAAGTACCTGCCCTTCCAGTGCTCGTTCATCCGCAAGAAGATGTGCAAGCGAGAGATGCAGGCTGAGGCCAACCAATCAGATGTGATATCCAGCTCCGGGTATTCCGGTTCCCTAATGCAGTGGGGTGGTTCCTCCCTAGAGAGCGGGTCTAACGAGGCTGACACGTGGTACACGATTCTCCACTGTACCCCGCTTGTATCTCCATACACAGGTGAATAGTGTTGTTTCTATTGTTGCTGATTAATCTATTAATAGATTTGAAATGATTTGCTTACATGATTATATGATTTGTATCCATCTATTTATAGATTTGATGTTTTATTTTTATATACCAGTATTACAGATTGCATAATTTGCTTACTTGTATTTACAGATGTTATGAGTTGCTTACACCCATTCATAGTGTGATGTATTGATGATTATTTATATCATTAAATTCTGAGTATTTAATTCATCTGTTTACATATTGCTTGATTTTTAGCTCGGCTGTTTTCGGAGAAAACCCGAGGTATTGTCATAGCCAGCTCGTCGTGTCGTTTCCGTCGTTGTGTCCGCCCTCGTGTCGTCCACCGTCTGCGTCGTGCTAAAACCTTAACATTTTGTCAAGGTTTTGAACATTGGCTCTAAAAATCAAAGTGCTTCTACCTACAACTTTGAAACTTCATATGTAGCTGCACCTTGATGAGTTCTACATGCCACACCCATATTTGGGTCACAAGGTCATTGTGACCTCTAAAAAAAAAAAAAAATCTGACAAGCTTTCATTTATTAAAAAATGCACCTGCAGCCGAGCGTGGCACCCCTTATGCGGTAAACATCGAACTATTAATAAACATCAACTTGTTGTCATCAATAATTATAAGATCTGATTATAAGTTTTGCTTTATGTATGGATCTCATGATTTGAATCATTCTATTTAAACACCTCATTATTTTCCTACATCTTAATATAAATCTCATGATTTTCCTTTATCTATTCATAGATCCCATGAGATTACCAGATGTGACCTCATTTGAAACTCGACAAACCCTTTTCTGCAGCTTCTGTCATATCGAGCCAAAGTGAGTCTTAATATAAATATAACAGTCTCTTAAAGAAATTCATCTTATCTCTGTAAAAGCAAATAAAAAACCACAAGTTCACATTAATTAAAAAAAAGCTAAATTTATGTACCAGACCAATCTGATGTTGAACGTCAAGTTAATTTGCAATTTTTGTCAGCGATAGCTGAGGTTACCATTCCTTTATGGCAGGTTATGTTTTTGGGTCCGTTTCGGTGATTGGTAAAAACAATAATGCACATTTTCAAGATTACTTTATTGTTCGCTTTAAGCACATTCCAGACTGTTACATTGTGCACTTCGTTGTTGCATGCAAAAACTTAATTTACTTAAAAAAAGTTTGTGAGTAAAGAGTCTTAAATGGTTATTCCCTATTTGAGTTTCTATGATCAGTTAATTTGATTTAAGAAAGATCTCCCAACCATTTCCACTTTAAAAACAAAATAATTCTTAAGCAAAATTTGTAAAGAACCTTGCTTGCTTTTGCGAGCTTCATGGGCTGATAAGTGGTTTGATAAAGATTTGGGAGGCGTGAGATTGATGACCCTGCTATTTAAGGAAAAGAGTTATTAACTGCCGGCTATTCCATTTACACTTAGTGTACAACTGTTGGCTATTTCATTTACACTTTAGAAAACAAAAAAGCAATTTTCCCTTCTAAAGTTGGAAATTACTCAAATGCTTGTTTAGAAATATTTATGAGGTGAAAACCATTCTGTGACTATAGTGAAAGTTGTTGCTTTCAGCACTATCGCATTGCTAGGTTACCTACCACAGGAGATTGTTGGGGTGTCAATATTTGAGTTCTATCACAATGATGACCTGCAACGATTGTTCACAATCTATCAGAAAGGTAAGCCTAGTAACATCATAAATTCCATAAAATGTGCACCGAAAGTTACAGTATTAAATGTCAACAATTTTCTTTCAATCTACACCAACTTCATGAATTTTGTTCTGGCAATTATAGCTTGTTTTAACCTTTACTTATTAGATACATATTTTGGCCTGTTTTAATTCAATAAGAAAATAGAATAAAATTAATGTTTATTTTTAGCTCACCTGAGCACAACGTGCTAATGGTGAGCTTTTGTGATCACCTTTTGTCCGTTGTGCGTCATCAGTCGTCAACATTTTGCCTTGTGAACACTCTAGAGGCCACATTTATTGTCCGATCTTCATGAAACTTGGTCAGAACATTTGTCCCATTGATACCTCGACTGAGTTCGAAACTGGGTCATGCTGGGTCAAAAACTATGTCACTAGTTCAAAAAAAAAGGAAAAACCTTGTGAACACTGTAGAAGTCACATTTGATGCCCAATCCTCATGTAACTTTGTCAAAATGTTTGTCTAAATGATATGTTGGTTGAGTTCAAAAATGGTTCCGGTCCATTGAAAAACATGGCCGCCAGGGGGCGGGGCAGTATTCCTTATATGGCTATATAGAAACCTTGTGAACACTCTAGAAGTCACAATTTTTGCCCAATCATTATGAAACTTGGTCAAAATATTGGTTTTATTGGAAATATAATTGCATGGTGAGTCTGAAAATAGTTCATTATTGTTTATAAACAAGGCTCTCATGTTTTTTGTGTATGTCTACAGTTGTTTATAGTGAAACATTGTGAATACTTTTAGTCAAATTTAAGTTTAATCTGAATGACACTTGCTGAGTGCAAATGTTGTTATCATATCTTGATTTAGTTTACTCAATAAGTTTTAATAATATCATCTTCAAACATGGTGACAATCTTTATGAGCATAATGTTTTTTGCTCATGGTGAACTTTTGTGATCAGCTTTTGTCAATTGTCTGTCTTCTGTTGTGCATCATGAATATTTGCCTTGTTAACACTGTAGCGGCCACATGTTTTGTCGGATCTGCATGAAACATGGTCAGAAAATGTGTCCCAATGATATCTTTGACAAGTTCAAAAATGGTTCAGGTCTGTTGAAAAACATGGCCGCCAGGGGGCCATTTGTTGTTCATTCTTCATGAAACTTAGTTAGAACATTTGTTCTATGATATCTTGGGCAAAAAAAAACAGGTCATTTCTTTTTATTTCAGATGAGCGACTTTGGGCCTTTCAGGCCCTGTTGTTATTGGTTTAGGTTTTTAAGGCTTTATTTCTAACCCTAAGATACTTGTAAGCAACACACAGCTTTTCTGGTCTTATGGTGGTTTCATAAAACCATTTTGACTATTTCTGAATGGGAAAGTTTTTAGGTTGAAACATCAAAATAACCCACTAATCTACATAGCCCTTGAATTAATATAGCCCCATAATTGGTCTCTCGAATTGTTGAACAGGTTACATCCAACTGTTACTTTAATTTATTGTTTCTTATCTATTTAATATTTTTGACATAGAGGCGAGAATGACTGACTTACAAATAGCTGTTTTTTACTGTATGTAAAGGCGTTATTAGTAGTAAAATATTTTATAGAGAACTGCGAACAAAAACTCATTAATGTCGTTACAGTGATAGCTCTGCAAGGTGTTCCATATAAGAGTGGCACGATACGTCTGCTGGCAAAGAATGGCTGCTGGCTGTCGTGCGTTACAGAGTGGTCAAGCTTTGTCAATCCATGGTCAAAGCGACTGGAGTTTGTCATTGGCAAACATACTGTTGTCAAGTAAGAGTGCTAAACATATTTTATATTGAAGGTTCTTTGATGTGGTCATGTTGATGAAAATATTCTTCAAGACTATATATTTTGATAGGTTGAAAATTCAGAGTTAAGACAAAAAGTGCATTTTAGTCACTTTTGTATTCATAAGATTATGTGTAGGAGTGTTGTTGAAAGAAATTTAATTTTAAGTAGAGAATATTCATATTTTCTGTAGAACAAAATAAATAAAAATGTATACTATTTCAGCAATAGTGCATATGAATGTTGTGTTGGATTGTAAAACATACAATTATAATCCATGCTTTATTCACAGCAATTGCTATACATGTAACGCCTTATTGGTATCACCATGTGACCTTTCCTATGTCATAATCCAAGACTATTTAGGTTTTTAAATGACCTCCATGACCTTGTAACCTGAATTCTTACCTATGAAACCTTTACTGTAACAGTATCCATGCATTGGACCTAGAGTCATACAAATGTCACATCTGTTACATGGTAAGCTGTGTTACATTAGTTTCGATTACCATGTGACCTTGACCTGTGACCTCTATCATCAGGGGCCCAGAGAATGTGGACATCTTCTGTGAAAGGTTCACCCGGCCCACCGTGGAGGAGACGCCCCATGAGGTGCTGCTGGCCAGACAAAAGATCAAGAACCTTCTGCTGCAGGTAATGTTGTCATGGTTACTGGACATTTGAATTTTAGCATAGTAGCATTGTCATTGATACATAACAGTTGATTTTTTAAGGCAAAGTTTTTTTTAGATGGTGACAATTTACTGTAAAGGAATTTTTTAATAACCATGAAGGGGTGATAGTGGTGATCATCATTGATAATTATGGTGCTTGTTGTTGTTGGTTACATTCTTACTGATACTGATTATACCCATTGCTTTTGATTTTAACTCCGGTTACTTTTTGTGCTCACAATTTGTATAGTATCTCTAACAATATTATTGCAGTGATATTGTGAATGTTTCAATCATTACTGCCAAGTAAACATTAAATTGAAATGACTTACTCGCGTTTCTCACACTGGCTTTTTATGTTTGCTTACAGCCTGTGGTGACTATATACCTGGGAGAGGAGAACCAGAAAAGTCAGAGGCCCCGGCCCATTGTCGCCATCGCTGGTAAGTTCTTTACTCATACATTTTGTCGTAATCTGGCAAAACTGGGGGTAATGCATGAGAGTAAAGATTCAGCCCAGATTAGCCTGTGAAGTTTGCAATGAAACAGGAACAACTTTTTTCTGCTTGTATGGATTTTTTCGTTAAAAGGATGTCCGTTATAGACGAAAATCCAGTGTAGGCGGAAATTGTTGTCCTTGATAAGCACCTTGCACTTTCGCCCTAAACTTGATTTAAGCTAACAGGAGAATTAATGGAAAAAATAATACAACACAGGGTTCGACACTAAGGCACGTCCGACAGACATTGTCTAGTAAGATCGGTGGTCGGGCTAGTAAAACTGCGGGCTAACGTGTCCGACTGGTCGTCTATAAATTAAAAAAAATCTATACTGATTCAAATAACTATAAATAACTGCTGTGAAAACCTTTACTTTTAATGTGTAAAATTACTCTTGTATCCGTTATTTCCATTAAAACAAAACTAGTATATTTAAATAAACGGGGAGCATTCACATGATTCATCGCTATTTTAGACACAAAGGAGAGCTTCCTGCAGAAATTGTTTGTTTCAATTGGTCAAGTTGTCATGAATATTAATGATTTTCTGCAGTGTCGTAAAACTGTAGGGCATGATTTTACAACTTCTATCGAAAATCGGTATTGTCAATGTAAACTTTTTTGCGTAGCAAACAAGATAATTTAATTTAAAGAATGGCTTTGTTCAAGTTCGGATTTTTGTCCGACAAATCAGTTAATACAAAAGAATCCGACGCTTAACTGACACGAAACGTAAATATAAAGAAACACAAAAACGTCAATTTTATCATAGATGGAAACTCGAGTCAGTTCCCATGGCTTGCATTTGACGAAGAAAAGCAAAAAAAGGTTATTTTATTGTTTTACTATATGCATAAAAAAATCTGGTGTTCACTGATTATGTACTGATAAATCCTGATTTAACAGTTACATGACACAATTGTGTTCATTTGCTATGTCATTTATGGTCTAGTAAACATCAGGTTCGGGCTAGTACATTTTAAGAGGAGCTGGTCCGACGGTCTTGCTGTAAAAAAAGTTAATGTCGAACCCTGCAACAAAAGCAGAAAGTGTCATCCCTGATTAGCCTGTGCGGACTGCACAGGCTTCTGTGGAAGGACACTTAATGCACATGCATAAAACCCCAATTTCATGAGCAATGCTCATATGTATTTACAGAAGATATCGACTATGTCTCCACGGCCATGTCCTCAGAGGCGGCGACATTTAAGAAGGACACGATACTGAGCTGTGACCCAGATAAGCAGGCCTTGCACGGCACAGGAATACTGTTCAAGGAGAACGCCATCAGTAGAGCTTACGAGCAGCTCAGCTACACCAGCTGTATTAAGAAGTAAGTTCTCATATTAACAAGAATCCAAAACAATGTTGCGTCTTGTACCTCATGACTTCTCGTATTGTCTAGAATACAAAATAATGTTGTATCTTGTACCTCATATAAGCTTGTCATTGTGTATCTTTATTTTGGTATTTAGGTCCATGAAAAGGAGCTTTCATCTCTTTCTGAGAATTAGAATTATATTAGCCTTCCCAGTCTCAACAGGGTAGTTATGGGCGACACTTTCTGCACTGGATTTTTATGCCCCTGAAGGGTGGCTTACAGTTTTTGAACTGTCCGTCTGTCTGTCTGTTATTCAGTCTCTCCGTCAGTCCGAAAACTTTAACATTGGTCATAACTTTTGCAATATTGAAGATAGCAACTTGATATTTGGCATGCAAAGGTCAAGATCATCCTTCAAGGTCAAAGGTCAAATATATGGCTTCAAAGCGGCGTAGAAGGGGGCATTGTGATTCTGACAAACACATCTCTTGTTGTTTTGTAGAGACTTCATGTAAATGAAAATTTCCATAAATTTGGAAGAGTCGCTCCTGATTAGCCTGTGCAGACTGCAGACAGGCTAATGTGGCAAGAGACTTTACGCACAAGGCTAATGTGGCAAGAGACTTTACGCACAAGGCTAATGTGGCAAGAGACTTTACACACAAGGCTAATGTGGCAAGAGACTTTATGCACAAGGCTAATGTGGCAAGAGACTTTACGCACAAGGCTAATGTGGCAAGAGACTTTACGCACAAGGCTAATGTGGCAAGAGACTTTACGCACAAGGCTAATGTGGCAAGAGACTTTACGCACAAGGCTAATGTGGCAAGAGACTTTACGCACATGAATTAACCCAAGTTTTATCAGAAGAAGGCTCATATTATTAAAAAAATGTGTCTTGTTCTGAGAAAACTGGGCTTAATGAATGTGCGTAAAGTGTCGTCCCAGATTAGCCTGTTTAGTTGGCACAGGCTAATCAGGGACGACACTTTCTGCCTTAACTTGATTTTCTGTAAGGAGGGACCTCCCTGAAAACAAAAAAACTATTAAAGCGGAAAGTGTCGTCCCTGATTAGCCTGTGCGGACTGCACAGGCTAATCTGGGACGACACTTTACGCACATGAATTAAGCCCAGTTTTCTCAGAACAAGACACAAATAATGTTGTATCTTGTACTTCATGAAATCCATTCTACAGCCATTCTACCCCTACCTTTGATTTAACCCTTTACCACTAAGATAGGTATTTTGACACATTTGTTGTCCCGTAGAAAGTTACATGTAGACTAGTTAAATAAATTTCTTACTAAATTCAAGTTTTAAAGGCTTCATTTACAACCCTAAGATACTGATGAGCAGCAAACAACATAAAACCTGAACAGAGTGCGAGTTACTCGCAAGCTGTTCTGGCTTTATGCTGGTTGCAAAAGCTATTTTCACTTTGCTTCTAAAGGGGGACAGGGTTAAATAGGGAATTAATTTTAGAAACTGGCATAATTATGTGCTTTAGGAACTTGTTCTTGTGACCTTTGAGTTCGTCAACTGATCGCTATGATAATGTGGCAGAAATAATGTTTACAGTGGCAGAACATGCAACTTAATAAAATAAGTGGCACATTTGAAAAATGGGGCTTCATACTTGTGTGTATACTGTGGTTCCAAATTAGCCTGTGCAGTTCAAATAAGCTAATCAGATGTGACACTTATAGCTTTTCTGTGTGCAGACTGCACAGGCTGATCTGGTGTGAACATTTATGCACATGCACAAAAATCCCCGTTTTCTCGGCGCGTGGTCAAATAAAAGGAGTCTTGTGAGCAAAATAGCGCATTGTCCGACTCTGAGTGCATTGCGTACTTGTGATATTTTCAGGTTCCTGCTTAGTCAGCCCCAGTGTTTCTCCAGCGACTCTGAGGTCAGGAAGAGTTCATCTGAAGACGGCTTTGATGACGACTCACTTGTGGCAATCAGTAAGTGTAACCATGCAAAATATATGTCCTATCTGGGTAGAGTTACCATAGCAATGATGAAGGAGAACTCTTTGGTTATCAGTTTATGTTACTATGGAAACGTTTATGTATTTCCTTGCAATGCATGTGTACAAAACAAAATTATGAATGTGGACTCTTATACTATCAATTAGTGTTACCATGGAAACATAGGTCTTAGTAACTTATGGTTACCATGGCAGTCATTCAAACCTGTAGTTGTAAGTTATCAGGACTTACAATTGTGAGGGCAAGAAAAATTACAGTAAAATAACCCAGTTTGGACAAGTTTGGCTTTGAATTTTACAAAACTATCTTACATGAATTTTCTATTGCAATGATTTCGATTCAATTTTATCTGATATTGATTTGAAAATAACTTTTTTCAAAATGGTTAACACAAGCAAAGCGAAGTCAAAGAAATTGAAAATTGATTTCATTAATCTAAAATTAATTTTGGAGAGTATTTTCCTAGCTATGTTCAATCACTGGTGTTTCAATAAATTGCCATTGCTCATTTATATACAAAGAAAGAAGAAATTTTTACAACTAAGTCTCCCGTGGCATATGGTAGTTTTGCTTAAAGAATGTAAGATATAAAACTCGTTCTTGAAAAACGTGGCTTAATGCATGGCAGTAAATTGTGGTGCCAGATTAGTCTTTGAAGTCTGCACAGGCTAATCAGAGATATAAATGTGCGCCTTAACTGGATTATGGGCTGCACAGGCTTATCTGGGAAAGCACTTTAACCCTTTGAATGCTGGGAAATTTGTCTTCTGCTAAAATGTCGTCTGCTGAATTTCTTAAATTAGCATTTTCTTCGATTTTTTTCAAAGAATACTATCCGAATAGCAAACAGTTTGGATCCTGATGAGACGCCACGTTCTGTGGCGTCTCATCTGGATCCAAACTGTTTGCAAAGGCCTTCAAAATCCGGTTCCTGCACTGAAAGGGTTAAGCACATGCATTTGGCCCAGTTTTCCCCGAACAAGGCTCATATTCTATGTTTCCTGGAAACGTACAATAAAGATTGGCTTAAGTGTAATAATTATGCAATAACGTTGCATCTGAAAACTTGCAAATAATGGATTTTCTTATATAGAGACTCATATGTAGCACGTGTTTCCCAACAGATCTCTCGGCCGGCAAGCCCATAGGAAAGTGGATCAAGGCCAGCATAGACGACATGGTGTACAACAAGCGTGTCAAGGTTCCCAGGCTGTCAGAGGAGACCAGAAGCCTTCCATCTCTCAATGACGCTTTCTGGAAAAATGCTACTATATGTGAGTGTCCGATTACCATTTTCACGTACATCTCTAAAATCTTATAAATTTGTAAAAGTGGAATGAAGCTTAAGTCTTTCTCAAATCTTTAATTGACTATTGCGATTTTTGTGTTTGTCTTTTTTTCTTATAACTAGTGATTTACTGTTTTATTAGCAGTTAGTCACAGAGAAACACCGTTTATGATTAATTATTATTTTATTTAATATCTTTATTTAAACATGAATCTCATCATTATGTTTGGCTTAATGCATAGTCAGTGAAATCCTGTCTTTATAGATCTGTAGACATATTGTGATGCGCCTGTTGGTTTTTTCCTCTATACATATTAGGCTAACCCAAAATGATAGATTCATTTAGCATTAATAATGTTTCCTATAAAGAGTTCATTCTTAAACAAAATGATGTTGTACTTGAAAACAATCTGAACGTCAACATCACCTTTACTCATATGGACCATGACATGAAATAATGCTGCAGGTTCGAATCTTGGGTTACCAAAAGTGACGCATTGTGTCTATCATTAATACCTCGCTCTTGAAAATTTTGATGCTTGCATGGATGCTATCTATGAACATTTTCAACACACCCACTTAACATGATCTCATTTTGACATTGACCTAATTTAAGATTTAGATGCATTCACATTGGCCAAGAAATCCATGCTGACGATGCTTCTGCCTGGCGCATATGTGTTTATTGAGCTCCTTGTCTTGTTGGTAAATCTGAACAGATATTAAGCGGAACAAACATTTAAAAATCTGAACCTGAGTAAAATTATCTTGAGGATTTTAATATATTTGTATCATTTCTCTATTTTGTTTCAGTTTCCAGGGATGAATTCGAATTTGACATAAGTGTTCCAAAACCACCTAGCTTTGGAAGCAGTACCAAGGTATTGTAGAAAGGGGGACATAACTTTGAAAATCTTACCAAAGACGACACTTTCCACTTTTATGAAATTTGTTGTTTAAATGATTTCTCTTCTGAGCTATAACATTGTTTAGGCAGAAAGTATTGTCCCTGATTAGCCTGTGTTGGCTGCTCAGGCTTATCAAACCTTTCGCACATTGATAGAGCCGCATTTTCACAGAGCATAGCTCATTTAAAGTTGTAGTTAACCCCCAAGTTTTGGTCTTCTGACGTCCGAAATTGCAGCTGTAGAAATTTCAGGACTTCTAAAACGCAATGGTGAACATGTTGTAAAGAAAATTAATCTGTCTAAATATGCATGTTCTGTGAATTATTAATACTCAATTGATTTGAATGTTTGTAATGATTACCAAAACCTTGAAATTAGACAAGCAAAGCCTCAAACATCAGTGGCAAAAGAGTTCAGAATTTAGACTTCCAGTTTTCAATATTTTTTTCAAGCCTTTTTGTTAAGATACCCGTTGTCTCAGATATAGAATTGAATCTTTGAAAAAAAAAATTAGGGTCATTGTTTTAAGTAACTGACAGAAAAATGTGCATCATTATATAGGAGCAGAGTCTAGCTCTCTTTCATGGACAAGTTTTTGTTATGATAAAACAGTATCCTATCAATATGTAGGCTTAATTTAAGGCAGAAAAATGGCAAACCAATCACCTAATCAGCCATTCAACCCCTCCCCCGTCCACACAAAAAAAAGAATATTTTTTATCAATACTGTATCATCTTTTCTGTATTTTAGCATGTTTTTCTGTGTCGGCAGGTACTTGTGTCCGAGCAAGAACACAGAGACCTTGAGAATCTCCCTGACCCAGTGGTCACAACCCGCGACCAACTGAAGCAACAGCAGCCCCCAACCCCCACCACAGAGACCACCCAGACGGAGGCCGGTCGCTGGCCCGTGATGCACCTGACGCGAGAGTCCCTCCTCAATCACACCCTCATGCAGGAGCAGCTCTACCTGGCCTCGGCCAGTCCCGAGAGGAACGTACTCTTCTTAAACGAGTGTCGAGATGTTGACAGTCCTGTCAGCCACGGAAGGAGAAACACGCTGAAGCGAATGCACTCCCCAGATATGAATTTCAAGCAATGTAAGAGCGGCAGGAATAACGAAGGTCAGAGGATTATTACGCCTACCTCAATTCTTAATCCGGTTTTTCCGCTGCACCCATTTGACAGCAAGGATAGTTTCCGCTCACTGGTCCGGGTCAAACAGATGGTGGTGCCGATGCAGATGTACCCAATTGTGTCGCGGTCCGTCACGCAGTTCAGAGAGGGTCAACAGCTTCCACCTGGGATAACAAGCTCGTCAGGTAGGGAACAGGGAACACAGCGATTTATTAGTTTGTGATTAATATGAAATATTTAAAATTCAAACCCCATATTTTGCCTAACCCTTTACTGCACAGATGCCAAATATCTTTACATGTATGTTGTCGCTTAGAAAATCAAATTTACTTAAAGAGCTTTCTTAAGAGATTCAATTGTACAGGCTTTATTTCCAACCCTAAGGTACTGATGGCCAGCAATCAGCATAAATCCTGAACAGCGTGGAAGTAACTTTCAGGCTGTTTTGGTTTTATGCTGGTTGCATGTAGCCTTTTTATGTCCCCCACCACTATAGTGGGGGACATATTGTTTTTGCCCTGTCGGTTGGTTGGTTTTATTTGTTTGCCCAAACATTAACATTTTGCCATATCTTGCAATATTGAAGATAGCAACTTCATATTTGGCATGCATGTGTATCTCATGGGGCTGCACATTTGGATTAGTTAAAGGTCAAGGTCTAGGTCATCCTTCAAGGTCAAAGGTAAAAAAAACAAATCCAAGGGAAGTAATAAGCTTTAAAGGGAGATAATTATCTGAACCTGCCAAATGATAAAAAAATAAAATAAATCAAAGCGGCGTAGAAGGAGACATAGTGTTTCTGACAAACACATTTCTTGTTTACTTTGTTTTTGATTTGGAAAGGGGAAAGGGTTAAATAAATTGTCATTCATTGAAAATGACCAACAATTTCTTTCCCATGCCCCGGCTTATTTTCTGTACTTCTCAACTTCAAATCATTATTTATTGATAAATAACCCTTGCTTCAATTAGTTCTTAACAAGCACACTTTTATTATGGTACTCATGTGCCTTATAAGGTTATGAATAAACCTTGCTCTAGGAAAACAGAGCTTAATGTATGTGCCAACAGTATTGTCCTTTGCTAGTCCATGCAGTCTTCAATGTATGTGCAAACAGTATTGTCCTTTGCTAGTCCATGCAGTCTTCAATGTATGTGCCAACAGTATTGTCCTTTGCTAGTCCATGCAGTCTTCAATGTATGTGCCAACAGTATTGTCCTATGCTAGTCCATGCAGTCTTCAATGTATGTGCCAACAGTATTGTCCTTTGCTAGTCCATGCAGTCTTCAATGTATGTGCCAACAGTATTGTCCTTTGCTAGTCCATGCAGTCTTCAATGTATGTGCCAACAGTATTGTCCTTTGCTAGTCCATGCAGTCTTCAATGTATGTGCCAACAGTATTGTCCTTTGTTAGTCCATGCAGTCTTCAATGTATGTGCCAACAGTATTGTCCTTTGCTAGTCCATGCAGTCTTCAATGTATGTGCCAACAGTATTGTCCTTTGCTAGTCCATGCAGTCTTCAATGTATGTGCCAACAGTATTGTCCTTTGTTAGTCCATGCAGTCTTCAATGTATGTGCCAACAGTATTGTCCTTTGCTAGTCCATGCAGTCTTCAATGTATGTGCCAACAGTATTGTCCTTTGCTAGTCCATGCAGTCTTCAATGTATGTGCCAACAGTATTGTCCTTTGCTAGTCCATGCAGTCTTCAATGTATGTGCCAACAGTATTGTCCTTTGCTAGTCCATGCAGTCTTCAATGTATGTGCCAACAGTATTGTCCTTTGTTAGTCCATGCAGTCTTCAATGTATGTGCCAACAGTATTGTCCTTTGCTAGTCCATGCAGTCTTCAATGTATGTGCCAACAGTATTGTCCTTTGCTAGTCCATGCAGTCTTCAATGTATGTGCCAACAGTATTGTCCTTTGCTAGTCCATGCAGTCTTCAATGTATGTGCCAACAGTATTGTCCTTTGCTAGTCCATGCAGTCTTCAATGTATGTGCCAACAGTATTGTCCTCTTCTAGTCCATGCAGTCTTCAATGTATGTGCCAACAGTATTGTCCTCTTCTAGTCCATGCAGTCTTCACAGGCTTATCAGGGACGACACTTTTCCCCTTGTCTGGATTTTTTTTCCAGAAAAGTCTTCTTGACCAAAAATTCCATAAAAAGGGGGAAGTATCTGCAAACTGCACAGGCTGATCAGGGACAATACTTTAGGATGTATTAAGCCCCTTTTTACCAGAGCAAGGCTCATATATTTAAAACAGAGCAATAACTCACAGATTCCTGCTGCTATCTGCAGGTATGACATTCCGGCAAGGGGAGATGATGGGATTCCAGACAACAGACAGCTCTCCAAGGGTGACAAATGTTGGCCTCCCCATCCCCGTACACCAACTTAACAGCTACCTCATGCAGCAGGGCAACATGCTCATGCCCAAAATGTCTACCAGACCTATGAGGAAACTTCCGGAGGTTTGTTGGCTTGCTTAAGTTGTAACATGCTCATGCCCAAAATGTCCACAAAGTCTGAGAAAAACTGCCTAAGGTTTATTGGCTTGCTTTAGTTGTAACCCTCATATAACCAGTTTGACGCATTATTAGTCCCTTAGAAAAAAACTATGAGGTTTGATGGACTACTTAACTCTCTACCACTCATATAATCTTTTTTGAAACCTGCATGAAACCTGAGCAGACTGCGAGTAACTTGCAGGCTGTTCTGGTTTTATGCTGTTTGCAAAGGTCATTCTTACTTTGCTTCTTATGGGGGAAAGGGTCTGGAACCACACTTTATATAATGCTTTAACCCTTTCAGCGCGGGAACCGAATTTTGAAGGCCTTTGCAAACAGTTTGGATCCAGATGAGACGCCACAGAACGTGGCGTCTCATCAGGATCCAAACTGTTTGCTATTCTGATAGTATTCTTTGAAAAAAATCCAAGAAAATGCTAATTTTAGAAATTCTGCAGACGACATTTTAGCAGACGACAAATTTTCCAGCATGCAAAGGGTTAAGCCTTTTTCGAGTATGTAATTTATGGTGACTTTGTATATTTATAGAAGAGCAAGCTGCCAGTGTGGACTACTTCGGATACGTCGTCCACGGAGGAGACCCTCTCATCCTTCTACATTCTGGAGTCGTCTGGGCAACCCACTAGACAGGTAACAGTGGGTTATTTTTTGTTTCGGTCAAATTTGAGGCCAAAATTTGACCCCATTCTCAATCAGTGTAATTTTCAATTTGTCTCTTGATCAAGCTATATGAGTTGAACCTTAGCAAATCCCATGTTACAAACACTTGTACTTTACATTTTAAAGCAAAACTCACGCAATTACCCAATTGAAGTCCAAATGATGTGATTTTGTCTACTCCATAGGACCTCAGGGGTGTGATTTGTTTCCCTTCAGCTAATGTGCCCCTCATTTAATGCCAAACAGGTTGTACACATACCCGGTAGGTGCTAACTTTGCTCATGTGCTGTCAATTAAAATTGTTAGGATTTGTATTAACCAGTAAGTAAGTAATTATACCCCCCCCCATTTAGCACTAAGTTTTACATTATTATGCCCCCCTTCGAAGAAGAGGGGGTATATTGCTTTGCACATGTCGGTCGGTCCGTCCACCAGATGGTTTCCGGATGATAACTCAAGAACGCTTAGGCCTAGGATCATGAAACTTCATAGGTACATTGATCATGACTCGCAGATGAACCCTATTGATTTTGAGGTCACTAGGTCAAAGGTCAAGGTCACTGTGACCGGAAATAGTAAAATGGTTTCCGGATGATAATTCAAGAACGCTTATGCCTAGGATCATGAAACTTAATAGGTAGATTGACCATGACTCGCAGATGACCCCTATTGATTTTGAGGTCACTAGGTCAAAGGTCAAGGTCACGGTGACCCGAAATATTAAAATGGTTTCCGGATGATAAGTCAAGAACGCTTATGCCTAGGATCATGAAACTTCATAGGTAGATTGATCATGACTCGCAGATGACCGCTATTGATTTTCAGGTCACTAGGTCAAAGGTCAAGGTCACAGTGACAAAAAACATATTTACAAAATGGCTGTCACTACAACTGAAAGCCCATATGGGGAACATGCATGTTTTACAAACAGCCCTTGTTAGTCAATGATTTTATGGATTTACTGGTCCACAACTTTAACAAAAACACGTATGAAAATAACCTATGAAAATTCCTAATCATGTGTTTAAATAAGAACTGCAAGAATTATGTAGATAGACATGGTTAATTCCAATAATGTGCTTAAATAATAACTCCAAGAGTTATGTAGATAGACATGGTTAATTTCAATTTGAACTAGAAATTAAAGCAATCCTTCAATATTTCAATTTAAACAATATTCTTAATTCTTAGATTTAAGTCTAAGAATGGGTTGGCGAATAATTACCCTGATTTTACACTCTGTTCCCCCTGTACAATATTCTGGATTTATCTGGATCACAAAATAAACACAGGATATGTATGTGGATTACATTGGATATTAATGTCTGTCTTGCCTATATAAATACAACGTTAAACAATTTTATCATGTGAATGTGTCAGTACCGGTATACCCCAGAAATGTCCCATTAAAAAAAAAAAAGAGTCAAAGTAGTTCAAGAATCGCATTTCTGAGTGTAAATTATCTTCATCTAAGTCTAAAAATGTTTTGGTAAATACGGTCTCTGATTGTACTTTCTCTACCCATAGTACAATGAGATGGTCCTCCAGTCTCTGGCCCGACAGATGGGTGACCCGCAGCACAAGGGCCTGCACCCCGCACCCTGGCTGCAGCGGGTCAACTTCTCCGACAGCATGCAGTACCGCTACCAGCTCCAGTGCTCCAAGAAGCAGGTGCTCTCTAAGGTCTTCATGGAGGAGCTGGCCAAGATGTCCCAGCCAATCGGCGTCCTCGAGCAAATTGACGAGGTCTTGGGCGTCGCTGATGGGCTGCCTATCATCGTAAGTTGTAGTTCTATTGTTTTTATGCCCCCTTTCGAAAAAAATGGGGCATATAGTGATCTGACTGTCCGTCTGTGTGTCTGTTTGTCCGTCTGTCCGTCTTTCCGGCACACTTTGCGTTTAGGTTTCGAAAAATGCTCATAACTTCTATGTCCATTGAGATATAACCTTCATATTTGGTATGCATGTGTATATGGACAAGGCCTTTCCATACGCACAATTTTTTTTTCCCCTGTGACCTTGACCTTGAACTTTGGTTCCGCGTTTAGGTTTCGAAATCTGCGTTTAGGTTTGGAAAAATGCTCATAACTTGTATGTCCCTTGAGATATTACCTTCATATTTGGTATGCATGTGTATATGGACAAGGCCTTTCCATAGGCACACATTTTTTTACCCCTGTGACCTTTACCTTAAAGTTATGGTCCGCGTTTAGGTTTCGAAATCTGCGTTTTGGTTTCGAAAAATGCTCATAACTTCTATGTCCCTTAAGATAAAGCCTTCATATTTGGTATGCATGTGAATATGGACAAGGCCTTTCCATACGCTCAAAAATTTTGACCCCTGTGACCTTGACCTTGAACTTAGGGTCCGCGTTTAGGTTTCAAAATCTGTGTTTAGGTTTCGAAAAATGCTCATAACTTCTATGTCCCTTGAGATATAACCCTCATATTTGGTATGCATGTTTATATGGACAAGGCCTTTCCAAACGCTCAAAAATTTTGACCCCTGTGACCTTGACCTTGAACAAAGGGTCCGCGTTTAGGTTTCGAAATCTGCGTTTAGGTTTCGAAAAATGCTATAACTTCTTTCAAAGCGTTTATAGGGGGCATATGTCATCCTATGGTGACAGCTCATGTTTAGTGTTGTTTTTTTTTACATACATTGTGCATACCAATCCGAGGTTTCATTTGAAGCAGACTTCTGCTTTTTGATGGAAGCTTTTTGCAATTTTATGAATTTGAACTCTGCCTTGCATCATTTGAATGCAAATGTGACCATTAACCCTTTCAGTGTGGGAACCGGATTTTGAAGGCCTTTGCAAACAGTTTGGATCCAGATGAGACGCCACAGAACGTGGCGTCTCATCAGGATCCAAACTGTTTGCTATTCTGATAGTGTTTTTTTAAACAAATCGAAGCAAATGCTAATTTTAGAAATTCAGCAGAAGACATTTTAGCAGACGACAAATTTCCCAGCATGCAAAGGGTTTAGCTTTCTCTCAAATATGCTTTATATCATACAATTTGTCTGTGTTTTTGCAAAGTAATGCATTTAAGTTTATGCATTACCAAATATTCAAAAATAAAATAGCTCTTGATTTCAGTAGTTTTATCAATGAAAATGTTCAAACACATGGGTCATTTTACTCATTGTTTCCAAAATCTTGAGAAATTCAATCTATGATAACAGAATAACAGTTTCTGCTCAAAGGCTTAATATTTAAAAGAAAAATGATGTATGTCGGTATTTTTTTTAAGGCTTCTTAATATTCTTGGAATGATCATCATTTTTTACCAACACAATAGCATTTGGGTTGCCTTTTCACAACTCCATAAAATATAACAGCTTAAAGGACTTTCCTTTCAAACAATATTGTGAAACTTGTACACAAGCCTGTGAACATGTTGTGTGAACAAATACATGTACTGGTATACAAATATATTTACATCTTCAATCACATGCAGTACAACGTGACCATAGCTCCAGAATTAGCTGCTTTAGTGTGAAAGTTGAATGTCTCGCTTGCTGCAAAAACAGCTTGTTTACTTGTATTGATCCCTGAGCAGTAGCGGTTGGAAACTTTCAAGGTATGGAGTAATGGCGATATCTGAGATTTGCAATGGCTGGCTTCTTGCCTATGAAATGACGTTTAATGGCGTATGTATGTTTTCTTCTTTGCCTGTATATTTATTGGAAATTATTTCTTCAATATTTGATGGTATGCTTGCAATGACAGGATTTCATAAACACATGTTTTGTTTTTGTCTTATGGTGTGTGTGTGTGTGTGGCAGGGTGAAAGAAAGGTGGTTTCCGTGACTGTTTACCGGTAGTAATTTTTGTGCTTGTTTACAACGTTATTTCTGTTAGCATAAACACATTTATACAGATTTTTATAAGTAAGAGAATGGACGAGTCAATAATTTGGTTGATATCAAGAAAAGTACCATTCATGGATACTGGATAGTTGCTATAGTTTACTTTTAAGTAGAGCTTCGTATGTGATTGTTTTAAAAACAACTGTTAAAATACCACTATATTATAGCTTGCAGTCTGTTTAGGTTCAGATTTTATGCTGTTTGCTGCTCATCAGTAACTAAAGGTTGAACATGAAGCCTTTAAAACTTGAATCTAGTTAGAAAGGTCTTTAATAAAATGTATTTTTTTAAGGGACTACAAATGCATCAAAATACATATCCAAGTGGTAAAGGGTTAACAAACAAATACCATACAAGCAGAAAGCGCTTCCTCATAGGCCATAGAAGACTGATGAACATGCATTACACACCCTTGTCCCAGATCAACGCTCAAACATAAGATGGCATGTTTATATAAATGAGCTGCATTCTGAGGAAACTGGGCATAATGCATGTGCGTAAAGTGTCGTCCCAGATTAGCCTCTGCAGTCCGCACAGGCTAATCAGGGACGAATCTTTCCGCCTAAATTGGATTTTTGCTAAAAAGAGACTTAAAAAGCGGAAAGTGTTGTCCCTGAGATTAGCTTGTGCGAACTGCACAGACTAATCTGGGACGATACTTTGTGCACATGCATTATGCCCAGTTTTCTCAGAACAGGACTGGTATAAATGTGCTCACTTGTTTCAGGACCAGGAGCATGACGACGTGATCTTCAACTCCGAGCTGCACAACCCATGCTCGTGCATCACTGCCACCTGTTGTAACAAATGGAACACAGAGGACCACGGGATATCGGATATGTTCAAACACATGTGCAAGAAGGGCAAAAAGAAGGAGAAACACGTGAAAATGTCTTCTAAACCAAAAGTGATGCATAAAGATGCTGCAATGCAGACTGACTTCGGCTTTAAAATGGAAATGGACGAAGAAGCTGAGAACGAGACTGAAGCTGAAATTGGTGCTCGGGATGGTATCGTTATCGACATTCAGGATAGCGAAATGCTCGGAAAGTCGACAAAGTCGGACTCGTGTAGCAACAAGAGTGAGGACATGTTCATTCGATGTGATATGAGCACAGATTCTGGCAATTCCCTAAATACTAGTGATATCACCCCAAGCGACCAAAGAAGTAACAACGAAAACGGTAGCTCATTAAAAGAATCTGACGGTGACGCTATGTCAAAGAAATCTGACTCCAGTTCTAGTGATAAACAAGTGATATCTTCGGAATCAGAATTGGATACAAAAACATCCATCATCGATGAACTCTTTGAGAGTTTGTTTATCGATTTAGCCGTGTGTTTTCCTCAGTGTCATTCCGATATGGTGCCGTGGTTAGTTGACGTGGATTTTGATGATAACCTGCAGATGAATTACCACATGGAGTGCAAGGACAGTGAGCTAATCTTGCAAAGGGACAGAACTAGGATCGAGGCAATGGGTGAACCAGATCTAGTGCGAACTCAGTTGTGTGCCCTTATGGAAGACATAAGTTCAAACGCTGACATTTCCTCGATGATGGTCGGCAGCGAGGCTAGTTCTTTTGTGACAGACAATTTGTCCTAAATGGAATTAATAGACTGCGCTTTTCTACATATCTCATTCTAGGTTTTTAAGAAATGTTACATTGGAATCTTTCATTTTCTTGAATGCATCTCGCTTGTTATATTTAATGTTAATTCATTGGTGAGTACACAGAATTCAAAATATTCTGTACTTGTATAGAGCTGATTTTTGCTAATGTTTAGCATTTCATTTCCTAAGTTCATAACAAATTTATTTCACATCACTTATAAATACGTTCCTATTATTTGAGTTGTTGCACATTATTTTGAAGTATTTGTACAGTTTTTATACGCCCGTCTATGACGGGACGTATTATGGTATACCCCGCGTCCGTCTGTCCGTCCGTCCGTCCGTCTGTTAATGTCGTAGGCTACGTCAAATATCCTTTGACAGATTTTCTTCAAATTTTAACACAATCTTAATATTGATAAACCCTGATCCCCTTTCGTTTTTGACGGAATTCTGAATTGTCGTTCCAGAGTTATGGGACTTTGTTCGTCAAAATTTCGTGATTTCATTGAATTTCCTACTGTAGCTCAAATATCCTTCGATGGATTTTTTTCAAATTTCAACACAATCTTAATTATACGCCCGTCTATGACGGGACGTATTATGGTATACCCCGCGTCCGTCTGTCCGTCCGTCCGTCCGTCTGTTAATGTCGTACGCTACGTCAAATATCCTTTGACAGATTTTCTTCAAATTTTAACACAATCTTAATATTGATAAACCCTGATCCCCTTTCGTTTTTGACGGAATTCTGAATTGTCGTTCCAGAGTTATGGGACTTTGTTCGTCAAAATTTCGTGATTTCATTGAATTTCCTACTGTAGCTCAAATATCCTTCGATGGATTTTTTTCAAATTTCAACACAATCTTAATTATACGCCCGTCTATGACGGGACGTATTATGGTATACCCCGCGTCCGTCTGTCCGTCCGTCCGTCCGTCTGTTAATGTCGTACGCTACGTCAAATATCCTTTGACAGATTTTCTTCAAATTTTAACACAATCTTAATATTGATAAACCCTGATCCCCTTTCGTTTTTGAAGGAATTCTGAATTGTCGTTCCAGAGTTATGGGACTTTGTTCGTCAAAATTTCGTGATTTCATTGAATGTCCTACTGTAGCTCAAATATCCTTCGATGGATTTTTTTCAAATTTCAACACAATCTTAATATTGATAAACCCTGATCCCCTTTCGTTTTTGACGGAATTCTGAATTGTCGTTCCAGAGTTATGGGACTTTGTTCGTCAAAATTTCGTGATTTCATTGAATGTCCTACCGTAGCTCAAATATCCTTCGATGGATTTTTTTCAAATTTCAACACAATCTTAATATTGATAAACCCTGATCCCCTTTCGTTTTTGACGGAATTCTGAATTGTTGTTCCAGAGTTATGGGACTTTGTTCGTCAAAATTTCGTGATTTCATTGAATGTCCTACCGTAGCTCAAATATCCTTCGATGGATTTTTTTCAAATTTCAACACAATCTTAATATTGATAAACCCTGATCCCCTTTCGTTTTTGACGGAATTCTGAATTGTTGTTCCAGAGTTATGGGACTTTGTTCGTCAAAATTTCGTGATTTCATTGAATGTCCTACCGTAGCTCAAATATCCTTCGATGGATTTTTTTCAAATTTTAACACAATCTTAATATTCATAAACCCTGATCCTCTTTCATTTTTGACGGAATTCTGAATTGTCGTTCCAGAGTTATGCGACTTTGTTCGTCAAAATTTCGTGATTTCATTGACTGTCCTACCGTATCGGATTTACCATGTTACAATGTTAAATTATCAAGTATTCACATATTCAACTGGATGAGATTTGACTGGAACATTGGAATTCCATACACGCATACATATACTCAAAAAAAGATATGGTATGAATGTCAAGGAGACGGCGCTCCATGCTCATGTACTTATAAAATAAACCATGTATTCAAATACAAATAAACTGAAGTAAAAAAATGATTCAAAGGGTTATTTATTACCTTACTACTTCATTGGCGAACGACGGGCGTATCATGCGCTCATGGCGCAGCTCCTCAGTTAAATTTCTGATCCTAAATGCTGAAGCATTATCTCCACACTTGCTTACTATCAATGAGTGATGACAAACAATTGTCTTCAAACCATAAGGTCAAGGTGCACATTTGTTATAAATTGACTAAATTGAATGTGAAAGTAGACTTAATTGCAGATTTCACATTTTTTTACAAGACCAGGTAACTAATTTTGTAAAGTGCTAAACAACAAGTCTGAGGATTGCGAGGGTCAATTTCAGACTGATTATGCGACTATGTGGTGATTGGACGTGAAATTACACATGGATCGTGCTGTCCGCGCAGGCTAATCATGGACACTTTCCGCTTTTATGATATTTTTGGTTTCAAGAAAATATCTTATTAGCAAAAATATAGTTCATGCGGAAAGTGTCGTCCCTGATAAGCCTGTGCAGACTGCACAGGCTAATCTTCGACAACACTTTATGCATATGCATTAAATCCCTTTTTCACTGAGAACTGCCCATATACATGATATGGCAGTTTTCCTCCTACCTCTGTTGTAATAAGATCATTTCTCAGTTCCTGGCATAAGTATGTGCACTGGTAAACCTGCTAACACAAAAAGTTTGAGTAGCGGTATGTGAAGTAAACGTAGTTATCTGGCTGAAAAACTGTTTATAAATCCAAACAAGCAGTATTCTTGATTTGATTATATATTTTATATATGTATAGTTACCTCATTTGAAACTGAGATGTTGATACTTGCCAACCAAAGAATTGTACTCTCAAAGCTCTGAAGGCATATCTTAAGCTGTAACTTGTAAAAATTTTAGATCAAATTGTCAATGTTAATCTATTTTTTTCTGCTTTAACCGTTTATTCCTCAAATACGCATATTGACTTGCTTGTACTACTTCAGAAAATCAATTATATTATATACTTTGTAAACATTTATTAAAGTTTTAAAGGCTTCATTTCCAACCCTGCAATACTGATATATGTAGCAAACAGCAATACATCTGAAAAGCCTGGGAGTCACTCGCAAGCTGGTCTGGTTTTATGCTGGATTCCTGTAGCCATTTTGACTTTGTCTCTCAGAGGAAAGGGTTTATAGAAAGGATAGATTATCAATCAATTTAGTAATATTTACTTGTTTCAAATTGTTAAATAACAAAAGTCCTAGAAAAAATATAGCCAGAGACTAAAGAAATTATATCAAATTTTAGTAATTTCCTCAGTTTTTAACTCTTTCAGTGCTGGAACCAAATTTTGAAGGCCTTTGCAAACAGTTTGGATCCAGATGAGACGCCACAAAACGTGGTGTCTCATCAGGATCCAAACTGTTTGCTATTCTGAGAGTATTCTTTGAAAAAAATGGAAGAAAATGCTAATTTTACAAATTCAGCAGACGACATTTTAGCAGACGACAAATTTCTCAGCATGCAAAGGGTTAAGAATAAAAGAAGATTTGTCCATATGGTTTCAGGACCCGGTGCTCTGAACATTCTTTGGCTCTGGCTCTTCATTAAATGTTCAACGTTTAGTAAGCAAACCTCCATTATGCCATTCATTTACAGTTGTTATGTTTTGGACACATTTAATTTAGAGATGTATTTTTTATATGAAACCATCCTTCGCTTGAAATGGACTATAAGGATTCTGCATGGTATTTAAAGAAGACTTTGACCTACATTCAACTTAACTTTATTGATTCCCATTTTCCCATTAATTTCCTTGCAATCTAAATTGCATGGAAAGCATTTTAGATTCTTGGTTTTGATTGTCCTTTTTTTATGGAAATAGCACTGAAGAGCTTTTCCGTGAGCATTTTGATAACTTTTATTTTAAGCAGGGGAATGTGCTATTGCTATATTAAGTGAACTGTTTTATCATTGAATTTGTAGCAATGTTCTATTACAAAAACTAGTCAGTTTCATTATTCCATTTTCAAACAGATACGGGCCTAGATACTAACAGGTTGTGTCACATTCATTTGATCATTGTGTTCAGATGCTTATATATGTAGTGAATGAACAAAGCCCTTTGCTCACAATCTTTGAAGACTTCACATTTACTAGTTGACATTTATAACTGTTCTAAATATGTATTGAATAGTATTTTGGTTCTTAGTTTTAATTATATGAAATCATTTTTAGCATTTGTTGTGAATTTTCTGACCTGATTTTTTAAAATCCTCAACAAAATACTGTTTTATTTTACGTTTTATACATACAAAATTATACATTTCTGAAATAATGATGGGCAATATCAAATGGAAAAAGATTGAAAAAGAAGTATAATTACGTAATGGATTGTTATATACAAAATTCAATAAGTAATCAGTTGGTAAGAATGTGCGAATTGTTTTTCATCTATTTTTTTCTTTAAATTTGATGATTAAAACATTTTATTTGTTTAATTGTAAATGTGAGGTCTTTACAGATATTAATATATGTTTGTGCAATACTTGGAAGACGTGTAGCTTTAATTGTACAATTACTCATCTATTTCTTGTGCTAGCATTTTTGTGTTCACTCTTTGACACTGTTTTCCAAGGGTCATTCAAAGGCATCGTAACCTTCATTTTATAATGTACATATTTGTTCACCTTGAACTGTATATTATTTCTCATGTATGTGTCATAGGTGTGAAGAGAATGTCATTCAAATTTCTGGTATGAACACTGATTTGTTCTAACCAGAAAACTATTATTAAATGATGATATGTTAATAATGTCTCAGAAATTCCGCAATTAAACATCATTCAGTTTGTGTCACTTTTCTTAGGGAAATGTGTAAATTGTATTTAATGTTTGTGTATTTATTTCTAAGATCTTGCGTTTCTTATACATGTGTATTGTATTGTAAAGCGCTGGAAACATAAAATAATGGAAAGTTTTGGTCTTGTTTTCTGTTGGAATCCTTTTAAATGTATTAACCATATTGCACGAACATTACAGTTGAAATGAGTACTTTGGGCGGAATCATACACCATAATAAATTATGCAAATCAAGCACTACATGGCCTTTGTGTGCTAAACAACCAGCTCGTTTGCTATGAGTGTGTAAACGAAGCAACAACTTTACCCATTCATGCCTACTGGACTCTCCAATCCTTCTAAATTGAATCGTCTTATTTGCAAAATTAGGGATGTCTAGTATACTTATTTCTATATTTAGAATATTTCGTACAGAAATTCTTTTAAGCAAACAGCGCAGACCCTGATGATAGTCGCATCATGCGGCGTCTCATCTGGGTCTATGCAGTTTGCCAAGGCATTATTTATAGACGCTAGGCATATTTGGGTTAACCGTGCGAATATAACTCAAAACATGTATTTTGTGTCTATAAATAAAGCCGTGCATTTCTTTTAAGTGTGATAAAGCACATTTAATTTGAGTACGTAACTAAAGCAGCACATTGAATTTGTGTTCGTAAAGGAAAGAGAACATTTCCTCTAAATAAAGCTGCAAATTTTCTTTGAATGTATAATTAAGAAGTACTTTTCCCTCTTGTGTGCACATCAAGCAACACGTTTCATTTCATAATGTTAACCAAGAACGCAACACATTTCTTTTGAGTATGTAAAACGAGCAGCACATTTCCTTCGAGTGTGTAAACAAGCCGCACATTTGATTGCAGTGAGTAAAAAAGGCGTCACAATTTTACAGAGCCTGTAAATCGAGCTACACCTTTACTCTTAAGAGAGAAAAGCGGCACATATTTGTTTACTTTGAGTGTCACCATTTCAGTGTTTCATATGTCATTCCTCCCACAGATGCATCACTATCAGCGATATGAGGTCCCCCTTTTTAGCTGATCTCATTCGTTTTTATACAAAAAACAGTTTAAACATAATTAACTTTACTAGATTTATAGAAAAAAATGAGTTTGAAACACACGGTAATAAAGGGTTTATGGTATATATTTATCTTATGTCTTTTCCAAATAACACCTCTGTGAATTTAATGTAAATCGACCCGAGTGTTGGTTACTTAGAAGGAATGGGAGACCCTATTGATACTGGTTACCTTGGAGCATAGACAGACCTATTGACTTTGGTTTCAACAGGTCAAGGGCACAGATGGCTGTAGCATGAAATTCGTTTCTACACACCTAAATGATGCTACAACCATCCAAACAGATCTTACGGTTACTCGATAAGAAAGGATACGCCTATTTATGTTTGGTTCAAAAGTCAAACTCAATGTCACACAGACGCTTTGGGTAACTGAAATTGCCATATGCAAAATAGTTAGCTAAGGCTAACCTCTAGACGCTTGATTTTGAGGTAACTAGTCAAAGGTCAAAGTCACAGGATAAACCGTTTCCTCGCGGTACAAATATAACGTGTTTGACATATAATCATAACGAGAGCGCCGATGGCGCTGAAAGCATAGTTGCAAGATACAGGGAAGTTGCTGCTGAAGTAAATGTTTAGGTCAAAATATACTAAATAGTTTCCTTATATGTTTCGATGTAAAAGCGACAACTTTGAGCGAAAATAAATACAACATTTTGCACATAGAGATCCCCATAACCATACCTTTTCTTGACGGACATTCTTAGCTGAATCGATTTAAGCAATAAAAAGATATGTCATGTTCAAACCAAAAAAGAATTCGACTCAAATCAAAATCGACTGTTTTAGCGCCTTTTTTTTCGGCCGTTTTCTAGTGGATGGTAACCTTTTGCAGTGCCATTTTTTTACTTTAATCTCCAACTTTATCCTATTTCAGGTGTTTTGTAGTGAACACCTATGCTTACCCTATCAATATCTCCAAACGATAAAACCAGAACAACAGTCTAAAGTGTATAACATGCCTTCGAGGAAAATATGATGATTTGTTTAGAGAGTACAGCCCTTCATGACTCGATTATTTAGTCCTTCATGACTCGATTATTTAGTATATTGTAACCTAAACGATTGCTGACATCACGAGTCGCCCCCTTGTTACCAAATTGTTCTATTTTTAGAAACGGGAATTCCAAATAGTGACGAATGTGAATGGTTACAAAATGACATAACTATGAAAATAAATACGTAGAATTACATTATTTCACGCAAACCATTATGCAACCATCCGTTTTCTTTTCCGACTTGATACATTTACAGCTTTCAATTTAATATTTTACAGACACAACACTCGTCCAGAATTCGCGCGAATTCAATAAATCCGATGCCACATTTAAACCGTTAGCTCCACTCGTAACGTTAATTTCTGGCTCAAAGTAAATCATTTTAACTTCAATTAACACATCTCTATTACTTTCAAACTCTACTTCATCAAATCCATAGAAAGGCAGGTCAGAATCCATGTCATAAATCAGAAAACATTCATCGTACTCCGCCATTTTTTACACATTTTTAAAGAATAAAAGTGCTTTATGCCCCACTTCCTGCTGAGAATATGTTATAATTTCTATTTATAATTAACCGATGAAATGTTACATATCCTTAAACCAGGGCCTTATGAATTCAGTTATGTCAGGGACCTATCCAAACATGTTTGTATAGGTCCCTGGTTATGTAAACATTTGACCTCTCACAGACCAGTAAACAAAGGAAATAGAAATTAGGTGTGAGGTCACTATCAACAAGAACAGAATTGTTTTACGAACGAAATTTGTTTTAGTTTCTAAGAAGGTTTTTTCACGTAAAACGGTCTTTGAAAAATTCACTAAAAACGGTATCAGCAATATTCTTGAAAGAAAACGTTAGAAAAACGTTTCCAAAAAAAATTGTAAGAATTACCATATACTAAATTAAATAGATATTTCGTCTGATTTTTGATCAGGTAAGGCTTCATAATGGTCAACCGATCGATGTGGGTTTTCGAAATGTCGTATATCTTAAAACTGATTTTCTGGTTACTTTGGAGAAAAAGGCGACCCCTCATGATTTTTAAGGTCAATAGGTAAAACGCGAATGTAGTAATGGACAGCTTATTGATAGTAATGGAAGTAGCCTTCAGATCGCGACGTCAACTATTCAGAATTCTAGGTTAAGGGCTATTGTAAATTTGAACATAATATTAACAAAATCCGCATCATATCTAGAGAGCGCTGAAATGAAGAACTCCTAATCCAAATAATTTGGCGTAAACGGTTAATTCTGAGCTCTTTTTTTTACATAAAATGATACATATATATAGGAGTAGAAAACAAGTAACGATTGTTAAATCATTATTACACGTCAATCTCACTTGGTCGTAAACATTATAAAACAAAAGTTAAAGACTACGTGTCTATATACTCGTCGGCAGCATACATAGTTTACATCTGTTGTTTTGCGTGGGAAAAAAATTTGTTACCAGGTAAATAACAGATAATTGTTAAAAGGTTATGGATTCTGTTGGCATTTCTGTAGGCGTTATATAATATAAAAGGCCATAAATATCTGCTAATTGTTTTCTAGTGTTCGGAAACCGCGTGCTGCTGTTCACTTAAACTTGTCAAACTATGCCTGAACCGGTAAATCGAGACAATAACTGCGCAATTTAAAGACACGAATTAATTTAATTGAAGGAATGTATCATTAAATAATAAGATAGAGGGCAGTGGTGAAGTCTGAATTATGAGACTGTAGTCACGTGCATACTTCAGACGTGAGATGTTAAAATTGAGAGCATGTTTATTCCCCTAGTATCTACAGATTGAGCTATTAGCGATTGACTTTCTGTTTCACCGTCATTCCGTACGTGATTAATGTAAATGACACACTCCTTATTATGACAGTTACAATCATCTGCCTTTGAAATTATACGTATTCATATCTTTCATATTCTTTTTTAGACCAAATTGACGTGCTTCGTCTAACATCAATAATGCTCCATACACGCTTTTATAATTGCACGAATCGTGTCTCTGAACACTTTCACATACCCTCATTTTAAATTTTGATTGTCCTTGTTTGGGACTTGTGTGTACTAAGAATAGTTCAGATTATCCACATTATTGGTTAATATTGTAATAACTATACAAATGACTCGTTTCGTGTAACATCGATACAACTAAATATACAGCTTTGATACACGTATGGATGTTACCTATGGACTCTCTTAACACGCTCCATTTACATGGCATACCTTTTACCTTGAAATTTACCTACTTTAAAAATTGTTTGAATCGGTCGATTTATTTACACTAACACGTTGGACACATGCAGCATCTTGTTTGTTCATATGTCTTCTCTATAAATCTCTATACGTTTAAGTTTTATTAACAAAAACATCAATAATACAGTCGCAATCGCTAAAAACACTTGCTTTCAACATATTCAAGAAGCTGTGTTCTAAAAAATGGCTGCTTGCCGATTTGATATATAACATGCATTTTTCCAAAAGAGATGGAGCTCATGGCAATGATGGGCGGCAAGACCTTAAGCGTTTATCGCATGTTTTACACGTGTATGCGAGTTTCATTTGTGTATTCCTCGCGTGACAACATAGTTGACTTGAAAAAAAATTGATATTTTAAGATCAGTTTATAGAAACTTTGATGTTGCATGCAAACAAGAGCGGCACCTTTAAATAAAATGGAAATAAAGTCTGCTTTTGATTAAAAAACTCACACTTTTTCTCAAAATAGTTCTTTAAAGATCCGAATTTGAATGAAAGGACGTCATTTATGTAAACATCATTTTACGTCATGCTAATATGTATTTGTGCGAATAACATATATTTATAGTTGTCCAGATGTTCAAATATTGTATTGCGTTAGCAATTTTTCTGTCTTGTTGATAATTTAAGGATGTAATAAAAGTAATTCATTACAAAGTCACATATCAACAAAATAAGTACAGTCCACCTAAACACGGCATAATAATTCTTATTCTTTAGGGATTTTTTAATTTGGACATGCATATATCACATAACGTGCTTATAAAAACATAACCAAGACTTCGTAAGAACAACATTTTTTATAATTTAGTTAAACTCCGCCTAATCTGCACGTCTGATCTATGGCTGTCGTCATATGACCAGACAGTATGGCTCTTATCATACGACCGAACATCATATAACCGAAAACTATTACTCTTGTCATGTGACCGGACGTTCTGAATCATTTGACCGGAAATTATAGCTAATGTCATGTGACTGCACATTATGGCTATTGTCATGTGACGTGATATTATGGCTCTTGTCATGGGACTGGACATGATGGCTCATGTCATGTGACTGGGCATTATGGCAATTGTCATGTGACCGGACATTATGGCTATTGTCATGTGACCGGACATTATGGCTATTGTCATGTGACGAGACATTATGGCTCTTCTCATGTGACTGGATATTATTGCTCTTGTCATATGACCGGACATTTTGGCTCTTTTCATGTGACTGGACATAGTGGCTCTTTTCATGTGACCGGGCATTATGGCTCTTGTCATGTGACCGGATATTGTTGCTCTTGACATGTGACCGGTCATAATGGCTCTTATCATGTGACTAGACATTATGGCTCTTGTCATGTGACCGAATATTATGGCTCTTGTCATGTGACCGGATATTGTTGCTCTTGACATGTGACCGGTCATAATGGCTCTTATCATGTGACTAGACATTATGGCTCTTGTCATGTGACCATATATTATGGCTCTTGTCATGTGACCGGTCATTATGGCTCCTGTCGTGTGACCGGACATTATGGCTCTTGTCATGTGACCGGACATTATAGATCTTGTCGTGTGACCGGACATTATAGCTCTTGTCATGTGCCCGGACATTATAGCTCTCATCGATCGACTTATGGCTCTTGTCATGTGACCGGAAATTATGGCTCTTGGCATAAGACCGGACATTATGGTCTTTGTCATGTGACCGGGCATTATGGATTAAGTCATGTGACCGGACATTACGGCTCTTTTAATGTGACTGGACATTATAACTCTGTAATGTAACCGGACATTATGATTCTTGTCATGTGATCGGACATAATGGCTCTTGTAATATTACCCGACATTATGGCTCTTTTCATATGATCGGACATTATTGCTCTTGTCATGTGACCGGACATTATGGCTTTTGCCATGTGACCGGAAGTTATTGTTCGTGTCATGTGACATGACATTATGGCTCTTGCCATGTGACCGGAACTTATTGCTCTTGCCACGTGACCGGACATTATTGCTCGTTTCCTGTGACAGGACATTATGGCATCTTTCATGTGACCGGACATTATGGCTCTTGTAATGTGACTGGACATTATAACTCTGCCATGTAACCGGACATTATGACTCTTGTCATGTGATCGGCCATAATGGCTCTTGTAATATTACCAGATATTATTGCCCTGGTCATTTGACCGGATATTATTGCTCTTGTAATGTGACCGGACATTATGGCTCCTTACATGTGACCGGAAATTATGGCTCCTTTCATGTAACCGGACATTATGAATCTTGTAATTTTACCAGACATTATAGCTCTTTTCATGTGATCGGACATTATTGCTCTTGTCATGTGACCGGACATTATTGCTCTTTTCCTGTGACAGGACATTATGGCTTCTTTCATGTGACCGAACATTATGGCTCTTGTAATGTGACCGGACATAATTGCTCTTGTTATGTGACCGGACATTATGGCTCTTGGCGAGTGACCGGAAATTATTACTCTTGTCATGTGACCGGACATAATGGTTCCTTTCATATGACCAGACTTTATGAATGTTGTAATTATACCAGACATAATGTATCTTGTCATGTCATCGGACATTTTGGCTCTTTCCATGTGACCGGACATTATTGCTCTTGTCATGTGACCGGACATTATGGCTTCTTTCATGTGACCGGACATTATGGCTATTGTAATGTGAACGGACATTATTGATCTTGTCATGTAGCCGGACATTATGGCTCTTGGCATGTGAGCGGACAATTATGCTCTTGTCACGTACCCGGACATTATGGTTCCTTTCATGTAACCGGAATTATGAATCTTATTATTTTACCAGACATCAATGATGTCTCTTGTCATGTGAACGGACATTATGGCTCTCGTCATGTGATCGGACATTATGGCTCTCGTCATGTGACCGTACATTACGGCTCTTGTCATATGACCACACATTATTGCTTTTGTCATGTGACCGGACATTATGACTCTTGTCATGTGACCGAACATTATGGCTCTTGTCATGTGACCGGATATTATTGCTCTTGTCATGTGACCGGATATTATGACTCTTGTCATGTGACCGGATATTATGGCTCTTGTCATGTGACCGGACATTATGGCTCTTGTCATGTGATATGACATAATGACTCTTGTCATGCGACCCTATATTATGGCTCTTGTCATGTGACCGGACATAATGGCAGTTGTCATGCGACCGTATATTACTGCTCTTGCCATGTGACCGGATATAATGGCTCTTGTCATAATACCGGACATTATGGCTTTTGTCATGTGACCTTATATTATGGCTTTTGTCACATGACCGGACAAAATGACTCTTGTCATGTGACCGGATATTATGGTTCTTGTCATTTGATCGGATAGTATGGCTCTTGTCGTTATACCGGGCATAATGGCTCTTGTTATGTGACCGGACATTATGGCTCTTTTCGTGTGACCGGACATTATGGCTCTTGTCATGTGACCAGACACTATGGCTCTTGTCATCTGACCGGACATTATGGCTCTTGTTATGTGACCGGACATTATGGCGCTTGACTTGTGACCGGACATTATGGCTCTTGTCTTGTGACCGAACATAATGGCTCTTATCATGTTACCGGACATTATGGCTCTTGTCATGTGACCGGACATTATGGCTCTTGTCATGTGACCGGACTTTATGGCTCTTGCCTTTTGACCGGACATTATGGCTCTTGCCTTTTGACCGGACAGTATGGCTCTTGTCTTGTAACCGGACATTATGGCTCTTGTCATATTACCGGACATTATGGCTCTTGCCTTTAAAACTATAACGATTCACCCATCATTCGATTCGATACGATATCGATACCAAATGGTCCGATTCGATTATTTTCCATTCGATTCAAATTAAATTATTTGCTGCTTATTTTGCAAACTATTTCATGTTTGGTTTGTCCAGAGCATGAACAAATACATGTATGTTTGGAATTTGTTATAAACTTATTGTGTTGTACATTTTAAGTGTTTTATTGTTGAACTACAATTTAAAACGCAACATGGTATGATAATTAACAAATTTATTGAACAAAACATCCTGTTGAATTATTCTTAAATAACATAATATGCACAATGTATAACATGCGTTTAACAGAAAACACAAACCAAAAAAATGTACGTATATAAACAACTTCTAGTTGACTTCTTAACAGAATGCACACAGTTTAGTAAACAAACCACATGGGTCACTTATGTCAACAAAACACGTTTTGCAAGTTGCCTTTGCATCAGAACCTTCGCGAAACCCGAAATGTCCCCACACTTTTGATTTTATTTTTGACGTTGCGTCTTTCGGCGTGGTTGAAGAAGCCATTTTACTGGCTGATGAATGCTCAGCATGTTATTCATCCATTCATTGGATGCCATATTGGCTATTGACCAATCACAAAACGTATTACGAATGACAAGAACGTTAAGAAGACGGATTGGGAAAGTAAGGTTTAAAATGCGGATCAATCGGGATTGCAGTGAATCGAATCGACATTGGCCGTATTGGTATCGAAATCGAATCGGCGGCGTTGAACCGGTTTTTCGATGCATCGAACCGAATCGTTAGAGCTCTACTTGCCTTGTGACCAGACATTATGGCTTTTGTCATGTGACCGGACATCACCCGGATCACAACAGCTACCAAACATATACATCATTTGCTGCAAAGATATTGGTCGATTGACATAAATAGCTTTTTCATCCGAGCTAACCAAGAAGCAGGTTTTTATCTACGCACACTGTGGTATATAATCAACATAGTTTTCTTCATGAACAAACTGTTTAAAGGTTGCTTAAAGCGAGTACACACGATTTTAATGTCATCGTTATATTTTTAACAATCTTAAACACATATCTATTAACATGAATATGAACTTAAACGTAGTTAAAATTATTTCCCCACTGTCCATGTATTTTGTACAGAAATGTGTTTTGACTGTATAGCAGAAACTAACTTATGATTGCGTAAAACACTAATTTCGCAGATTTTTAAGTAACACTATTGCAAAATTGTATTCACCACGTTTTATATGTTTTCAAAGAAAAATATTTCTTTGTTTAAACTTGCTTTTATGAAAACAACGGTCTGAACCTTTTCTTTTACATGGTGACATCAATGCGCATATTATTATTGTACTAAAGATCGCCTTGGCGTAGTGTATGTGGTGTCCACATAGCGATCGGGAAGTCACTGGTTCGATGGGGGGCGTACTTTAGATCTTCCCCAAAGACACCAAGTAATAGTTTTACCCAGACTAAAGACTTATTGAATAGTAAATTGAACCGACTCTCCGGAGTAACACTGCAATTAATGGAAAGAGGAAGAAGAAGTAATTGGATTTTGATTGGTCCGTCTTTGAAAGGAGCATTTTCCTTTGCCATTAAGTTTTTACCATGTTTCTTGTGACAGAAATATTACTGTAAGTTAGAACAATCCATATCAAGTCTATCAGCTTCATTGTTTTAACTATGTTTCAATATCGAAATATGTTAACTTAAATTGTGCACACTTGAAGCAGTTTAATGAATATATATTAACCCCGAATATTTAAAAAAAGAAAAATATTTTTTGGAAACTTAAAAACACACAACATTCCCGGTCGTCCATATTGCCGGGCAATTGTAGAGCCATCGTAATATAAGAAACTCCGGTTTCTTATCGCAATTTTTAGTCTATTGGCTTTAATCAATGGACTTAACTACCGCAAATCAGAAATACGTCCCGTAACCAGGTGCGTGTTTATTAAAGGATAAAAACAGATTCGTAGAATCAAATGTTGCTTTCTAACGCATGGGTTTTACATCGTGCATCAATTATATCAAACCAACAGCAAACACATGCAGACATTTGCAAAGTTGTATTTGTATTGAAACATTTTACATGTGCTGGTCCAGGTAAGTCGAAAATAAGTACGGTATTGATAAAAAGTGGAAAAAACATTTTTTTATTTCAACACACATCTTCAAACAATGGAGGTTCATTTGCGCGTTCGATCGATTGCCACCAAAATGTCGTTTCGCCAGCACGATACAATATGCGCACCAATACGAAAAATGCATTATTATTGCACATGCTTGTTGTGTCAGTATACGCTATCATTCGTTGCAGTGTAAACTTGCTTATCAACACATTTTAAACAGAACCACGGTTTAGCAACAGTCTATATCTAGTGCTGCACTTACTGTAGTTACCATGCGCTCGTTGCAATCGTTGCACTCGTCTAGTAAAAGGGACTCTAAGATAACCACCGAATATGTAAGCCATGTTGAAAAAGCCATTTCCAGTCATTATTCTTTAACGCACACGACGAACATTGTTGTTGTTGATGTCATTCCTCATACATGGATTTGACATTTCCAGATGACATGAGGTACCGAGTATTTCGATGCGACAGAAGTGCGTCAGCGGTAAGAATCGATGTCAGGGATTACATAATGCGAACTTCCAGTCATGGCTTTATTTCTTCGTCACCCATCGCATATGTCAGCATTATTGGCAAGTCACGTAGTATTTGTCGTGTTGCATTCTGCCTGGTTCGTATACTCCCAAATTGTAAACGTATTTTCCGATGCCATTTATATATTCATGAACATCTATCCGTTATTACTACTGCCATATTTATGTTAACTTACATTTACTGAAGTTAACTTTTCATTATTTATTTCGCTAAATTTTCAGCCAGTACAGTAGATTGTCGTTTTGTAAATGTTGCTCTTATTTACTGCATGATTTCTACATTTAAGCTTAATCCCCACCCCAACACACAGCTTGTTCGATATTTTTGTTTCATTACGGCAATATTGATTTCCTGATGGATTCTACTTGTATTAGTTCCCACGTTGGGTTGGTCCATGGCAAAACCGTTGTGCACAACGACGTCGCTGAAATGACATAGTAATCTGTCAGCGTCAATACATATGTTGATACAAACACTAGTCACAAAAACATGTTCAAAACTTCCTTGTGTAGAGTACCTGCAAATGGCTGCAAACTGTGTTATCATGAATTCGACATGGTTTGTGAATACTGATTGTTTTCACTGAAAGTCATTCGACAAGTGCATGCGAAGTCTTAAAGTTTTGTCCCAGTTGGTTCCGATCTATATGATACAAGGTAAAGTCCAAAAAGAGGGTTGTTTCCACAAACATCTCCGATATGTAGGTTAGGTCGGCCAAACTTGTATCGTTCATGTTTTATGATGCATACATTTAATAAAGATGGTCAATGCAATATTTCTTCCAAATGCGCACGCAGCATTCTTTCTTTATATGCTTAAGTAAAATTAGTAATTATGGTAGATTGTATTTAACAGTAAAGTAAACTAAATCTGGACAACCAAAGTTTGTGATCGGCACAAAAACGTTCTTGTAAGTGGAAACAAACATCTATTTTTGGTTTTTGAAGTTGGTGATGCAAAATTAATGATCACATGCCAATTACACTATAGTTAAAATTTGCGCTCACTCATGATTATGACCTTGCTCATGACAATGTAGTCTGTTCAAGTCATTTCATATATACGTTACTCGATTCTAACCATATATTCTTGTATTTGATATACATTTATAAAATAATCATTTATTTATACATTGTTTTATAATATGAATATATGTGTTGCGCAATATATATATGCATGTTTCAACTACTTAACATTTCACTGTTATTTAAAATATAATTTCAGTAAACCACAAATCGCCACATGCATCGGACATGCGACCTGTTGCTGAAAGCTTCAATATAATCTTCTCACCAGACACTTAAGTAAGTAGTCAGAGCGATGGCCTTCTCACCTATGACCACACAACATTGACTCGTCCAGTGCCGTTTCGTCTCGTCCACGTTAAGGAGTCTTTACTTCAAACCTTTATGTAACACCATGCTTTGTAACCATAAGGTCATGTTTGTGTCACACTAACAACGGATGCCGTTATAGTTTTTGTCACGATTTAAGGTGGATTTGTGTTTATGTTGTTGTTTTTTTGCAAGCAGCGTGAAAAGTGACAGAACAAAACTTATATTGTTAACTTTAGACTGTTTTGTCATACAATATAAAATATGTTATAAAAAAATAAATGTCTTATGGTTGAATGTTCGTGAATACGTCAATAATTTAAGCATATTGAACATGTGAACGAGTGTAAGTTTGCTTTTTAAAAACATATTGTGTACATTGTTTTTTCAAGTATGTGACACATTTTAACTCGCTTGTTTATCAAAGTGCGAATAAGTCCCTTCAACAATCTGAATCAATGGGATGATTAATCAAACGTAAGAAATGTAAAACGAGACTATAAATAACACTTGCAAGTAAAGAGTGACAAAATGCATTTGCATATGTCAAGAATACGTTTAAAAAAGTTAACGAAAATTAAATATTTGTAAAAAGACTAACAAAGTAAGTAAAAATGAAATTACATTTTGACTCCAATATCGCATTTTACTCGGCGCTAGGCTTAAGACGTAGAATACTGTTTTTGTCAACAAATGCGCGTTTTTTTGTTTGATACAGTGCTTTTCAAAAACTTGTTCACTTAATATAATTCCATTTAGTGTCCTGTTTTCACAGTAGCCCCGAATTCAACCCATTGTGTACTCAAGTTAGAATGACATTCGCGTGTGAAACTAACACAAGGCACTTTCAAATTTAGCACATCGTGAGGAAAAACATTGCTATCGCTTTCCCATTTTCCCATTTTGTTTGCAATTCACGTCCTTATCTTTGATTCCGTTTATATCCGTGTTGACGCGCATGCGCAAAGAACGCTATAAAATTGTGAAGGTCGTATGGAAATTCGGATTCTTGCCAAGACATTACCAGTTTCAGCCATGAAAATTGTAGTGTGCTTTTTTGCCTTAGCAATTGGTATGTAATATCGTTTTAGTAAATGTAATATTTCAGTTTATTTCGCCGAAAACGTTTCTGTTTAAATATTCTGCGATGATTGCACAGAAAATCAAACACGAAACATAAAAGAAAGTTATAAGAAATTGAAATGCCGGTAGTAAAGCATGGTTCAGCCTGTGATAGCGTACTAGACAAAATGTATGTCACTGAGGACTGAAGAGATATATTATATGTGTAAATGTAACATACCTTAGTCTTTATAGTAGCACATACATTTACGTTACCATATTTATGATATGTATTTGAAAAATCCGTGCATACACGTGTAACGATATCGCTTTTTTCTGTTCCGTGTATGCAAGATATCCGTAAAGACAAAGGCGCACGATCGACTTGACGCGCCGTCGTAAGTCGTAAATGACATCTTTAGAATCGCCAAAATGGCTGCGGTGGATCGTACATCTAAAACTGATGCAATTTGGTTATTTCCATTAGACGTTAAAATAATTGCAATTTTTGAATTACTCATTTTGACAAATTTCATTTATATGATACTTTTCATAACGTTTACAAGCTTTTATTGCTAAATTATGAACCTATCTACATTAATATTGGATTACTGATTATATTTGCGTAGAAACATAATATAATAATTTCAACAAGGCAATGGTGTGTCCTTGATCCATATTTGCACCTTTCGGATAAATTGGCCCTCGTGCCGTAAGTCGGGCCGCGGGTCTGTAATTGGTGTTCAGCCCAGGTCTTTCGTATGAATTTGTCGAAATGAAAGATGTTTAACTATTTTGCAGCATTCACAATGTATACCTTATTTTATATCATAACCATTAAGTGCCATGTACACACATGAATCCATTTTTTTCTGTTTTATGTTCGTGCATGTAAAGATTCCATAGATAGATCATTCATACGTACATATCTGGAATTTTGCAATTACCCTTCAAGCCACGTGTTTGTATTGCAGCGTACGCATGCGCAGCACGGTGTAAGCAAACGTCAGACTGTGACCCAACTGTGACGGCATGCAGAAATAACACCATCCTGCATTGTCTTGACTTCCAGTGTGTGTGCGATTCTCTGGCTGGCGTTGGTAAGTTTTAAACTTTATCTGCTCATGTCTCCGTCGTTATGCTTGTCTAGATTTATATATTAAAGGTCACATGGATACATTGATGTTGCCAGCATGTGAAGACAATGCATGCGATGTCACCAAAGGCGATAACTTGCTTGATAAACTTCTAAAACATTATAGACAAAGATAAACACACATCATATGCAAATATCGAACTTGAACACTTTATTGCACAAAGTAAAAATATGGACGCCATGTTAAGTGGAAAGAGGTTGTCAGCGGAAAGTTTGACTTGTGCCAAACATTAACTTATCTTTTTTTTTCTTTCGATTCATATCTTTTATTCCGGACGCTTGGCAAGAAAAGCAATGTCTACCCTATCAATATACATTGCTTCGGGCGGGCAACGGCAATGTTAGAATCGTTCCCCGTGTGAGACTAGAGCCTCCCATCGTCCTGCTCTGACCATAATGCCGTATTATGTTGACTAACAGCCCAAATTGTGTCCTTTTCACAGAGGCGCACGAATGCACAGTCAACTCTGACTGCCACGACCACATCCACGACGGGGTGTTTCACCACTGTGCACACAACGGCTGGCAGTGCATAAACTATGACTGCCAATGTACAAGCGGGCATGGAAAGTAATTCGGCGGCCGTAAACACTTTTCTCATAATTAGACATGTTTTGTTTCGAAAAAATAAAATTATAAAGTTAATGTCAAGCGCGTGATGTGGTGTTGTGTCGATACATTTGAAAATGATTTTCTGTTGGTATACGCGTTTATGTGTACCATTTCAATCTATTCGAATATAGATCGGATGACGCTCTAACTGAACGTCCTAATAGCAACGGGGTTAACGAAACGTCAGTCTGGTTTAAACGATATTTCGATGTATACGTACAAAAGATGGCAGAATTGTGTTTACATTTTTTAAAGAGGTAAATTTGCACGACGTCTATGTTTTATTGTGGAATAATATGAATGTTTTTTTTATATGTGCCAGTTACCTCTGATTTAAAAGGTCAATCATTGACTCAATGCCTAAACCACTTAGCTATAAGAACTGTATTAAATAACGATACGTTTGATACCTAATCTAAGTCAACCCCAAATATTTTTGACGATGCTGCGAAGCAGCTCGTCTAAGTTATCATACCATGAAAATCTTCACAGTGGCGACCTATGTAAAAGACCGAGCCAGTCCGATTGAGATAGCTTGATTTTTCTAATCGGCATACCTCGCTGATTATCATTGATAAAGGTAAAGGAAGCTCAGCTATAAATAGGACAGCATATTCTGGGAAAAAGATTTAATAATAGTTTGAAAACGTTAATTTTAAATCAGTTATATTCAATCCATTATATGTTTAAAGATCAATGAAACAACTATGCATTTTCTGTATTGTATTTGACATTTGTCGTGATTCTGTAAATAAATTGCGAATGAAAACGTGTATAATTAACGCTTAACGCGATCATGAGTGTAAAGAAAACGAATTATTTCGAACCTGCCATTTGTAAACGATAAAGCCAGTATGGTATATAAACAGCATGATAGCCGTGCGACATTTATGAAACTCGCTCTTATGCGTGCTCTTTCATTTTGCATATTTAATAAACTTTTCAAACAGAAATTACAGAGCCACATCAGTGCACACACTATGTTTGATAATTCATTCGTATGTTGGATATTGTTTTCTGTTTTAAACACATATTATGTCATATTGCGGATATTTAGTTAACCTTACCATGTGTTCATGAGCGAACTCACGTATTCAAGTCGTATTCGATTATATGTTCATACCTACTTTCGGGAATCGTCATGAAATTATTGCCATACTTAACGAACAAACATGCCTAAGCTTATTGAATTAGAGAAAAAAACAATAATCAAAAGAGAAAAATTATATGTTCATGCACATGGGCATGTGGAATCACGTCCGTACACATAACATCATTAACTTAGGAAAGGAAACAACGAAATATAAAGTTTGGTATGATATACATGTGAAATTAAAGAGCATGGTGTAATTAAAGAGAATGTCAAGTTTTGAATATATCTGCTACGTAACGTAATGTTATAATCCACAAACGTTTAATTGTAACAGAACGTTTTTTTAAGATAAGTGGTACAGAAAATACACGTCGAATATCTTTTTAAAGATAGTTCTTGTTAAATTTGATCGAGAATGTAACCCGCCACCCAGTTTCGCTGAATGGGTCAAGTTCGTACCAAAATTTTTTTTCGTATCCAATTTTTTTTTGCTTAATTTTTGTACCCAAAATTTTCGTACCCATTGTTTTCGTACCCAAAATTTTCGTACCCACATACACAATTATGGTGATGTAGATAAACTTAAATTGATGCTTTTATATCCATCCTCTTCAAAAGCATCGTCACACCAGTACTATCAGTACTTTGATTTATTGAAAACACCAGATGCATTTATTGAAAAAAAAACATGCATGGAATCCTCTCCCATAAGTATGATGGCGCGAGTCCACATTGGTTGCTATTTTTATAAAGTTACTTTTAAAGACAATGCAGCATTATTTTTATCGTAAGGAAGAACGCGATGAAGTGGCGCGAGATAACGCCGGATCGCAGAGGGCCGATAGAGTAAACGAGATCTTGCACAGTCTTGTAGAGATGGTACGCATGCGAAAATAAATTCATTATTTGATCTATATAAACAATGCAATTGTTTATGTCAATTGACCATGAGCAAGGTACAATATAATGTATCATTATACATCTTTAGAAGGTCATACACGTTTTAGAGAACAAAAATTAAATAGATAATGAACGCTGTAACGCAAAAGACTTTTCTTAGAAATGACACACCGACTTTTGACTTGTTGTTTTTGTTGCGCATGAACACATGGTTATATGATGTGCTAGAACTAATTATAACAAAGCAGAGCCAAAAGGGCCGTTTGTAGTATTTCTTGCATGTGTACCTTTAATTAGCCATCAAGATACCAGATATAATGTAAAAAATTTAAACATACAGAAACGTATTTGACTTCCGTTACTATTAATACGAGCGGGAATCCAAAGGAATCGCACAATAACACTGGAAAATACTGAGCGCCGAAAATATGACATCCAGATGTTTTTAAATACGGGTCATACATAATATTGTCCTTGACGTTGTGCAGTATTTTATTTTAAGTTTGCCCCTGTCATACATCTCCACTTTCTGAGAACGAGTTATCTAGTGTTGCTCTCTATAAGATACTAGCTGAAATCCAATATGGCATTGTGCAATACAATGGTAAGACACTGTGCGCCATAAATACGACATCCACACGTTTTTAATACGCGGTGAAAGTGTCGCCGAAGGTACGCTAACTGGCCCGTATTGGCTCTGTTACCCCATAATAGGAGCCTGAAGTCGCGATTATCTCTCGGAGTAGGTGTGCCACAGCGACGAAACTTGGCAGACTTGTGTGGCCCGATGTGTCACGCATGCGCCAAGTTCAATATGGCGTCTCAGTGCCATCGCTTCCGGTGAAATTGTCGCCGAAGGTGCGCTAACTGGCCCGTATTGGCCCCGTTAACCCATAATAGGAGCCTGAAGTCGCGATTATCTCTCGGAGAAGGTGTGCCACAGCGACGAAACATGGCAGACTTGTGTGGCCCGATGGGTCACGCATGCGCCAAGTTCAATATGGCGTCTCAGTGCCATACTTTCCGGTGAAAGTGTCGCCGAAGGTACGCTAACTGGCCCGTTACCCCATAATAGGAGCCTGAAGCCGCGATTATCTCTCGGAGTAGGTCTGCCACAGCGACGAAACTTGGCAGACTTGTGTGGCCCGATGGGTCACGCATGCGCCAACTTCAATATGGCGTCTCAGTGCCATCGCTTCCGGTGTAAGTGTTGCCGAAGGTACGCTAACTGGCCCGTATTGGCCCCGTTACCCCATAATAGGAGCCTGAAGTCGCGATTATCTCTCGGAGTAGGTGTGCCACAGCGACGAAACTTGGCAGACTTGTGTGGCCCGATGGGTCACGCATGCGCCAACTTCAATATGGCGTCTCAGTGCCATCGCTTCCGTTGAAAGTGTCGCCGAAGGTACGCTAACTGGCCCGTTTTGGCCCCGTTACCCCATAATAGGAGCCTGAAGTCGCGATTATCTCTTGAAGTAGGTGTGCAACAACGACGACACTTGGCAGACTTGTGTGGCCCGATGGGTCACGCATGCGCCCATTTCAATATGGCGTCTCAGTGCCATCACTGCCGGTGAAAGTGTCGCCGAAGGTACGCTAACTGGCCCGTATTGGCCCCGTTACCCCATAATAGGAGCCTGAAGTCGCGATTATCTCTCGGAGTAGGTTTGCCACAGCGACGAAACTAGGCAGACATGTGTGGCCCGATGGGTCACGCATGCGCCAAGTTCAATATGGCGTCTCAGTGCCATCGCTTCCGGTGAAAGTGTCGACGAAGGTACGCTGACTGGCCCGTATTGGCCCCGTTACCCCATAATAGGAGCCTGAAGTCGCGATTATCTCTCGGAGTAGGTGTGCCACAGCGACGAAACTTGGCAGACTTGTGTGGCCCGAGGGGTCACGCATGCGCCAACTTCAATATGGCGTCTCAGTGCCATCGCTTCCGGTGAAAGTGTCGCCGAAGGTACGCTAACTGGCCCGTATTGGCCCAGTTTCCCCATAATAGGAGCCTGAAGTCGCGATTATCTCTCGGAGTAGGTGTGAAACAGCGACGAAACTTGGCAGACTTGTGTGGCCCGATGGGTCACGCATGCGCAAAGTGCAATATGGCGTCTCAGTGCCATCGCTTCCGGTGAAAAGTGTCGCCGAAGGTACGCTAACTGGCCCGTATTTGGCCCCGTTACCCCATAATAGGAGCCTGAAGTCGCGATTATCTCTCGGAGTAGGTGTGACCACAGCGACGAAACTTGGCAGACTTGTTTGGCCCGATGGGTCACGCATGCGCCAAAGTGCAATTGGCGTCTCAGTGCCATCGCTTCCGGTGAAAGTGTCGCCGAAGGTACGCTAACTGGCCCGTATTGGCCCCGTTACCCCATAATAGGAGCCTGAAGTCGCGATTATCTCTCGGAGTAGGGTGACCACAGAGCGACGAAACTTGGCAGACTTGTTTGGCCCGATGGGTCACGCATGGCCAAAGTTCAATATGGCGTCTCAGTGCCATCGCTTCCGGTGAAAGTGTCGCCGAAGGTACGCTAACTGGCCCGTATTGGCCCCGTTACCCCATAATAGGAGCCTGAAGTCGCGATTATCTCTCGGAGTAGGTGACCCAGAGCGACGAAACTTGGCAGACTTGTTTGGCCCGATGGGCCACGCATGCCAAAAGTGCAATGTGGCGTCTCAGTGCCATCGCTTCCGGTGAAAGTGTCGCCGAAGGTACGCTAACTGGCCCGTATTGGCCCCGTTACCCCATAATAGGAGCCTGAAGTCGCGATTATCTCTCGGAGTAGGTGACCCAGAGCGACGAAACTTGGCAGACTTGTTCGGCCCGATGGGCCACGCATGCCAAAAGTGCAATGTGGCGTCTCAGTGCCATCCGCTTCCGGTGAAAGTGTCGCCGAAGGTACGCTAACTGGCCCGTATTGGCCCCGTTACCCCATAATAGGAGCCTGAAGTCGCGATTATCTCTCGGAGTAGGTGACCCAGAGCGACGAAACTTGGCAGACTTGTTTGGCCCGATGGGCCACGCATGCCAAAAGTGCAATGTGGCGTCTCAGTGCCATCGCTTCCGGTGAAAGTGTCGCCGAAGGTACGCTAACTGGCCCGTATTGGCCCCGTTACCCCATAATAGGAGCCTGAAGTCGCGATTATCTCTCGGAGTAGGTGACCCAGAGCGACGAAACTTGGCAGACTTGTTGGCCCGATGGGTCCACGCATGCCAAAAGTGCAATATGGCGTCTCAGTGCCATCGCTTCCGGTGAAAGTGTCGCCGAAGGTACGCTAACTGGCCCGTATTGGCCCCGTTACCCCATAATAGGAGCCTGAAGTCGCGATTATCTCTCGGAGTAGGTGACCCAGAGCGACGAAACTTGGCAGACTTGTTTGGCCCGATGGGTCACGCATGCCAAAGTGCAATATGGCGTCTCAGTGCCATCGCTTCCGGTGAAAGTGTCGCCGAAGGTACGCTAACTGGCCCGTATTGGCCCCGTTACCCCATAATAGGAGCCTGAAGTCGCGATTATCTCTCGGAGTAGGTGACCCAGAGCGACGAAACTTGGCAGACTTGTTTGGCCCGATGGGTCACGCATGCCAAAAGTGCAATGTGGCGTCTCAGTGCCATCGCTTCCGGTGAAAGTGTCGCCGAAGGTACGCTAACTGGCCCGTATTGGCCCCGTTACCCCCATAATAGGAGCCTGAAGTCGCGATTATCTCTCGGAGTAGGTGACCCAGAGCGACGAAACTTGGCAGACTTGTTTGGCCCGATGGGCCACGCATGCCAAAAGTGCAATGTGGCGTCTCAGTGCCATCGCTTCCGGTGAAAGTGTCGCCGAAGGTACGCTAACTGGCCCGTATTGGCCCCGTTACCCCATAATAGGAGCCTGAAGTCGCGATTATCTCTCGGAGTAGGTGACCCAGAGCGACGAAACTTGGCAGACTTGTTGGCCCGATGGGTCACGCATGCCAAAAGTGCAATATGGCGTCTCAGTGCCATCCGCTTCCGGTGAAAGTGTCGCCGAAGGTACGCTAACTGGCCCGTATTGGCCCCGTTACCCCATAATAGGAGCCTGAAGTCGCGATTATCTCTCGGAGTAGGTGACCCAGAGCGACGAAACTTGGCAGACTTGTTTGGCCCGATGGGCCACGCATGCCAAAAGTGCAATGTGGCGTCTCAGTGCCATCCGCTTCCGGTGAAAGTGTCGCCGAAGGTACGCTAACTGGCCCGTATTGGCCCCGTTACCCCATAATAGGAGCCTGAAGTCGCGATTATCTCTCGGAGTAGGTGACCCAGAGCGACGAAACTTGGCAGACTTGTTTGGCCCGATGGGCCACGCATGCCAAAAGTGCAATGTGGCGTCTCAGTGCCATCGCTTCCGGTGAAAGTGTCGCCGAAGGTACGCTAACTGGCCCGTATTGGCCCCGTTACCCCATAATAGGAGCCTGAAGTCGCGATTATCTCTCGGAGTAGGTGACCCAGAGCGACGAAACTTGGCAGACTTGTTTGGCCCGATGGGCCACGCATGCCAAAAGTGCAATGTGGCGTCTCAGTGCCATCGCTTCCGGTGAAAGTGTCGCCGAAGGTACGCTAACTGGCCCGTATTGGCCCCGTTACCCCATAATAGGAGCCTGAAGTCGCGATTATCTCTCGGAGTAGGTGACCCAGAGCGACGAAACTTGGCAGACTTGTTTGGCCCGATGGGCCACGCATGCCAAAAGTGCAATGTGGCGTCTCAGTGCCATCGCTTCCGGTGAAAGTGTCGCCGAAGGTACGCTAACTGGCCCGTATTGGCCCCGTTACCCCATAATAGGAGCCTGAAGTCGCGATTATCTCTCGGAGTAGGTGACCCAGAGCGACGAAACTTGGCAGACTTGTTTGGCCCGATGGGCCACGCATGCCAAAAGTGCAATGTGGCGTCTCAGTGCCATCGCTTCCGGTGAAAGTGTCGCCGAAGGTACGCTAACTGGCCCGTATTGGCCCCGTTACCCCATAATAGGAGCCTGAAGTCGCGATTATCTCTCGGAGTAGGTGACCCAGAGCGACGAAACTTGGCAGACTTGTTTGGCCCGATGGGCCACGCATGCCAAAAGTGCAATGTGGCGTCTCAGTGCCATCGCTTCCGGTGAAAGTGTCGCCGAAGGTACGCTAACTGGCCCGTATTGGCCCCGTTACCCCATAATAGGAGCCTGAAGTCGCGATTATCTCTCGGAGTAGGTGACCCAGAGCGACGAAACTTGGCAGACTTGTTTGGCCCGATGGGCCACGCATGCCAAAAGTGCAATGTGGCGTCTCAGTGCCATCGCTTCCGGTGAAAGTGTCGCCGAAGGTACGCTAACTGGCCCGTATTGGCCCCGTTACCCCATAATAGGAGCCTGAAGTCGCGATTATCTCTCGGAGTAGGTGACCCAGAGCGACGAAACTTGGCAGACTTGTTTGGCCCGATGGGCCACGCATGCCAAAAGTGCAATGTGGCGTCTCAGTGCCATCGCTTCCGGTGAAAGTGTCGCCGAAGGTACGCTAACTGGCCCGTATTGGCCCCGTTACCCCATAATAGGAGCCTGAAGTCGCGATTATCTCTCGGAGTAGGTGACCCAGAGCGACGAAACTTGGCAGACTTGTTTGGCCCGATGGGCCACGCATGCCAAAAGTGCAATGTGGCGTCTCAGTGCCATCGCTTCCGGTGAAAGTGTCGCCGAAGGTACGCTAACTGGCCCGTATTGGCCCCGTTACCCCATAATAGGAGCCTGAAGTCGCGATTATCTCTCGGAGTAGGTGACCCAGAGCGACGAAACTTGGCAGACTTGTTTGGCCCGATGGGCCACGCATGCCAAAAGTGCAATGTGGCGTCTCAGTGCCATCGCTTCCGGTGAAAGTGTCGCCGAAGGTACGCTAACTGGCCCGTATTGGCCCCGTTACCCCATAATAGGAGCCTGAAGTCGCGATTATCTCTCGGAGTAGGTGACCCAGAGCGACGAAACTTGGCAGACTTGTTTGGCCCGATGGGCCACGCATGCCAAAAGTGCAATGTGGCGTCTCAGTGCCATCGCTTCCGGTGAAAGTGTCGCCGAAGGTACGCTAACTGGCCCGTATTGGCCCCGTTACCCCATAATAGGAGCCTGAAGTCGCGATTATCTCTCGGAGTAGGTGACCCAGAGCGACGAAACTTGGCAGACTTGTTTGGCCCGATGGGCCACGCATGCCAAAAGTGCAATATGGCGTCTCAGTGCCATCGCTTCCGGTGAAAGTGTCGCCGAAGGTACGCTAACTGGCCCGTATTGGCCCCGTTACCCCATAATAGGAGCCTGAAGTCGCGATTATCTCTCGGAGTAGGTGACCCAGAGCGACGAAACTTGGCAGACTTGTTCGGCCCGATGGGTCACGCATGCCAAAAGTGCAATATGGCGTCTCAGTGCCATCGCTTCCGGTGAAAGTGTCGCCGAAGGTACGCTAACTGGCCCGTATTGGCCCCGTTACCCCATAATAGGAGCCTGAAGTCGCGATTATCTCTCGGAGTAGGTGACCCAGAGCGACGAAACTTGGCAGACTTGTTTGGCCCGATGGGTCACGCATGCCAAAAGTGCAATATGGCGTCTCAGTGCCATCGCTTCCGGTGAAAGTGTCGCCGAAGGTACGCTAACTGGCCCGTATTGGCCCCGTTACCCCATAATAGGAGCCTGAAGTCGCGATTATCTCTCGGAGTAGGTGACCCAGAGCGACGAAACTTGGCAGACTTGTTTCGGCCCGATGGGTCACGCATGCCAAAAGTGCAATATGGCGTCTCAGTGCCATCGCTTCCGGTGAAAGTGTCGCCGAAGGTACGCTAACTGGCCCGTATTGGCCCCGTTACCCCATAATAGGAGCCTGAAGTCGCGATTATCTCTCGGAGTAGGTGACCCAGAGCGACGAAACTTGGCAGGACTTGTTCGGCCCGATGGGTCACGCATGCCAAAAGTGCACTATGGCGTCTCAGTGCCATCGCTTCCGGTGAAAGTGTCGCCGAAGGTACGCTAACTGGCCCGTATTGGCCCCGTTACCCCATAATAGGAGCCTGAAGTCGCGATTATCTCTCGGAGTAGGTGACCCAGAGCGACGAAACTTGGCAGACTTGTTTCGGCCCGATGGGTCCACGCATGCCAAAAGTGCAATATGGCGTCTCAGTGCCATCGCTTCCGGTGAAAGTGTCGCCGAAGGTACGCTAACTGGCCCGTATTGGCCCCGTTACCCCATAATAGGAGCCTGAAGTCGCGATTATCTCTCGGAAGTAGGTGCCCCGAGCGACGAAACTTGGCAGACTTGTTCGGCCCGATGGGTCACGCATGCCAAAAGTGCAATATGGCGTCTCAGTGCCATCGCTTCCCGGTGAAAGTGTCGCCGAAGGTACGCTAACTGGCCCGTATTGGCCCCGTTACCCCATAATAGGAGCCTGAAGTCGCGATTATCTCTCGGAGGTAGGGTGACCAGAGCGACGAAACTTGGCAGACTTGTTGGCCCGATGGGTCACGCATGCCAAAAGTACATATGGCGTCTCTCAGTGCATCGCTTCCGGTGGAAAGGTCGCCGAAGGTACGCTAACTGGCCCGTATTGCCCCGTTTACCCCATAATAGGAGCCCTGAAGTCGCGATAATCATCGGAGTAGGTGTGCCCAAGAGACGACGAAACTTGGCAGACTGTGTGGCCCGATGGGTTCACGATGCCAAGTTCATTATGGCGTCTCAGTGCCATCGCTTCCGGTGAAAGTGTCGCCGAAGGTACGCTAACTGGCCGTATTGGCCCCGTTACCCCATAATAGGGCCTGAAGTCGCGATTATCTCTCGGAGTAGGTGTGCCACAGCGACGAAACTTGGCAGACTTGTGGGCCCGATGGGTCACGCATGCCAAGTTCAATATGGCGTCTCAGTGCCATCGCTTCCGGTGTGAAAGTGTCGCCGAAGGTACGCTAACTGGCCCGTATGGCACCGTTACCCATAATAGGAGCCTGAAGTCGCGATTATCTCTCGGATAGGTGTGCCACAGCGACGAAACTTGGCAGACTTGTGTGGCCCGATGGGTCAAGCATGCGCCAACTTCAATATGGCGTATCAGTGCATCGCTTCCGGTGAAA
>NC_068359.1:73703483-73745983 GCF_020536995.1 Dreissena polymorpha
GCTAATACTACTACTACTACTACTTCTACTACTCCTACGAGTTCTTCTACTACTACGACTACGACTACTACGACAACTACTACTACTACGATACTACTACTACTGACTACTACTACTACTACTACTAACGTACCTACTAATTACGACTACGAACGTACTCCTACTTATACTACTACTACTACTATACTACTTCTACTTAACTACTACTACTACAAATACTGACTACTACTCATATTTACTTACTACCTACTAACTAACTACGACCACCACCCTCACCACTATACTACAACTAATGTCTTCTTCTCTACTACTACTACCTACTACTTCTACTACTACTTTCCACTACTACTTCAGCAACTACTTTTACTACTACTACGAGTAGTTGTAGAAGTAGTAGTTTTGATATAATGAAACGGTTAGTCAATAGCATTAAGCCCTCTGATGTGTATGTTTTCATCATCATAATAAGCAGATTCTAAATCCTGTCGTATAATTTCGTACCGCAAAAGAACAAGGTTTTTACAATGCCACTTGTGTTCTCTTATTTTTTATGAAAGGCTGAAACAAATATAGGCTGACAAGCTATCAGACTGTGATATCGACTTGAATAAAATATATCGTCCTTTTTAGACGCGCGCGATTTATTTAAAACAGAGTTATACGATTTCTCTAAACAAATGTTATTGCGAAAATAAATCCTCTCCATCTTCACTCCGGAAATAAAACTGAAGGTTCTTATTCGTTCATAAAGTGTTATTCAATTCAACACTTTATGTACGGAAGATACAAGTTTACTAGGAAGAAAATAATCAACGAAGCAATGGAATATTACGAGCGTATTTAACAAACATTCTAGAGTTAATATTTGTATTTGTAAACACTTGCTATAGAAGAATGGACATTGTCTACGATATGCCTGGGGTTTCGAAGTCTGGGTTTAATAGCCTGCGACCGCTATGTAAAGCAACGTATACAGGATTCCTACTGGCTTTTATTATCGGAGTTTTAGGTAAGTCAAATTGCATTATTGTTCAAAAAATAAAGAAAATTCCTTAAAATAAATATGTGTTAGAATATACAATTTGTGACACTTAAGGTTAGGGGAATATGTTAACAAATACCTTTATTGCGATAAAGAAACAATTTCGATCGCATTATAATTTCATATTAATCACATAGCAGTGTGTATATTTAAAAAAAATGCACTTCATGTTGAAATATTATTTATTTTGTCTATGCCGGCGTAACATTTGAGCTTGGGTCTATATAACGCTTTTTTGTTTTGTTGATTTGGATTGTTGATTATCCATAAATAAACCGTTTGAACGCATTTATTTTCAGAATATGTGACTTTCTTTTAATTGTCATGTTGCCCGGATGTGAGCAAGTCCTGTTATTAAGAGTTGTCCGATTTATTTATAATATCATTTATTTAACATATATTATACTAATTAATGATTGCATCACTTTCATTAAAACTGAAAATTTTCTTTGTGTCGGTATTCACTTTCGCACTTGTTCATTAGCTTGTTTTTTGTCTTTCCAAAATTATTAAGTATCCTTAAAGAATGTAACGTTTATCACATATTCAATTTTTTAATGCCTTCGTGTTAGTGTTTACATATTATGACATGCACATTAAAGTGAAATATTTGACAGTTTATTGATTGATTATATATTGCTATAGGAGTATATTGTAGCTTAGTTATGTAAAAACAAGTATGGTATCGATTCAAAATTTGAAATGCCTCGGCGGGAGTATTCGTCAAGCTTTACTTTGCGGGGTCCATTTGTACAGTCGACCGCATAATACTCGCAGGCATTGTTCGCTTTATTCTTCCAAGTAGGACAATAGTAAGGTTCTGGCGTTGGTACGTAAATTGCTTCCGATTAATCATTTTATTAATATTGTGGCTATGTTACCTGTTTTCCAAGTCAAAACGAACCATTGCATTATGTGATTCGATAACACATTAATGGCTATCAATTGGTCCGCTTCCAGACTGATATGACTGAGCACGGTCGTTAATGAAGACTTAATTCCGGATTTTCGTAATTCCGTCTTGACAGAGTTTTCGTTCGTGCGGGACGCTATACCTACTTCCGGTTTAAATATAAACAATTTGAAATACTACTACTGCTGCATAATTTAATGTCACAAATTAGCAGTGGAGTCAGTACATTTTCTGAAAAAAAATTCAATAAAGGACGAATATGTTAGATAACACTGGGATAGATAAAATAACCGGATGAATTAGATTCCAACGTTTTACACACATTTTTGTTCCGACCACGTCTTAGACAATATCGTGCCTAACTCTGTCGACCGTAAGAATCTTCAAAATGAGAATTTACGTCATCGAAAAGTTTTACAACAGCATGAAACAAGCAGCGTTAATGTGTACAGCCCCTCCAGAACTTAAAAAATTGTCTGTCATATATCATGATGAATTATAACATGAATAGGAACAAACAATTGTTATTTCAACAAATAAATATCTTGTTTGAGAGGAGGATATACCAACCTGCAATTATTTTGATATTGTCATATACTTGTGTTACCCACTTACAGTAAACAATGTTTACATTAGTAAAGGAGTGATTTGTTGTAATAAAAATATAGCTGATAATATTGTAGTCAAATCAGAAAACTTCCAACAGCCTAGCTGATGAGCTAGCTGCTTAGTGACGCGGTAAAAGTTTCTGGTTACCACTTGGACGACCCTGGTTCAATCCCCGGTTGAAGCACAGGAATTTTCAATTTACTATTATTAACAATCTACATTATAATCTCGATATGGACGTATTGCTATTTTATTAATAAAATCGTGTTATTTTAGACTCTTAAAAGGTGTAAATTCAAATTATGGTACAAATCAATATTATTATTATTGACAAACACCAAGTGAAAACCTTGCAATATTCTAATTCGACTCATTCCTTATAGTTTCCAATCTTTAATGACATGAGGAGTATATGGAATGACTAATGAATAGGTTTTTATAGAGGATGACCTAATGTATTTCAATTTAATTTGCAATCTGCATTCGCTTAAAATTTGGGACGGTTAAAATCTGCATTTGTGTAAGGGTTACAGCATTTTGCAAGAATATAAAATACAAAGAACTGTTTTAATGTGTGCACAGTTTTTTTTTCTCTATAGAAAATTACATGCATACAAGAATTGCATATAGCAATATAAATTCCATATATTAGTCTGGCATTTATATACAGAGTATTTCATGTACAGCTTCATGATTACAACATAATATAATTATCTACATATATTATTGTTCAATTTTATATTATTTGTATTTTAATAATCGTAAAATAAACCTACCTTTTACATACACACAATTAAGTTTGAATACAAATTTGTATTAGAGCATTTATCAATAACATGTTACACTTAAGAAAAGTAATTAGAGCATGCGGAATTAAATTGTGTAAAATAAACTTATAATGCAGATTTCGCACAAAACTTTTTAAATAAATAATATTAATATTATGATCATCAGTAAGTATTTTACCAAATGGACCAGATCCATATTTCTTTCTTCTGCTTTAATGGCGCCATTTGCACGTTTTTGTAAATTGACAAATTTAAAAAAAATTGTTTCAGATTCGCAAATTCTCGATGTAATTATGATACTTGTGAGGAAACAGTAATACTGAACATATACCATTATATAAAAATATCCATTATATGCATCTTTTGACAATTAAAAACCAGAAATTTATAAAGCGTTGCAACGCGAAACGATTGCATAATTTGGAGAGTTATGCTGTTGCCGTTATATTTGTTGATGCTCCGAGGATTGCTTAAATAAAGTATAAAGAATAAAATACATTACTCAGTGTATGAGCACGGATTGCCGAGTGATCTAATCGAAATTCTTTAACTCCAGGGGTCAGTGGTTCGAGCCCAGTTGAAGGTTACCTTTTTCTTTCTTTAATTATATACTTTTTCTGGAGCTTTTAATATCCAATATTTACATTTATCAATATAACGCATTTAATATCAAACTTCAATACAAGCCAAATTCTGTGAAAAGGCCCCTTTAATTGTATTTTGTATATTTCAAACGTGTGTTTCATACTATTTACAAATCCATACTGTGTAGGACTAATTAATTTCCTCTAACAATAAAAAAAACATTACGTTAAATCTCTAGTCGCACTTTATGGATATCATTCATTTGTTATTTCCTGACATTTAATATGAAAAGGTTTGCTTGGTATACTTCTACGAATACACTCAACAACAAATTTAATAATGTTTGGCGTAAATGGGGTACAGAAAGAAATGCATAGTAATTTCTACTTTATTATTACAAAATGTACATAGATAATTGGCAATAATGTTCATTTTGAAAATAAGACATCACTTAGATTTCTTGAACTATTCTGTACTGGCGCCAACTGATATATATTTCTTTAGTAAGATTGAACAAGAGTGCATGAACATTTTTCCAGTCAATATTTAGGAATTCTGCGTTCCATTGTAAGTATTGTAATACTTACTGGAATGTCACAGTGTTGAATTAATATAATATAAGTTTTTTTATTTTCTTTAGGCTTTGTTAATATTGTGTTTAAGTAAGTTGGATATCTAGGTCAATGAGGAATTTTTGTCAAAATTAGATATGTCTTCAAAATTTACAATACTTTTATGTATTATGTAAATGAATCCTTGGTTCAATAGAACATTTAGTTTGTTCCGACATGTCTATCCAAAGATTCGTTCAAAATATAACAATTTCTTTTAATAATAATATGTCTCACAAAATTAATACCACTTTCCTATAGACTTGTAATCCAACTATTGCTATTGTTAATTTTAAAATTATAATTATAAAATTGAGGAATATCCAGAATATAATCACAATTTATTATTGGACACTTTTCACTGTACAATATATACGTTTTCAAGATGTTGAGCTAAATTTAATTGTTCAAGTGTAAACATATATTTTCTGCAAACATTTGACCATTATTAAATATATGTATTAAAATTCATTAATGATGTTGAATAATATTTTCCACGCCTTACACTTATCTCTTAAGCTATGTTATATTCATGTTTTTTTTTCAAAAGGACATAGGTCTATCCTATTTAACCCACCTATGTTACATTCATTACAAATTACAGTTGAAAGCAGTATAAAAATTCCCCATTAACATCACTGTGTTCAAGTCTTATTATACATTAAATAACATTACTATGAGCTCATTACATAGGTAATTCATATATTAACAAAGATAACTTTTTCAATTTTGAAAAAATATCCATGTTTTGGGTGCTTATTAAAAAAGTGAAATTAATGATACCTCCCCCAGATTTGCAATAATAAATTTAGATGTTATACATTATTCAATTTTAAATACAATACAATTAAGATTCTCTAACAAGCTACACTGTATATATGAAAAACAAACATTAAGGAGACACTCAGTCTAATAATTCATACAAAATAATGCAAACACATAAGATTTACATGCTTTAATCATTAACAGGTAAATGCCTTAAGATTTATCAACTTGAAATGAAATCAGAATAAACACACATCAATACTGACTATAAATCAATGAAATACCTAACAGCATAGGACAAAATGTTGGGTACCAATTGAATAATAAAACAGGCACAGTTTCCAAAGCAGACAGTTATTATCAGAGTCTCTAAACGTTTACTGATGAACAATTGAGGGTCGCATAATCATATAACGAGGCAGAATTAAAATACAAATATATACTAATTTATATCGCTGCATGCGTAAATTTAAAATTAAATTACCAGTAAATAATATGATTACAGCGAGCTAATGTGCAGAACGGGTTTTCGTTTGATTTGTTTACTTTTTTACCCGATACCGTCCCGAACGAACAGCAACTCTTCTTCGCCTAAGTATCGAAAAGATCCAACTACTGCGGATATGTAAGGTTACTAGTTAAGTTTAAGATGTTAGTGTTAGAAGGACAAAGCAAAAATATTGGTATGGTTCCAATTACCAAATTTCCGTTTCTGGATCATTAAACAATTTAGCAAAAACACATTATAAATACTGAGTATCTAAAAATGATTGTTCTTAAGAAATGTCGGAGGGACATATTATTGTCGTGTACGACCATTCCTTGTGTCGGAATGTATTGCCAAATATAACGATGACTGATACAGTTTGGTTCTCCAAACATGGATGAATAAAAGGAAATTTGAAGTGAGGTATGAGGAATCTGAAAACTAATCAACGTGTTTCGTGTATGGCAAAACAGGTTATCGTTTCAAAAAATATGTCAACAGTTTAGGTTGTCAAGAAGACGTCGTGTTTGACAAATCATGTTTTAGTCCTTTCGGAAACATAACAATGAGGGCGCCTTTCGAAGTATAAGCTTAAACTTAACCGTATTTATGTTGGGTAAATGAAACTGATAAACGAACGATCGAACGAACAATGCACGATCTAGGTATTTCTACTATTTGTTTTAAGTATTAGTGTTGTTATTTTTTTCAGAGGCCGATTTTATAGGAAACCCATCTAGCACGTGGTATGACGGGTACATAACATGTCGACAACACGGTCAGACCATGTTGAACTGGTTAATGCCGATGGATAGTGTGTCTAATCTACAAATAACATATCCCCTTTGGGTCAACGGATTCGAAGCGCGAGTAAACAACAAAAGTATACATAGTTCGCTATATGTAAAGATACAACATGTCAAATGATTATAATAATATATAATTAAGTTGGTGAAGCAATGTATAATGAGTTAGGTATACCAAACAAGTGAATTGATTTTTAACATGAATGATCAGCTAATTGGTTTATACCCTAAGAAAATGCTTATATACATTTTAGGATCACCTTTGACCTACATTCCATACAAAAAAACAACAAATTTGCAGGAGTTTACGGTTCATTCGCAGTATAATATAACTTCAGAAAATTCATTAAAGGACTGGTTATGATCGCTCTGTTATTTGTTTTACTAATAATACACTTTGCTTTAGTATGTAAATAGTTATTAAATAAATGCATTTGTCGATGTAAAACTAATTACTATATTGTGTGTAAGCGTATTAGTAGATTTATATTTTTCCTGTGCGTTATTTTCCTACAGGGAAGCAAGCGCACGTACATACTTCCCCTAATTTACTGTCTTGCAGCATGAAGAGCAAAAGTAAAATCCACTTTGAATACCATTTAAACATCCCGTCACATTGTCCAAACAGTCTTAAAAACAAGCAGCTTATGTTGGTGAAGATTGTCTTTATTCATTTTGTATTTTTAAATTCAAGTATTGCATAAGATTTTAATTTCACTTTTTGGCCCATCAAAGCACCCATTGCTTAAGTGATAACCATATGTCCGAAGCACATCGTTCTGCTCTGTGTGGTATGATTAGTCAATGTTTAGCTCGTTACCATTCTAGGGGCTACATTTTTCGGCCAATCTTAATTAAACTTGGTCAAAATGACAATATCAAGGTCGTGTTCGAATCTCGGTAACGTGCGTCTGAAAACTAGGTCAAACATGTAATAAAACAATTTCACCTCTTTAGAGGGATTATGTATTAAACAATATGTACAGGCCTTAGTTAGAATAGTTATCTTGACTTAATCTAAGCAGAGTTCTTACCAGGGTTACAAGCTTACAAGAAACGGTCACCAGGTCATCTATCAGCACAAGTTTAAATGATTTCAACATGTCACTTCTCTAGATGCTACATTAATAACTTAGTTTTGATATAACTTGGTCCGAATGGTTATCGTTAAAATAGTCAGGCCAATATTTAATCATGGTCACTTTTTTTTCTAGAAACTATATCACACAGTCAACTATTAATAAAAATATTCTTAACACCCTAGGGGCATTATAAATGCCTCACGTGTAATTAACCTTGGTCGAGGCGTTTGTCTGAACACTAAGGCACAATGTACATTTTGTTACATAAACGTGTTACCGCTCTTGGGCTTTATGTACGAATCAGACTTGTATGACACTTGTTTAGAATGTTTATCTCGATATTATGAATGTCATGTTTAAATCTGGGTCAAGTTCGGTAAAACAGTAAATCGCCCGGCTAAGATACCGGCATTTGTTGTCGGTGAACTCAAGGCTTAATTGCCTTTTTGTTTATTATAATCCTTTTTAATAAAATAACAATAATTTAATGCAAATGACTCCGATATATGTTTGCAACTCAATGAACAAACATCTCTTTTAGAATAATACCCTATCTTTTTATTCAATTATTGCACTCGTGTTTGTACGTGTAAACTAGTGATCATTACCGGTAATTTCGTTTCAGACATCAACTACGGACTCGGACAAGTTCAGAGCAATCAGGCCGCCTTTGTTCGTTGTGTGAACAGTAAGTTAGATGTATGTCGTGTATTTAATGGCATTGCATACAATTCCTATTATTTAAACATTTATTACACATCAAGGGAACACATTTGGTTGTATTTTATATATGCTTTTTGTTTATTTAGTTTTCAGCGCTTTGATTCTTAATTTCCAATTAAATATATAGTTTGATAGTTTATTTATCAAGTTCCAAAAGGTCAAAAGATCTATGAGGACAACATATTTACAAGCAATAAATTTTAAGACAGCGCTAACAAAGTATATGATAATAAACATATAGAAACAAATAGTGCAAAAAGAGAAAACAATATATATATATTTACAACTTGAATTCATTGACATTATTAACATTGAATGTATAATGTTTTTTATGTATGTTCAATTTGTTTATAAGTAACCCCTCTGTACATATAAGTGATTTTGCTATAACGGAATAATACTGTTTTTTAGCGAAATAAATTTACACATATTTTGTTATCACGTATAAGGCACAGCGTTCGTTGATGAAAACACAATTTTGGGATTTGAGGAAGGAGGCATCTTTTGTCAGAATCGATTTTATGGATCACATATGGATTTGCCTTTAGTTAATCACACCAACCTGCACATGTTTACTGTGCCTACTGGCAAGCCGTATTGGACAAAAGCATTAGAAGTCGGACAATTTCTAAATTGTAAGTATATTTGTACTTTCTACGTTGCAAATGTAGTGCTGGTAAGAACGAGCTGTCCGTTAAGCTCAGTAGGAAGGGCACTGTACACTTTGTATATATCGTTGGTTTGAATCCCGCAAGTTGAAATTAACAAAAAAAATCGGTCATTCGATGGGTGAACGGTGGGTCTATGATCGTGCGAACGTTTTCGCATTCAAACTTTAGCACCGATTGTGACGAAACGTCATTAATTGCAAGAAGTCGTTAAGAATTCCATATGGGAAAAAGAGGAAACATATTAATGATTTGTTTTCTCCGCTTTGAAAAAATAAATCACTTTTTTCTCAGTAACTTGCCAAGATATGAAAATATTATTTTAAACTCTTTGTGTAATATGTAGCAATATCTCACAACGTTGAGTTTCCAGTGATCAAAAAACGTTCTTCACTTTGGCATTATATTTGCCTTACCATAACAAACAACATAGTATATGCTATGTTATATTTTTTTCTTTGAGTTATTACCGTTATTTCATAAATGGACTGATCATTTTTAGTAACGTGAATGTCAGAAAAACACCTTGATAACATTTCATTACGAGTTTAGCATACATGTCTTACTTTTTGGCTTTTAAACATTTAACTTTTCATTAAGCTATATGTTATGTGTTGAAAAAGTTGTAAATTGTATGATAGTGTTTCTTTACATGAATGAATTAATCAATATTTGCTGTTTACAAATATTTTAAACTGTTATCCGCATAATGATTCATTGTAAGTGTCTCGGTCCCATAATTCCGTTTTTGAACAAGTATTTATCAGTGTGATTACACATCTGAAATATGCGAAATAGTCTAAAATAATCATTAAATAACGAAAACTCATTTAACAACGTCTATGAGTTAGATTCGAACCTCTGGAGAAAAAACCCCCATGCTTACCCTCGGTCACTGAGATCTTTGATTTGTAAACCCTCTGCTGGTTAAACATTTATTTTCCACTATTAATCTAAATGATAACACGTTGGTGATTTCGATCGATGATTATCCATAATCACAACGATATTATTCACATTGTTCGTAGTAATTGTTCCCACGCTTTTAAAAGAGTGGGGATATTGAATTGATCTCCGCTGTTTGTCCGTCTGTCCTGGCCACTGTCTCCTCCAACACTATAAGCACTAGAAACTTGAAACTTACACACATGTGAGCTATGAGCATATTTGCGACGGTGAGCTATTTGGATTTTGATCTGAACCCTGGGTCTAAAGGCATGGGTCAATACATGGGTAAAATGGGTAAAAAAATCATTTTACTAACAACATGCGGCGCACATGATAATAACTTTCAACCCAGGGGTAAGATCAAAATTCCAAAGAATGCAAACGCGATGATCCACGAGAAACATTTCAAATACGTGCTACACAATATTTATTGCTATAAAACTCTTCTCGTGTTATCGCTGATTGCATTATTTTGTTATTGCTAGCGGAAGACCTGACTGTGCATTGCTTTGTGCTCAAAGACATTGGCGATTTGCGAAAAGACAACTGTACCAAAAGATATTCATCCATCTGTGTAAATGGTAAAAAGAAATAACTGATTATGATCTAGTTATCTTTGTTAATCGGCTGATACATGCCGGTTTAAAGTTGTGGTGTTTGTGATTATCTGCTATGAAATTGACAAGGGTGATAAAAATGATTAAGGCGATGATGATTTTGTTGAATAGATTTATTTTATTTATGTTGTTTTATTATTATTATCATCATAATATATAATTAGTATGATTATGATGATGGTAGCAATTATACGGTTCAAAGATTATAGAGGGCAGCAATTCATAGTCATACATCAAATTGACAATGTGTTGTTAGGAGCAACGATGCATCGACTTTTATTTTGGTTCCTAACTTAAATGGCTATATTGAAATGCTTTCTGATGCTATTTCGCGATCAGTTTTTTTTCGGTTTGTGTTAACTTTTAAAATGATCTTATCGTTAGGCGCAAACATTTGTTTGCGTCCACTAGCCAATTATGATCTTTTTGTGTGATTACTCTGAACGCTGTTTTTTTATTCCATGTTGAGTTTTCGATCATTTTGCTACACCCGATAGAACTGCTAAATTAATTGTCAACACGAGAAAAGATTATAGCTTACATATTTCGAAGATTTCTGTAATAAAACATTCTTATTAAAAATACAAAAAAAATCATGTATAATTACATTGTGAAAGACAAACAAGCGTGGTAACTTAACTTTCCCTACTTTTGCGATGTAAATGGAATCAAACCACATTTAAGTTTTAGTCTACAGAATATTGTTCTTCATACTCAAATTGTTCTTTCATCCCTTCAGCAACTTTGCACGACATTATACATTACACCGGACAAGAGTCGAGGGTGCCACACTACGATCCGACGTCATCTGGCACACATGTAAAATTATCAGCGTTTACTTCAGAGTTTGTGACGTCACTAGTTACGTCGGAAACTTACACTGGCGTTGATTTAACCACTAGCGCAGCAAACACGACGTTTTATTTGAACGATTCAACCAGCGACCCTAAAAGTAAATACTGTTATAACGCTTTGTGCGGATTTAGTCAATTATACCCTTATACCATATCCCAATAACAAGTTATATAATTAATAAATCGATCCATGTAAAACAGTTCTCAGGAAATAAGAACCAAAGGCACTTTATTCTTTTTTGTATTTTTATATTGTTTGGTTAAATGTTCAATTATTTAATTGACAGGTCATTTTAATTTTGTGTCGTGTACACTTATAAAGTATATATATATTATATAGTTTATTCATTATGTCAATATAAAATGAATATTTATTCGGAAAATGTCCTATTATGCAACGTTGCTTCTTGAAATACATAAACTGCTTATATATCGTGATATCCGTCGTACATCAGTGCGTGCGTGCACGTGGGCGTCCGTTTATTTTTTATCTTTCAACGACATTTGCACTTTAATCGATGAACAGATTTATATGAAACTTCACCGGAATTATTATAATGCTCAGATTAAGCTCAGATGTATTATATTTTTTATTTACATGTAACACGGTCCAGTTCAACTGTGTACAGATTGTTCTTATAATGCCGATGGAATTAAAACTGGCCTCTGGCCTGGATGTCAAATACGTAATATAGAATAATGTAGTAAATATCTATAAAATCTATAAAAATCGCCTCTTAAACCGCGAAAATTATGGGTTTATTATCTGGTGTTCATCCTCGTGTTTTGGCCTTTTACTATCGTTTGATAGCATGACCCAATTGTCTGTACAAACTGTGTTCAAACCATGCCTCTAGAATCAGAACTTGATTACGCCGATTATTTGTATAGATTTTTGTTGAAATTCTGTGAACCCCAACTTTACCATATGACTTATCGGGCGTGGCCAGATTTCACCCCAGACGTAGTTGGCAGAAAAAAGACAACACAATCTTTAATTACTTTCTCTCGAAAACACGTTCCTTTCAACCAGAATGTCCAATAGGAAAAGAGGAATCAACGGTTTGCTTTTTATAATATAATTCGTTTTGCATTAAATAACACATATGTAATAAGATATTCGATATTGATATATCCATTACGTTGAATAATTTATGTAATAGCTGACGAAAATGCGATGGCATCGTCCATTATTATATTGGTTTCAACAACGCTTGGCCCATGTCTGCTGGCACTTATCGTCATCGTCGCGTGTATGTGTCTCAAGAGGAAACACGGTAAGCAACATTTCATATGTGTTCATATGCAGATCTTTTACTAAAAATATATTATAAAAACATGTTGTAAAAACAAATGGTGCCATTGGACAAACTATTGTATTTTACAAATATATATGTTATTTACATCAGTCCTTATAATTCATTTATTTAATATTTTTCAAAAATATATTTGTTCTTTCGTTAGGTTTTGTAACGACACTTGTTTTCACTCCAAATACAAGCAACAACACTCGAAATTCCTTTCAGCAGTAAGTATATGCGTATCATACGTATTATAAATATTCCTGTTTTAGTACTATTTAGACTTTTTATTAAATAAGTCTGGCAAATAAATGTTTTAACTGAATTTAAATCAACGTTATTAATATAAATGCGCAGTTAATAATATATTGGTAACTGCGTTGTTTCTTTTCAGGAACGAACTTGTACAGCAATCGAATGTTCCGCAGGGTGAGTTATTTAATATTATTCCATATATACTGTATATGTTGTAAACAGTTACAAAGTCTGAAATAAATACTACAAACACATTTTTTTCTCTGTATTTTGCAGTAATATGCCGATTCTTCGCTTACAAAAACGTGAATAAAACTAACCGTATTCACACTGTTTTTAAAATAAACCAAACGCATTTACTAGTTTGACATGTTTTAACCCTTTTAAGGCATTCAAAAACCATTGTGGTATATTTTGTCTGTTTGCAGAAGGTCATAGTGACAACAGTGATTATTATGATGTCATTCCTGACGATATAACAGAGCAAGAGGCGACACTGTACATCTCACTCCAGGTTTGTTGAGATGATTCGAGTTGGTTGGATTTGATATGTAAGGATGTACCTATGCAACAAAAAAAGTTCAGTTCAGTACGTGTATTCTTCAATATGTGACCTGCAATTGCCATACACTGCTTAAATTGACTTTCGACGTAGGACAGTAGTGAATGCATTAACAGGCATTACTTTGATTACAACATGTACATTATAAGTAAAGACATTGAATATAACAAGCCAATTAACCAGGTTTGAGCATCCCTTCACCTTAGTAATGATCAATGCATTCGTTCGTTATTTAAACGAATGTTTCATATTATCGCGGTTCCTGAATAAAGGAAGTTTAACTAGCTGCTTAATAAGTTAAATTTATCATAATATTACAGCTGATGCATTTTTTTTAAATAACAACTCAAAAAGCAATGTTAAACATGCTAACATACAGGTCTAACCTAGAGTAATATCTGCATGACTGGAAACCGGTTTTCAGTGCGAACGGATTTCATTGTCAAAGCATATCATCAACTTGAAGTTGTAATCATGATATTGCATGCTGTTGTTTTGTCTTACCTTTCTGTGTTGCACACGTATTTGGTAATTCGCCATGAATAAACGCATAGTAGGTGAACAAAAGGTTAATTCCAGTGGTGTCCCTTTAATTTTATTACCCATTTGATTTCTTTACATATATTAACAGATGACAGAAAAGCATCTGTACACTGCCTTGGCCGTTAGACTAGAGAATAATGATGACGAACCGGACAATGACAGTCCTATCGAGACAAATTACACAGATGTCGAAGTTCAAGAGAATGATGGTCCAGGGCAGACCAATACCGATTCCGAAGCAAAAATTGTATTATGTTGTTGTTAAATAAGGTACACATTTGGACAAGGCTTCAAAAAAGGCATATATACGTTTTGGACTATATAGGAATGAGATGTTAAATTGCTCAGCACCAAACTAATGTTATGTTAAAAAATTTCAAAATATATTATAAAGCAATTTAATTAAAATCAATATTTTTAAACGCGTTTAGAAAGCTTGTAGCTATAGTTTAACTTTCCCGGACGTGTTAAATTTAGTGTGCGTGGCACCAGCAGCTCAGATAACTCAGCTGTTTAAGCGCCTCTGTTGCGTCCCGGTGGTAAAGAGATAGAAACCACATAGGAATAGTTCATTGCTATATTACATAAACTACCAAAATGACTACTTATTTTGAACGCCTAATTACTGCATGTATATTTTATTTGAGACATTGTGTTTAAATTGTTATTATATGCGACTTATTTCATCCAGTTAATTTAAAATACGTATATTTAAATTGTATATTTACTGCATCTTGTTTAAATATGAAAAGGTACGTATATACTTTTTTTAAGCTTATGTATCATCTTTATTCTTTCTATACGTTTATGCAGAACACAGTGACGTGTGTAACATATCTTTAGGTAGTGCATTTAGTTGTTTCTTCATATGCAGCGATGACATTTTTTGTTGTTAAATATGATTAATAATACTAATGACGAACTGCTAATATGAACTGATAGGTAAGCATAAAAACCACATGACATGTTTTCATTGTTGGTTCTGTATCAACATAACGTTCTGGTTTTCGTGATAGGTTGGAATGAACAACGCTTGAAAGATCAAATTTTCCAGGATGGAATCCATTGCAGCTTACTCCCCACGACGGTGAACTATTCTCTTAAAATAAAAAAAAAACAACGTTGCACCGGAAATCGATCACATAACGGAAATACGACACTAAGATATTTGCAAAACGATACCGCATGTTAAAAGTCATGAAATTTAGGCTACACTCTACCTTCTCTGACGTAAAATGTATACAGTGAAACACAAATGGATATAGTGTACTTACAACGTAATTTCGGAACAACCTCAACAAAAATTATTTAATGTGTTTAAACGCATTGTGCGTACTTACTATGTTAATATGTAAATAATGTAAATTTGAAACACTTATACCGTTTAATAATATATGTAAATACCGATATTAAACAATGTAGAGCTATTCAAATCTTCACAATTGTAACTGTCTATGTGTTGTTGTTGTTGTTTTAATATTTTTTCTTGTTTATCCCCAACTAAAATTCTCCTTTATAATTGTACATATTAAAAACCTTTAGTACGTAACTTGTGTACATGTTTTAAATGTTTATATCATCAATATATGCGATATATTACATGTAATAGTTATTATTAGCCGGTCATATAATGTATGTGTTATGTGTATATTGAAATCGTGTGTATATATGACATTTTTCCTGTTCCATATTTCATGTTTTCATCAACAAATGATACGTTCAGACTTATTTCATAGTATTATTAAGATCATTTGGCGATTGGACTACGACCATATAATGTAGTGTCTACAAGAGGGGAAAAGGGTAGGTTTTCTCCATGCATATAAACCTTGGCTTGTATTGTCGCTTAAAAACAAATAAAATAATGTTGGAATCTTAGAAGACTATTTTACCAAGTATTTTTGTTGAAAAAATTTCTAGATCGCCATTGATTTCAAATATTCAGCACCGTTTTTCATTGATTCATAAAACATTGTGACAAAATAATATGTGAGGATTTGGAAACGTTTTACATAGAATAAATGATCATATTCCACCAACGATATTGTTTTACTTCTTCTTTAATGGAAGTTCAATTAACGGCCACCGGAAAAACTTTGCGAAACCGAAATTTCGCAAACTTAAGTACCCTTTTTCTTAAAGATTTGCTACTTTGAGACATAGTATGCGATGAAAGTCTTATCGTTGATTAATAATTGGTTATTTTCACTAAAAAAACGCGTTTTCTTCACTATGAAATTTATAAGCAAAGTTGGGGTTCCCATGGGATTTTTGCATTTTCCCATGGGATTTTCGATTTTCCCATGGGATTTTTTCTCCCATGGGATTTTTTTTCTCCCATAATTTGCAAATGGGAGAAAAATCCCATGGGATTTTGAACATTTTAAAAAACGTGTTTTATTTGCGTTTGCAAGTATTTTAACGTTATTTAAGGACTGTATATTGGTTTTATGCCAATTATATATATAAATATAAAGTAATAAAAAAATCCCATTTTTAAATGGGAGAAAAAAATCCCATGGGATTTATTTCTTATTTTGAGAGATTTATTCATGAAACTTTCAGAAACATCATATTTTATGAAATGATGAACAACTACGATATTTTAATGCGTTTAGTCGTGTTTAAAAAAAAAAAAAATCCCATGGGATTTTTAAATCCCATGGGATTTTTTATCCCATGGGATTTTTTTTCCAATGGGATTTTTCAGTTTCGTAAGCCGAATAAGTTTCTTAATGCGAAAAACAACAATAAAGGAAATAATAATTATAATTTTGAATAATAAATTGAATAATATAAATAACATGAATATTTTTAAAATGAGTTACAATTAAAGTTTATGCTAGTAGAACTTATCATTTCTTGTTCGAGAAGATGGTTGAGTCCAATTGGTGAGTATGCCAGCTTAGAACCAGTATAAATGCATCGCAGACAGACAACGCTGTCATACTGTACACACCGCTGAGTAACAATCTTTATTGCATTTCATTTTGCAACAGAAAATGAACTCCGTAGTATAATTGATCTTATATATGCCCTCTGCTTTTGAAAGCGTGCAACACATTAACATAACAATAAGTCCATGCCAAAAACTATGTGCAAATTCCATTCAAAGCTATATACACATTATAAAGGTCAGATGACCCGCGTCATGCGAAAATGGGTCTTATGTCATATGCGGCCAAAGTTGGTCCATCCTAGCTTGTCCAACCGCGCAGTCTGGTCAGGTTCTACGCTGACTGATATATCAAGTCAAGCCATGATTCGTGGTCTCATATCCAAACTCGGTAGCTCCTGTGCGAAACTTTCACCGGAAACGACGGCACCGAGACGGGCGCTCGAACTTTGCGGATGCGCGTTGTATGTTATATATAATAGCGCGATGTGTTTTTTCTTGCCTCAAATTAGTAAGCCCAATCAGCGTTTTATTGTGGTCTTTGCTTCTACTATTAACAAGAACTTCAACCGATACGAACATGAATTTTATTTTAATATGTTTATTTAATGCTCGGAAAACTCATTGTATATTTAGACTACTACTTATAAAACAAAGTCGGGTTTTCAACATCTGTTTTCGGCATATAAATTGTTATTCCAGATTTTACGCACTTTTCTGTACAAAATACCGTTAGGGCCACCGTGGTTACTCATTAAAATCCAGAGGGCGAGAATGCGAGAACGCGAAAGTACGATGACGACAGTGCGACAATACGATGGCGACAATGCGTTCGTACGATTGCGAAAACGCGCTAGTACGATGACGACAATGCGACAGTGCGACAATACAATGGCGGCAGTACGATAGTACGGGGGCGACAATGCGATAGTCATATCGTACTTTCGCCGTGGTATCATCGCAATGTCGCAATCGTTCTATCGCATTGTCGCCATCGTATTGTCGCACTGTCGCCATCGCATTTTCGAATTGCCGCCATCATACTATCGCGTTATCGCATTGGCACCATCGTACTATCGCACTGTCGGCTATCGCCATCGTATTGTCGCACTGTCGTCATCGTATTTTCGCACTGTCGTCATCGTATTATCGCACTTTCGAAATGTAGTATTGTCGCCATCGTACTATCTCACTGTCGCCATCGTATTGTCGCACTGTCGTCATCGCACTGTCTGATTGTCGTCATCGTATTATCGCGTTCTCGCATTGTCGCCATCGTACTATCGCATTGTCGCCATCGTATTGTCACCCTGTCATCATCGTATTGTCACATTGTCGCCATCGTACTATCGTGTTCTCGCGTTCTCGCCCTCTGGATTTTAATGTGTAACCACGATGGCACTAACGGTATTCCGTAATACTGCTAAAGCACAGTATGATTAGGACACTCCCAATGCTCAAATCTCTATGTCTATTTTAGTAACAACACATGTCTATGGAAGGATATTTAGGTAAAAGTAACATCATTCGTGGTGAATATTTACATCATGACTGATGCTTATTCTAATTTGCTTTATGACAATTCCAACATGCTTGTTGTCTATTCGTTTATACTTGATGATTGCTGCAACATTACATCATTCATGATGAATATTTACATTATGCGTGATGTTTATTCTAACATGCTTCATGACAGTTCCAACATGCTTGTTCTCTATCGGTTATACTTGATGATTGTTTCAACATGCTTGGTGACTATCCAATGTTTGTGTGTTCATTATTCCTGAAACCAGTCATAATCGGTTTTGCCACTAAGCGTCATTAACAACGGCAGTTAGCAACAGGCAGTAAGCAGAATGCAAGTTACTAAATTATGACAACAGGTGGCGCGCGTTTATTTTCCGTATGTAGAATAAATTACTTTTCGGAAAAAAAAGCGAAAACATCCGAATCATTTTGACTAGTAAACTGAATAAGCTGAATTAGTTCCCTTCGTTATATAATCTCCATTAAACTAAATACGTTCATTATTGCCATGAAGACCAGTAGGTTTACACAATGAATTGACTGCCGTGAATGTTTTTGATATTTGTAAGATGCAATTGGCACTCAAGAAATTATACATGTATTTAATTCAGGACATAACGGGGCTGATGTGTTGGAATTGTGGCCCTTCCCTAGTCCAAATAATTACAGTAGACGTAATCTACCGATGTGAATTGCATATCGACCTCATATTTATAAAGTAGCCCAAACCCCCATTGCCACAGACCTGTGCGTGAAACTTTCAGATTTCTCTAGTCTGTTTACCATGCTATAATTACAATTTCTATAAACACATATTTATCATTTTATGACTATATAATGTCTGTGGTATAAAGAGAAACCTGAAAGTTACAAGTACTCGTGTCTAGTACTGTACAACTATTGTACTCCTCGTTGAGAAAACAACTACTTCATCTACATGTATTAAAATATCATAAAACATAATTTTCAATCAAGTTGGAAAAAATCAATACATAAATGTCATATAAACAGGTTTGTCATGAACGTTGACGTCGCTCTTGGTTACCAGAAAAATTCCCACGCACGGATTTCAACCGTCATTGTTAAGAATCAATTAAGTACATAAGTACTTGAATTTGTATAGTGTTTTTTAAAAGTGTCCAGCTACAGGTGGTTAGCGTGTGGCTATAATACTAATTAGTGAAAACATATTTTGGAATGATAGGTAATCATATTATAACGAAAAATCAACTTTTCTTAAAAAAATAAGTTAAATATATATTCAACAAGGTATCCAACTCGAAATCATCCGAAAACGGGATGCATCGTTTTAAACAGCCATTACTTCATCAATTTTGCAGCGATTTTCACGATCTTGGTCTTATTCAACGCAGAAATAAATTTCCTTTCTGGAAATGTATGTCTTGCAATATTTTTACAAATACTGGGTCAACTTTTAAGAAATAACACGATACACAACTCGCGTGACCCAGCTGTGATCGATCAGACAGTATTCATGACTGAAATCTTCACGGGGAAAAGGGCATTTTCCCTGCAAAGTTCACGAACCTCGATACCATAATTCAATAAAACGTATGAAAAAAAACATTCTTACCGTGCTTGCCGTAGCATTATGCATCAAAACTAACTGTCCAGCGCATTTTCAAACCTTTGTTTACATACATTTCAACCAACTGACATTTTAAACACAAGAGTGATTTCATTGCTCCAATGCGGAGTTGTGTCTTTACAACTGGAGATTTCATTCATAAATACGGTCTGATCGATCACAACTGGGTCAAGCGAATTATGTATAGCTTTATTTCTTAAAATTTGACCCAGCATGTGTAGAAATATAACAATATATATACATTTCCTAAAAGGAAATTCATTTCTGCGTTGAATAAGACCGGGTCATGAAAATCGCTGCAGAATTAATTTAGTAATGGCTGCTCAAAACGATGCACCCCGTTTTCGGATGATTTCGAGTTGGTACCTTGTTATATATAAAACGATAGTGATTTTTTTATATAGAAAATTTGATTTTTCGTTTTAATATGATTATTTATCATTCAAAAAGATGTTTTACTAATTATTATCATAGCCACACGCTAACCACCTGTGTGTCCAGCACGTGTGCCGGAGAACAGGGCTTAATGTATTTTTTGTTAAACTCTATAATATTTATATCCAATCTGTATGAAAAAATGTCTGTGAACATTATTCCGGTGTTAATTTTTGAAAATATTGAGGCATTCGTTAATTATGGATCTAAAACGGAACATTAATCCGCAAAAAAAACCACCGGGCATATTGCATATTAGATCGGACACATGAAATTATTTCGAAAGAAAGCAATAAGAGTTTCAATTCTACATGAGTAAGTCTCGCTGTGCACGATTACGCTCTTACTGCTCGTATATATTTGACTCTTGGCAAATACCTAGTGTTTTATTTTGCTTAATCTAAATTGTGTCATGCATCTATATGTTCTTAAAGCAGTATGACCAACAGCTCTTTCATATGTGAAAGAGATTGACACGAAATACCTACCCATCTATAATAAAGTTTATATGTGCACTTCAATATTATAGTTTTATAGCATTTTATGTGGTGCAATATAAAAGTACTCTAGTAAATTTGAAATTATGTAATCGATTTCCTCTCAACATACATGCAAAGTTCCAGATAACTTTTTCAGCAAAATCTTGGTTTACACTCTATAATAATCCAGCCTTAAAGTCTATTATTAATTCTTTTTTTTCAGGTAAATATAATTTTTGGCACATCCGCATTAAGGTTTATAGTCTAAGAAGAGTTCATGACAATTGCCGGGTTACAGCAGACTTTTTGCGATAAAAGGACCAGATAATGGAAAACGTTCGGCTTTTCGACTGTTGTAAAGATGGTCTGTTATTCATAATAACGTTAAAGTGCTGTTGATTTCATAATTGTAATGAGGGCCTAGACGAGTGGGAACTCATTGATAAAATGTTTACATTATATGCATTGATATTGAGTTTTACGCATGATCACAAATTTTGAATTCTTATTTTATTTTTCCAATGTGTAACCGTACACACAGAATTTAAGTCTACTTTTTTACTAAATTTAATTCAATTTTTTACGACTTTAAGCGTCTTATCTGGAGCTCTGCATACATGCATTAGTAGCATATATTGAAATATATCCATAGACTTTCTTTGGTTATTGAAGGTAAATTACTGTACAAAAATTATGGTTAGTCATTAACCAAAAAAAAGTTAAGTCTACAAACACGCGGTTAATTTCGGTTCAGTAGCAAATATCTTACAAAGGTGCGCAACTTCTCCTATAACATAAAATTTCCGTTATACGCCGTAAATTTCCGTAGTCCTCCGTAGCATTTCGGAATGACTGTCAATTGACATCATTGTATCATGCATGATAGTATGTTGCTTTGTGCTTGGGTGAAACTCACATCTTACCATCGCGTTAATTTATTAAACGCATTAATATTTGATTCCATTATGCACTGCGCCTATTGCACAAGTCTCTCTGCACAAACCAACATACACATATGCAGCATGCAATTAACGAACAAGAATGTTGCATCTGTACACATGCATGATACCATTAAGCAGAATGTAAATAGACATTGGACATCAGGCAAGATGTAAGTTTCATCAAGCATGAAAAGGTGTCTACATACTAATTGAAAGTACCATCAAGAATCATGACACAGTCACAAAGAAGGATGTAATTTTTACCTAAATACCCTTCCATATTTGTCGGCACTGTGTGTTTGCTTAATTTCACTGAAGAACGTCTACTGGTAAATCTTACAAAAAAAGTGATAAATAAGACTGAGTAGCAATTTTTTCGGCGTTGCTGTTTAACGTCAAATTTGGCCTTTCAACGAACATCTTAAAAGCCCATTGAATTTTAATGAAGAAGTTTCCCGCTTGTAGGTCCGAATGAATTAAATCAAATTTTGCAATTGGCAATTTAATAGAAATCCCCATAAAACATTGCACATAGCTTTCTGAAATAAACAGGCCACATTGAACGCATTCACGATATCCAACAGCTCTCTTTGCAAAGACCTATCTAGTGTTTCTTGGCCGTGTAAGATCTATAATTAGAACATCGTCACCTAAACATCTACTAATAGAAGAGCATATTTTGGGGAAACAAATTCAATAAGAGTATAAAACGTCCACGATCACTAATGTGTAGTTTGTTAAAGATATCACGGCAGTAAAAACATAGCACTTTAAAGAGACCACAATTTGGTACATTTGTTCAATTGTTGCGTCCGTGGCGGACAATACATTTTTAAAAAGAAAGCGTACAAAAAAGCAAACACAAAGTTCTTCGTAAGCTTGTTTTAATCTTAAAAAACACATAATCGACAGTCATTCCAGTCAAATACAATACTAACAGTCAGCACTCTAGAGATCAAAATTGCGGATATAAATATTTAATTCAGGGATATCAAGTGTATCAAGTTCGAATTCCGGAAAAAATAGCCGGTAGTCTGGGGCATTAGGTCCCTTACAGGGATAAAAGGTAAATCCCCGCCCGAGCCGTAGCTAATTGATTTATTGTAGTCTTTCTAGTTGCAATTTCTGGTGAGTACAATGCGGAATATTACGGATATTTGCAACATGTCGAAGATTTTCGGAAAGTAGCGAAGAGGTTTTCGTCAGTTAATATTCATGTCCGTGCCGGCCGCTAACTTATCAGAATCAATAAAAAAGAACCTGGAAAAATCGGTACCGATCGCAAATTTCCGGAATTCCGATAAAGCTTCAACATTATTTGTTCTCAAATGATCGCGTACTCGAACGAATCTGTCCCTACGCCTCCAACTCCCTTTAAATCTCATCGGACGTACATTGATCTCAAAATCTATCCTTGACGACTCAAATCATATTTCCTGAATAGTTTGGCCTATTGACGTCCCTGTAATTATAACAATGGTCTTTTGGATAAACAACGCTAAGTTGTTGCAATATAATAACCGTTTTTAAATAGTTACCGGTTTTCATTTAATAAAATGATTAAGTCATATTCGAGATTTCAGCGATTGCCAATATTTTGCTTTTGTTTCTCATAAGCATATGGTGCTTGGTATCTGCTATTGACTCCTATGTAGATTGCAAATATTACATAACCCTTACAGCGGCCGAGCGCAGATATCTGCACTTGGCCGCTAAAAAGAAAAATCTTTGCGCATTAATTTAATTCAAATCTCATTATCATTATCAAAATCATTATCATCGTGGTCGTCGTCACTACTACTACCACCATCGTCATCATCATCTTCTTCGTCTTCTTCTTCTTCCTTCTCCTCATCATCATCATCATTAACAACAACAGCAACACCAACTTAACATCATCATCAAACAACAATAAACATCGGTAGCATACAATGTGCTTCATCAACCATACATAATTATATGCGTTAAAACACCATAATAGAACAGCATGAATGAAGCTGTCTATTACTCTTTTATATTTCCTATACCAATATTTTTGTTTCGTTAATTGAAGGACTAGTTGAAATCTTCTATAAAAGCCCTCCCCCCCCCCCCCAAATAAAAAAAATAAAAATAAAAAATAATAACCCTAGCAAACAACAATAAACATAGGTTAGTTAGTATACACTGTGCTTTAGCAACCATGCATAATGAATGTTTATGACTTCGGACCGTTGTGATCAAATTTAAAAAAGCAAGATGGTATGTATGCCGCACACAACACATAGATAATTATAGTTTTATACCTTAAACGTAGTTCATCAAAATAAAGATAAGTTATTATCTATGTAATACTTAAATTAGGTTTATAACGTATGCATATTTGTCTAAAACTTGTGAAATGTGATTCGTAAGCCGACGACAACATTATCATTCGGACCCTTCTCCCCACCTAACAATCGAGATTAAACACCTGTGGAGATCCCGATCTTATCAATGAATAAACCGGTTCAATGATGTCAAGTCAAATAAAACATACTATTACTATCCAAATAAATATCTATCAAAAATGTAAATTGATATACCTACTTAACTAAAACTAAACGATTAGCAAGAAAAATATATAAAGAAGAAGCAGGCAAAGTAGACAAATTAATTGTAACATATGTTTTCTCAGTCTCCCACTGTTTAACAATATAAATAGTATTTATCGCCACCCCAAAAGGGATCTTTATCACACGTTTGGCTCAACTTATATATAATTGTGACAGGACAAACTGTCAACAAATACCTTGTTAATGTTTTATACATAACTCCAATCAAAGGTTAACTTCCAAGGAAACTGCGGCATGTTAAAACTGTTGATTATGACAAAATGTTGTTTAGTACAAATCAGTACAATAGCGTCTGTTATGTGGCCTATACTAATCCAGTTAAATAAAACTTTAATCGCAGAAAAGTTTAGATTCTTTACACCTTTAAGAAAATATATATAACAGTTCTTTCCTGTTTTAACAAAATGATACATTTAAAAATAAATTATGAAGCATCGCTAGCAATAGTAGAAATAGAAGTAGAAGGAGAATAATTATCATTAGTAGCAGTAGCAGCAGCAGCAGCAGTAGCAGCAGCAGCAGTAGCAGTAGCAGAATCAGTAGCAGTAGCAGTAGCAGTAGCAGTAGCACTAGCAGTAGCAGTAGCAGTAGAAGTAGCAGTAGCAGTAGCCGTATCAGTAGCCGTATCAGTAGCAGTAACAGTAGCAGTAGCAACAGCAGCAGAAGCAGCAGCAGCAGCAGTAGCACTATCAGTAGCAGCAGCAGCAGCGGCAGTGGCAGCGGCAGTGGCAGTAGCAGTAGCACTAGCAGTGGCAGCGGCAGTGGCAGCGGCAGCGGCAGTGGGAGTGGCAGCGGCAGTGGCAGCGGCAGCGGCAGTGGCAGTGGCAGCGGCAGCGGCAGCAGTAGCAGTAGCAGTAGCAGTAAGAGTAGCCGAAGCAGTAGCAGTAGCGGCTTTTTGCTTTTTTGTTTTAGAAGTGTTTGTCGTATAAGAAGAACGCAAGGAAGACAAATTAATTGTAACATGTGTTATCTTAGTCTCCGTTGTAGTAGTATTTGTTGTATCTACACAGCCATTTTTCAGTCACCTGAGAGACATGTTTTTATAAAAGATTTAATTGTGGACCAATACATCGTGTATTAATATCAGTGTACCCACTGGGACACCACATGGGGCGAGGATTAACAGATAAACTAGGCATTCAATTAATTATGCGCCTAGAGGCAAACAATACTATAACTTACTGATAATTTTAGGATTGGGATGTGTTTGTATCTTATTTGAAATTAGCTAGCTTAATTCAAAAACTAATTATAGCCTCAATATTATCACAAGAACATATTTATTGTGCAATATATAATCATATCACCATCACAATATGCCAGAGCGTTAGTATTTATTGTGCATACATATCCTACAGCAACATTTACAAAACTTACTACAAACCAACCACTCAAGCTTTAATTAAGATTGATTTCAATTTATATTATGACATACATTAAAGATCACTGTCAATTAATTAAAAAATAGCTTGATGCTTCGTACTCAGCGATTTAAATAAAAGAAACGTTGCGTACACATTAATTGGGGTTAATAAAAAAAGTCTGCAATTAAAATAATCAAATTTAAATAATACTAGATTTAGTTTCAAATTGTCGCTCAAAAAATGTATCAGTTATATCAGTTACAAGGGAATCGATTTGTTTAATCTCCGCAATCCAATAATAATTATGGTGTTTGTATGACAAATTAATAGCTATTCGTCATTGAATGTATGATACTCATAAAAATATTGAAACAATAACCACAACAACAACAACATATGTGATTATGTATATATCTTCTTCAAATACTCTGTGTCATACTTTCAAAATTATCCTCATAAGATTCATAATAATAAAATAAACACTTTTGCAATCTTAGTAAAAACCAACTTAGCCGTTATGCTAATGATTTTATGTTCAGTATGCGTGTACATTTCAATATTATATAACAACAAGTGTTCACAAATACCTATGTTTAATAAATATTAAAAACATGAGAACCAATGAAGGTATTGCATTTTAATAGACTAGTTTTACCGTGTGTGTACATTCATATAAAATCATTTGAAAATCACACTTGAGATAACGTCTTTAGGTTTTGCTATTTCTAATCGATTTAAACACCATAAAACCACCGTATTTTCTCTTACATTCTAAATTTTCTTACATTTCCTTTTTAAGCCAAAATATTTATGTTTTCATGATTCTAAATTTTCGGACATACGGATTTTCGTACAGTCAGCTAAACAGCGCTATTTTATCAGATTTTGGCCCTGTTTTTGCTTATCTGATGACCCTTCGGTCATGCATTTTTACAACCGGATTAAAGTAATAAAACAGAATCATGCCTAAGGGCAATCGACCATTACATTTGCGTACTTGGGTAAATTACCTTGTAAACCTCTAATAAGCAATGGTTCCTTCCAACAGCGTTTGAAATGATATCGTATTAAGAAAGCCAAACGTTTATTGTTTTTACTTTTTATATATTATTTCAGTTGATTGCAAAGCTGTTAAGTTGTATTTTTAAAGTAAAGAACGAAGGGAACAACACAATAAAATTATGTACACTGATGTATTATTTCTACTTCAATTAAATAATTGACAAACAAACATAGCACACTTGTCTCTAAATATTTTTCGTATTTAAATTTTCCAACACGAAAAACAATATCTTTAAGTGAACGGAAACTTATAATTATTACGGCATATAGTAAAAGCAGAGTTGTCTAAACCATAAGTAAAATAAAAAAATAAAAAATGACACAGCTTATTTTTCCCTCAAGTGTTAATGACAATATGGATAAACAATTAAAAATACATTAAGTCAATTGTGTTGATTACTCGTTATTGAAATATTGCAATGCCAATTATAAGACATCTGATTAAAAACAAAATGTATGGTGGAATACCTAATCTGGAAATACAAACTAATGATACTATTAATGCAACAACAACAATCACATCTTTTCAAGCGCAATCAGAAAACTGCTACAGCTTTGTATTAACAAACATAAATATGTTTGTGCTTATAGATTTAGATAAACTTCAAATCTTTTAGCGTGCTATGAATTGAATATAATTTATATTTAAAAGTTTTGCTACTCTGTTGATAACTAGCAACAGCAAAAAGGAAGATACCATTTTTTATCATCTAATTTTATTTATATTTCATTGTTTATTTGTTTATGATCACAAGGATTGTTTGGATAACAGAGTGTGTCTAGATATACCGGTACCCTTAAAAATATTTTTATGAATTGCAATGAAGCGTAGAAATTAAACAGGCCCTTATACAGACACCATTTTTATCGGAATGCGATTATAGTTTCAATAGCAACTCGTAACGCTTTTTGGATTGAATGTGTAATGAATACTTTTAGCGACAAATTGACTTGGTCAAATACTGCATCTTAAACGGATTAATAAAATTGAAACCATTTATTTTCAATATTATCAACATTATTATTTAGTTATTAATACATTAAGCAGCAAACTCTATTAATCAAAAAGATTTGATATAACATCCGAATTCACTGCAAAAATGAGCTGAGCGATAGGTTTTACGGTTGTTGAAATTGTTCATGATGAGAATGACGATGACGACGATGATGACGATGACGACGACGAGGAGGAGAACAACGACGATAACAATGACGATGATGATGATGATGATGACACTGATGATGATGATCACGACGATGGCGACCATAACGATGTTGTTGGTGATAGTGACGATAATGCTGCTGCTGTTGCTGATGACGATGCTGCTGCTGATGATGCGGTGGAGGCGGAGGAGCAGGACGAGAACGAGGACGAGGGCGACGACGACGAAGACGACGACGACGATGATGATGATGATGATGATGATGATGATGATGATGATGATGATGATGATGACGATGATGATGACGATGATGATGACGATGATGATGACGATGATGATGATGATGATGTTGATGATGATGATGATAATGATGATGATGATGATGATGATGATGATGATGATGATGATGATGATGATGATGATGATGATGATGATGATGATGATGATGATGATTATGATGATGATGATAATGATGAGATGATGACTTTGTTGATGATGATGATGATGATAACGATGAAAACGATGATGTTGATGAAAATAACGATACTGTAAGTAGTAAATTAACTCATTAATTGTTATTATAATACACAATCACATGCTAATGGATCTGTATCCGCAAGGCGGTCAAATGAAAACTCACTTGGTATAAATATGAAAAATTGAATCAAAATATCATAATGCGGAGTGTTAAAATGTGTTCAAATCTAGCGAAATTGTTGCAGTACTTTTCTACCGAAACCAATGCTTAGTCCAGTTATTTTAAAAATAATTTCAAAATACCACGATAAACGTCAATTGGCTAACAAATACATTTGTAAGTTTTACCTCACTCAAAAACAGTATTTATTGAGGACAGGGCGTCAACAATGTCCGAGTTTCTTCAACGTAGCTTAAGTACCTAAAGTACCTTTCCGTTTGATTTATCGCAGGATCCTGGGTCCGCACCCACAGTCTTTTAAAGTGTCTGCATTAAAAAAGATAATAATTGTTGTTTGTAATAATCTTTGACAGCTCATCAAAACATGTAAATCCTCAATTCGGAGAGTTTAAGTATGATTTCATTTATTTAAAAAATAAAGACGGTTAACATATTTTATACGCACACATATAAGTAGCTATACGCCATATACCATAGGACATAATGTATATTATAAATCAAAGCGCTGAAGGCACTGAAGTTGTTCGCTGTTGTTGTCCTTGATTAGCTTGTTCGCATTGCATATGCTTATCATTGTGCACAGGCTAATCTTATTTGACGTGCATTAAGCCTCGTTTTCCATGAAAGCAGCCAATATGTGCATATTTTAATGATAAACACTAGACTTGCCAATGGCGTTTACAAGCTGGTATATACATTCACTGCTAGAGCAGAATCATTTGTCGTCTGCTGCAGACAGGCAGTGGTAATCGTTCCTAGCAGAGTGAGTTGTGGTTCTTGCCGTACTTAAGTCTTCTAAGCTCCTACTGATTTGCATTTATTACCTATTCTCTTGAAACGCCGACTAATAAAGTGCGATAAACCGCCTTTAAGCACTTGGCACATTAACAAATAAGAACATTCCACACCTAACCGAGAACCGACGTCTTTAATCGCGAAACTATTACCAGAAATTGAATACCGCCAGAAACAACAATGAGCTCACTTCGATTAAATATAAATACACTATATTCATTGCGTCCTAAGCAATCAAACATATCAACCGAAAATACCAGCGAATACAGTATCATATATGACATCGGTCTTATATATCGCCTCAAACATGCGAGAGCGCCACGATGAGTGAAGAGTGTGTGTATGAGAGTTTGTTTACAGGTCCTACTGGCCTCTTCACGAGATTTGTGTAGCCCGACTTGAATGATAAATGAAATGGATGTAGTAACACTTATATGAACACGATATATCCGTACCAATATCCATGTGAGCACATACTAATAATAATTAATTTTTTAATCGCCATTAGCTTGAAAATAAACGTAAATAGATACAACAAAGACCAATTCGGAGACTTTAAAAATTTTAAATTACCTCCCCTGCAATAGAAAATATATATGGAGACTCGCATTCTATGGAATATCAAAATCTCAATATATCTTTCTCCGAAATTTTTTTCTGGTAAAAATCATCTTAAATTTAGCTGTATATTCGTATGTAATTAATTAAACAAGAGTTATAAAAAGGCATCGCAAAAAATATCGCGTTTTATTTGAATAAGTTACCTCCCTTAAGCCTATCGGAATATCAAAAATACGTATATAAACAAAACGCGTTCCTTGCATAAGTGATAATAAAGCGCGTGCCCGTGCCACTCGTCCTCCAAATACTTACTAAATATAGTACAACGTATCTACAATCATTGCGACTAACTCAAACCTCAGTAAATAAGTAACCAGGATAAATATACGTTTAGGTAATTAAGATATAAAACATACATATAAAAATTTACATGTTCCCTGTCTGCCGAACCCGATCCATGGACTGTAGCCACTAGAGGTTCCTATGTACCTATGTAGCCGGATTGCGCCCTCAGAGCGCCCAACACCGACACAGATCACGCTACTCTCCGGTCAAACACAATACTACACATGACTGCTGCCTTTGTCACCATATTATCAGAATCATTAACGTGCAAAATGGAAACTTTCAACTGTCCTTTCACTTCATACATAAGCCATTGCCGATCTTCAATGATCGCTTATTTCCGAGAGATGCATTTTATTTTTTTCAAACTTCGAATTTTGATATATGTTTAACTTATTCATTTAGATTACATTATTTTCACTATAAATATTGACTTTGATCCAATTATCATCTGAAAAATACGATTTCGCGATTTCTTCAAAGATCGAGCGAGCCTTTTTACCTGTTTATTTATATATATCTAATTTAAGGTTGCACAGATGTGAAGTTGTCGTGGCCGAGTGGGTAAGGCGATGAATTAGAAATGTTTTGGGATTTTCCCGCGCAGGTTCGATTCCTGCCGACATCGCATACTTTTTGCGACGCGTTTTATTTCTTTTCTAACGTAATTTGATTTAATATAGCACATAAGCTATGTTTATTGTTAAATATGTTGAAAATTGTATGCACATCCTTCAATTTTAAAATTAAAACAACGTTATTACTGCTGAAAATACGAATGATGCATGTTGCATTTTTATTTTTATTTAAAAAAGTAAACGGTAAATTTGTCTATTTTTTTGTATTTTTGCTGTATATAGTGTTTCTATAAAAACTTAGTTTAAAATATAACTTAAATGATACTATTTTGAATGTTATGACACTTTGTTTTTAACCGACCCAATTTTTACTTGGCTGAAATCACTTACATTTCATGGCGCTATTCCATAGATTAAAATTTGTAAAAAATAAATGTCTGTAAAAGAATACTTATTTCATCTTGTTTAAACTTTAAACACCTTTACTGCATCTGTACACACCAACTGCATGCCCATATTTGGAAATTTGAATGAATTATGGAATTTTTATATACCCCAGGGGTGAAAATAAACTGGACAAAAGCCGAGCGTGAGGGTGGTTTTGAAAAAATCGGTTTATTTTTTTTAAGCATGGAAAGCCTACCTACACATTTGCATGTAGTTTAGTGAAATGATGCTGATTAGGAAAATAATTAATTAAATTATATTTGGATATGTGCCCATTAGAGGTGCGCAAGCTTAAAAAGGTAGAATTACCGAAATTCCCGTTCTTACACGTTGTAGCATGGATCGGGTATTGAACACGATACACGTGTGTATTAGCACCCTACTGTAGTCCCGGCGGGGTTATCAACTGCACCAATACATCGGTAAGCAACCAGGGGAATATCATATGAAAAAAGAACTATCATGCATGTTTGATGTGTTAAAGTGTGTCACAAAATTTCCCTAACTGCCGATGTCGGCTATAATTTCGGTATAAACATGCAAAGAAATTAACATATATATAATGTTATTGCCGGTATGTTATTGGACATTTTGTATGTCAAATGTTCATTATTTGTATTAAAATTAAGACGATGCTTATTTGCCAGAAAGCGTTTATTTCAAATTCAAAACAAGCAATAATCATACATAATACCAAAATATAAAACTAACAAAATGACAACACTCTCGCTTAACGCAACGTTCAGAAGCACGCGCACTTAACAAAATTATTGCAACTAATGCAAGATGTAATTAATATGTGACTACATGTACTTGCTATACAACCAGTATCATGCGAAAATTGATCTTATTTAATTGTGGTTCCCTCTTTGAATTAATGTTGCCTGTCGACTTTTAGAATAATGTGTCAGTAAGAAATGTATTGCTTGCTCTACAACCAGCATCATGCGAAAATGGATCTTATTTAATTGTAAATCCCTCTTTGAACTTAAGTTGTCAGTCGACTTTTAGAATAATGTGTCAGTAATAAATGTTTTTCTTCAGTTTCACATGTTTTTCTAAGAAAATTTTGTGAAAGATGCAAATGTGTCTTATTTATTTTTTTCTGTGTCTTCAATGTATCTTATTTATATGTGACTGCGTGCTTATTTTTTTTTTAAGAAATGAAAGATGCAAATGTGTCTTATTTTAATTTTATCCATGTCTTAAATGTCGCTTATTTATATAAGATAAAATGATATACTGCCAGTGTCATGCAAAAAAGGATCTAATTTCTTAATATCCACATTCACGCTTTGTTCTTTATTAGCACCGTCTTTAATTAGGCTCTATTTAAAGTACAGATTACTGTGAACTTAATAATTGTGCAACGGTGATGTTGATCCATTATCGTTGTTAATTTAAAATGTAGACAACAAGTTAGCAATTAATGAAATCAGTTATTTTGGAAGTAAATCTAATTTTTTCTGTACAGTAGCCAGGTGGATGTGTATTGAGCGGATAAGATAGGGATCACCACAACAAGTTTCTAATACACAGTATAGACTTCCCCTATTATTGTATTTGTTATTTTCCTGATTGGAATAAATAAAGTGTTAAAGATCATTTCATGTGAAAAGCAGGATTTCTGACATAATTTCAATCGTTTTGCTTTTATACACAATTTCATGGAACAATGAATATATTGGCGCGATGGAACACAATTTATAAATCAAGCTGACAGTATAGTATCAGTTTTTAATTATGTGTAATTTAATTCGTATCTCTCCCTTAACTCGTTCAATGACACGTGAACTTATATCAATTATAAAACGTGCATCATTAAATATTTTTTTTTAATTATGAAAACATATTATATGTTCTGCATGGTTTTGTTTAGTTTTTTTTCTCAACCAGAGAGACATTATAAAACATTGTTATATATAAAGCGCTTTACTTTCCTACATTACATAAAGATATATCGATTTTTTTGTTAAGTGTACGTGCTTGACATATTTATAAAAAGGCAGTGTTTATTTTTGTAATAAAATCGAAAATTGACATTTAATTTGATGCAATCTACATTGTTTAGCGGCCAAGCGCAGTATTCCGCTCTCGGCGGCCGATGGTGTATTGCAATATATACAATGAAAAGCTGGGTTTCTGACATAATTTCAATCTTTTTGTTGACGCGGAAGTGCTTTTTGGTGGCCAAAAATACTATTGTTCCCTTTATTTAAACCTAAATCAGTATTTTTTTACACTTGAAGGTTTGTACAGCGGGGATTTCGGTACCGGCGCGGGTTTATGTGCTTGTTAAGAATTACCGAAATCCCCGCTAAGAGGCAACATATGCTGATTTATGCTTTGATTAAACATTGATAACTAAATTGCAAAAGTGTATAGCATATTGTAAATAAGGTAGTACGATATCATTTGTTTCATCAGATTTGTTTGGAAAATACTTCCTGAAGACTTATTATTACTATGTCATGTTATATTTACATATACTTTTGTGTAACCAATGTTTTAAATGTACATTTTACCTTTTTTACATTCGTTTACACATTTTTCGCATTAATAAACTATTTAATAATGGAAAAAATATTCTGATAAGAGTGTTTAAATGATTAACACTAATATGATTGTGTACAAATCAACATTAATGCAAAGCCAAAACCCAAACATAATGACATATAGACCCTTTAAGGCGTAATATGGGGGATTGGCGTAAACATGGGTGATTTCGGCTCTGGGCGTACGAATGTAGCAGTACCGAAATCCCCGCTAATTATTTTCCAAAAGAAGTAACCGAATGGGAGATAATACATGTCACTGGTTGCTAATGAAAAAAAACACTATAATAATTTTGTTGACACTTGAAGGTTTGTACAGCAGGATTTCGGTACCGGCGCGCGTTTAAGTTCTAGTGTAGAATTACCGAAATCCCCACTGAGAGGCAACTTAATGCTGTCAAGAGTGCTTAATAATTAAAATTAATATCATTTTTTTGCACCTTAACATTCATGTGAAGTCAAAAACCATTCATACCGATGACCTATTGACCCTTTAAGGCGTAAATATGGGGATTTCGGTACTAGGCGGGCGAATGTAGAATTACCGAAATCCCATTTTCATCATCGCACATTAGTGTAACATAAATTTTAACACAATATATGATTCGCGTAATGTTAAAATGATTATTATGCTATAATTCGACCACGAAACTTGACGTGACTTAATACCGGACATTATGGAATGGAGCTACGCTGGCCGTATTTGACATAAGACCCATTTTCGCATATTATCTTATCAATGCTTATATGAATTTGATTGCTATAATCTAATGCGTATTCGACACGGAATTATTGTCAAGGTTTTTCATTTTGTCAATATTTATCATAGCAGGGGACATTGCTGACATCAATATGGATACTGTTTTCATTTTCTGTCGAAAAATGATATGACTTATTATCAAGATTATTTTATAGTACGGTAGCGTTCTCTAACCAAGTGAGATTTATTTGTACTGGTAAATTGCTCTTATACTCACCATTCGGACTCGACGATCGGCTCGAATAAAAATGTTAGTCGCTTAAAAGTACAAATTCATCATATTGAGCACGATTATTATTATTATTATTATTATCATTATTATTATTATTATTATTATTATTATTATTATTATTATTATTATTATTATATAGCTTTTAGAAATTATACCTTAAAAAAAATCCAATTGGAAAAAAAAATCCCATGGGACAAAAAATCCCATGGGACAAAAAAATCCCATGGGACAAAAAAATCCCATGGAATTTTTTTATTTTTTTTAAACACGATTTAACGCGTTGAAATCGCGAGAAATGCTCATCATTTGTTAAAAGGTAGTGTTTCTGAAGGTTACATGAATAAATCTCTAAAAATCAGAAAAAAATCCCATGGGATTTTTTTTTCCCATAAAAAAATGGGATTTTTTTTCTATCAAAGTAAATTGAACGAAAATAAGCACAAATGCTTTAACAATGCTTAAAATCGATAACTAAGCACAAACGAACGTGTTTTATGTTTTTGAAAATCCCATGGGATTTTTTCTCCCATAAAAAAAGCTGGAGAAAAATCCCATGGGAGAAACCAAAATTCCCATGGGATAATGAAAAATCCCATGGGAAAATACAAAAATCCCATGGGACCCCCAACTTTGCAAATAAAGTTCAGAGTGAAGAAAACGCATTTAACAAGCAAAAATAACCAATTATTAATCACAAGTTAGACTTTTATCTTATACTTTATCACAAATAAGCAAACCTTCAAGAAAAAGGGTACTTAAGTTTGCGAAATTTCGGTTTCGCAAAGTTTTTCCGGTGGCCGTTAATTATATTGTGAAACTATACAACTATTATGTATTTGCTAGTACATTTTACATTTTAATGCAACATATTATTAAATGGAAAACCAAATATATATTACGTCTATATTTGCAAATTCTATTAATAATATAACTATTTCTTATCAAAAACGATTCTTTTGTTTAGTTTTAATTTCTTACATACTATTACTTATTGTCACTTGCAATTCCAAACTCTAAACTTTAAACAGAACTGTTAATAGACGATTTGAATGCTTTCTGTATTAGTTGATCACATATTCCAACAATTAAAGTGTCATTTATAATTACAAGCGAAATGACATTGCAAAAAAGCATATTATATAAACATTTAGTTCATTGCTTTTATAAGTGTTTAATTATTTGTTTAATTTGTAGTATTGTCACATGTTAATATCATTATATAGGTGTTATTTTTGTTTACACTGATAAGTTAACAAGAACGATTTTATTTATTGTATTTTAATGGCATTCTTAACGTTGTCTATATTTTGCAAATTGTAATTTGCAACACAGTTCTAGTTTAGTTCCTATACTAATTAATTTATCTAATTTCTGGCTAACTGCACTGGTCGAAAGCCAGTAGTTTCACCACCAAAGCTTAATATTTGCGTAATGCATGTACAATATAAGAATTTTGACGGGCTTTTATTTCATTTCGAATACTGTTTGTTTGAACTGTATTGCGTTTTGAAAGTTTGGACGCCTTACTAACTTATTTTTAAAGTTGTGGTACTGCTAAAAAGAAAGTTTTTGAAGAACAGTTACTCATATTAATAGAAAGTTACTCATTAAATCCCTTGTATACAAGCCCGTCTTCACAGTAACGCATATAACTATCACACGATCGCCTAAAAGTATCACAGTAACGCCCAAAAGTTTATCACAGTAACGCCTAAAAGTATCACAGTAACGCCTTAAAGTATCACAGTAACGCCTAAACGTATTTTTTCGAACACAAAGAGCAAAAGATTAAAATTAACAATAAACATTGGTGTTGTTGTTCATTTCAAAATACTTTTTAGCGCTTTATATATATATATATATATATATATATATATATATATATATATATATATATATATATATATATATATATATATATATATATATCTAAAAATAGATTCAGAAAACAAATACTTATTAATACACAAATCTATGAATAACACATTTAGTTGAAAACAATAAGGGACGTAGTAAACAGGACACGTGTTATGCTTATCGATTTCGAACTATTCATCGTGGTAGAACAAAGGCTATATCTTATTTATATATCAACATGTACTGTTTAGTAAGATATGTGAATAACAGACTATATTTAATGTGTTTTCAGGCATTAGTATTTTTGGCCTGTGCTAAAGGTTTATAGTTGGTGTTTTTATCTTTGAAAGCTGTAGATACGTATATGCTTATCTCACTTAATGTTTTTATAAGTTTTTGCGCTTTAAAAAAGATTATGCAAACTATTTTTAAAGCACCTTTTGAATGGTCCGTTATAAATCAATATTCTGTGAATTCTTATGACAAATATATGAGTACCATGTTATTATTTCTGTCTCTTTATCGGGAAGTTATTAGTATAGATTACAATTATAGATTATTACGCAATTTGTGTAATCTCGCACGACCAAATAAAGTACTTTGTTTGGTTTGATATCATACTACCAACAGCTCTATTAAGTTTGATTCCTAAAGAACAACACTATTTGGTTTGACTCCTAAAGAACCACAACTCTATTTGGTTTGATTCCTAAAGAACAACAACTATATTTGGTTTGATTCCTAAACAACAACAACTATATTTGGTTTGATTACTTATGTTTGGTTTCACTTCTTTATATTGGTCGTCAGTATGCTGATGCGTAATTACATGTTTCTATCTACACTAATATAAAATAAACAAAGACACAATAAATTGTTTCTAAAAAAGGTAATTAATTGAATTTGTATTTTTAAAATGGCATGTTGTATTACTACCAACACTGTTTGCATGCATGTACGTACACTAAAATTCATGTACTTGCTTTGTAATGTAGTTATTCTTATCTGAAAGTCCACATAAAATCAGCAGGAACAATGACATATTTGAAGAACCTCTGCGTTCATAAAAGCGTTAGACCCACAACACTTATGTACATATCAATGTTCTGGTGTGTTGGTTAGATTTCAATTTAAAATGGCGTGATTGTTATTATGCTTCAATAGAAAGAGCCAATAATACATTTGAACCGTTTGATTGGTGAACGATCAAGTGCAAGTGCAAGGGAGGCTCTTGTCATTTGAAGAACTTCAGTTAATTATGCAAAGGAACGAATTTATAATACTGGAATGTGTATGACATGTGTATGGATAATACATCTTAAAAGTATTGTACGCATGTTTTTTTAAATTGAACATCGGAATCGGTTTCCATTGTTCGGTTTTGAATCAGACATAAGCACATACTCAACAAGGACTGATACATGCAATATAATTACGATACTAGAACTTATACATTGACCAATGTGTTCTTGACAAGTCTTCATTGCCCTACATATTAGGAAGTTATATTGCATATATTACATATAATGTAAGTTGTATTTTCAAGTAAACATATGTCCTATGGCGCAACAACTATATTTGTGTCAGATACAGTTAGAACAGTTAAGACTATCCTTGGAAAATATATATAAGAAGTAAATCTAATTATTTTTTAATAAGCAAATTACATAATTTAATATTGAAAAAACATATAATATAAGGGCACCACCAAATAATTGTTTTTAAGTTCTATCAAACAAAACACTTCATACTTAAACAAAAAATATGTAAATTTCATAAAAAGAAAGCAATATCAGTATAAGGCCTTTGCACTTGCATCAACCTACGCGTCCTACCGAAATGATTTGGAACCGACTCTGATCTCTTGTAAGTTCTGTTTTTAAGTTCGATTGTTCAATCTATTTTCACTTTCGGTCCTTTTTGTAAAATTTGCTTAAATGAAGATATTTAAGAAGAAATAAATTGGGCAGATAGTTGTCATTGAATAACGCCATACGTGGGAAAATAATTTGTGTCAAGTAGAAAGGCAATACAAACAAAAGGGTTTGTCCACCTATCTTTATCCATTTTGAAGATGTTAGTTGAAATAAACAATTGTTTTTGTCCTTATGCTTTTGAAGCATAAAGGATAAGTCCGATGGAGTAACCCAGATATCTTTATGCATCAGTGTGTTTCTTTTGTAAGGCATATGCATTATCTATGAAATATTAAATAAAACTCATTTTGCTGCCTTACCATACGACGCCGCAAGAGTGATTACTTTTAAGGTGTTGTAACTTGTTTAACTCTGAGCCACATTTGAGTTGTTTATACTGCTAGAATATTCGTAAGTATTTGTTCATACCTCGCTTCAAATGAATTGTACGAATATTTTATAATAAGATTATCGATCGTTCTTCCATTAATCTCAGTGTAATATTAGTGTTACTCCTAATTATAGTTCCTGACATTTTCTAAAACGATAAACAACCCATGTGAAAGTTTGCCATTTGGGAAAGGTTTTCACATGCGCGATGTATTATCAATCATTATGTTATAACTCAAGACCGTTGTAAACAATTTTAAGTGTATCTCGAAATAAATGGCGTTTGATTCAAACACGATATAGTGTAGTTGTATAAGAGCATCGATGAATTACCTGTACAAACGTGACTGAAATAAATTAGAAAATGACTCATACACAATTAAATGTCAACATGGTATTAAATAATTGGACAGTGCTCTGTAGAAAAAGGGGTTAAATGCGTGTGCGTAAAGTGTCGTCACAAATTAGCCTATGCAGTCCGCACAGGCTAATCAAGGAATACATTTTTCGCTTTTATGATATTATTTGTTTTAGCAATGTCTCTTAATAGTAGCCATCAAGTTTAAACGGAAAGTGTCGCCTGTGATTGCTAATCTGGGATGACACTTTACGCAAATACATTATCCCCCTTTTCACATAGCCCGGCCCATATATAAACAATTATTATTTGAGCACATGAGTCAAAATGTGAGCAACTAACCATCAACCGAACGTGTTTGTTTCTTTCACAAACACATATATAAATTACCAGACTCAGCTCTTTTAAACATATAACATCACACCATACAAACGTTTAGAATACACTGATAATACTTGGCGTCCATAATAAAAAATGCTATTAACTCAAAAAAATCATAATCCAATATGTAAATTCAAAATTATACATTGCAAAGGACTTGGACAACATTTTAATAGCAACAAATACTAAACGAAATATACTGCAAATACCTAGGCCGCTAAAAGGATCACAAACAAACACCCTTACCACAAAATTTCATATCGTGCCACAAATATCCCATTTAAATACATTTTATAAATGAATCATTATTTATTTTTTTCCGATGCCACATTTACACATTTATGTATCTTGATGTTTAAATTGAATGTGGGATCATATGTATAACAAAAATTATCACAATTTAAGATCAGGAAAAGACAAGAAGAACTTTTATGGAAACATGCACTTAATGTTCAATAGAAAATACAATATTTACAACATATAAGCGCGTATGATTTCGTTTGATTTTTATAATAAGTATTGTAAAGGTTTAATTAATTTATATCGATTCAATAACAATTCTTCTTAGTATATGGAACGATGAAAAAAGCATAATAAGCCATATAATATGTGTTCCCTATTTACAGTTATGTAACTTCTAAATGGCCGTAAACATGTCCAATGCCGTCCTGATGTGATATTGTCGCGATCGTTTGCTTATTCAACGTTGACACGTCGTATGCGTTTTCCATATTTGAATCGGTCTCGCGTCTCTGATTGGCTGGGACTATTGCCACGTGACTGTAAGCCTTCACCATCGCCACCTGGCGTTTGGATTTATATGTCGCTTTGGAATTCGAAATCGTGTCGTATTCGCCTTCTATAATGGACGAACGAGGCCGTGCAGTTCTATGACCGCCCATTTCTGCGTCCGAGGGCGTAGCATATACGCTGATGTCACTTACTTCGTAGTGTTGAGCATCTTTAACATTTACGGAGTCCGCCGTTTTGGGGTAGCCGTCTGAGAGGGTTGGCCTGCGGTGTTTGTTCAGTTTCCTGTAAGGCAAAACCCGCAATAATTCTGATTTTATCCAACAGCTAAATTATTTAATAGAATGAAACTCTATGCGTCATGTACACTTGTGCTTTACATGCCTGCAAGCCTTTGCACTGCTACTTCATGTACATAGCGGACTACTTTCTTGACCTTTAACTTCTGAGTAAAGGTAAAAGGCAGTAAAGACATTAAGGCGATTAATCTCGTTCAACTGTATCGCCAACCCAATTCATGTGTGCCTCAATTTCAACACATGCAAGCATTGATATATATTTAATATATTTCAACCCAATGTATCGTCTATTAATAATAGCCGCGAATTATTAATTCGTTTCTATGGATGTTTTAACTGAATGCAAAACGAATCAACAAGCTGCACGCACCTTTCCTAGTGATATTACGTCACTAGATTGCATCATTCAATCAGTTCACGGACGCGAGTGGCTGGACATTTTGAAGCGCAGTTACATTAAACAATGACGCATTTGTGTATTTAATATAGATTCTTATAATCAAATGTGAATACAAGTGTTGAAATGTATGGCTCAAATGAAAGAGGTATATGCATTACCAAGGAGCGGAGGGACAAAAAAAGCTTCAAAATGCACAAGGTGATACCGTTTGATTATGCAGCAGCAAATGACGGCGACCACTAACGCCGTTACCACGGCAACTCCCACGCAGATAAGCGCTATGTGGATTTTCTCTGCCATCACTGGTTTATCTGGAAAAAAACAATGAATGCGCATCATTTCAGTTTTGCTCGTATGTAATTTCACACAAATACGTTATTGTCATACATAAAAGGGGGTATGATAAACCATATTCTGCATTTAATTGACCATACACATAAAGCATTGAACAAAACTAAACAATATGCAAAACAAACTAAATTGCATAATGTTCTTAGGTTCTGCAGTGTATTAAGCACGCATTAATTATTATGCACTAAAAGTTAGTATGAACTGTTATTTTGGGAGATGGGGTTGGGTTGAGGGGTTAGGGTGGGGGTGAAATGTATAACAAAATCCTAACACAGCGATCTTACTACCCTTGGCATGACTTTTATGGTCGCTGGTGGAATTGTTCAAATCGAACGATTTGTTTGCAGCGCTAGTGGTTAAATCAACGTCACCGTTAGTTTCCGATGTAACTAGTGACGTCACAAACTCTGAGGTACCCGCTGATGATGTCACGGTTGTGCTCGGTGACGTCGGATCGTAGTTTGGTACCTTCGACTCTTGTCCGCTGTATTGTATAGTGTCGTGAACAGTTGCTGTAAGGGTGAACATACAATTTCATTCTCGCTGATCGTTCTACTCAATAATTTAAAAATGTGTCGCCTTTGCATTGCAGATTGAACAACGAAACGTGAACCCCGATCCTGAATACCACATTAAAA
>NC_068359.1:73750983-73865983 GCF_020536995.1 Dreissena polymorpha
TTGACCAAGGTTTCTCAATTTTGGGTCATAAACAGTGCCCCTTGATTAGTAAGATTTGTTTAGGTTTCACCCGGTGGCCAAAGTTTTAGTGGCAAGTTACTCTGATTCGAAATTGGCCTACGTATTGTCAAAATAAACATTCGTAACAAGTTATTTAAAATAATGTCGTAAATGAGGTCTCTAGAATGGTAATAATAATTTTCTAAGATTTGATCTTGTAACCTTTTTTTTAATATTTGCCCCTCAGATTCAAATAGAGCCTATGTATTGCCAAAGTTAATATTCTGACAAAAGTTCATTAAGAATGGAATGGACAATCTGACCAAGTCGAATTAAGATTGAGTAAAAACTATGGCATCTGGAGTGTTAACAATGTTTTTCTAACTTTTGAACAGGTGACCTAATTTTCGGACGCCCGTGACCCAGGTTCGAACTCGGTCAGGATTTAGTCAGGATAAACATTCCAACTTAGGTGCATTCAGATTGATTAATAAATAAGGCCTTAAATAAAGTGTTCATTACATTCGACCCGATGACATAGTTTTGGGACGAAAGTGACCTGTATTCTAATTCGGCTTTGATAATGTCTTAAAAACATTATGATAAAGTTGTATCACGATTGAGTCGTACATGTGGCCTCTAGAAAGGTTAAAAGGTTTTGAAAGATTCGACCTAGTGAGCTTGTTTTGGACACAGATTTAAACTCGACCCCAAAACTGTCAAAATAACTTTATTTCCAAGTTTAGTCTTAACGTAATAATAAATCATAATCATATGCTTGGTTGAGTCATAAATATGGGTACAAGGTTTTTCTAACAAGAGATGGTGTTTCAAATAATAATTTGACCAAGTGCCATGAAGGTCGAGTCATACGCGTTTTCTCTAGAGTGGTTACACAATGTTTTACTTAGATGTGTCCTTGTTTTTAGTAGCATGTGACCAGGATAAAAACTCTGTCTATATGTTGTCCTGATAATCATTCTGACAAAGTTTCATCAAGATTGGATGAAAAATGTGTCTTCTTCTGTGGTAACGAGCTAAAAATATGACGACGAACGCTCGACACCGGGTGATCACAGTAGCTCACCTTCAGCATTTCGTGTTTAGGAGGGTTAAAAAGGCAAAATGTGAAGTCCTATAAAATACTGAAATGCAGAAACTAACAATGAATAAAGACAAAGGTTAACTGTTATAAATTGAGTTTAGGCTGTGTGAATAAGTTTACAGGATTTAAAAGAAAGTGGTATTCAGAAATCCTTATTGAAAAATAAACTTCTCTATATATTCAGCCGACAATGAAGTAAATTGATTATCTTTAATAAATAAAACATTCCGAAAATGGGAATACTTTCGTTAGGGATTCGAACTTCAAAGCCGTAAAGCCAAACGGGATTTGTTATTTTCAGGACAGGTTTTTCGTCCGTCCACATCCGCCAGTTCATCATGGTCTGCTTGCTGTTTCGACATTTGATGTACACGTCATACCACGTGCTCGATGGGTTGCTTATAAAATCGGCCTCTGGATAAAATATTACAATTACTTTAAGAAATAGCACTAGCATACATTGTTTGTTCTTCGTCTGTACGTTTGTTCGTCTGTACGTTCGTTCGTATTTAACCCGGTCTAAAAACGTTTCAATATTTTACCAGCTTATCTTTATAAATTGGGTCTCGCCCTGGGAAAGTTTAGCATATGCAGGTGAATAAAGAAGAATACCAGATAAGCTTTTGCAGTTTGAACAGGCCAATCAAGGACGGCACTTTTTTCGATTAAATGAAATCTCTTCTCAGCAAAAATCAAGTTAAGGCGGATGGCGTCGTCCCTGATAGCCTTAGTAGACTGCACAGGCTAATCTGGGACTAAGCTTTATGCACATGCATCAGGCCCCATTTTTCAAGAGCTCGGTTTACAGACTCATTTTCGATTTCCCTTAGTAAAAGGGATTCACATACAACGCAAAAGCAAGCAAAGGTATTGTTCAAGATTCACATACAACGCAAAATCAAGCAAAGGTATTGTTCAATTGTATCGCAGAAACATTGGTTTGTTGGTTTGTTGGTTTGTTTGCGACAATCTTTAACATTGGCCATAACTTTTGCAATATTGAAGATAGCAGCTGGATATTTGGAATGCATGTGTATCGCACGGAGCTGCACATTTTGAGTGGTAAAAGGTTAAGGTCATTGTCATCCTTCAAGGTCAAAGGTCAACTATATGGTGGGGAAATAATGTTTCACAAACACATCTTGTTTGCTTTCACAACTATATATGACAATTCAATATAAAATATGTGTAAATATATTCAATTAAAAAGACATTAAAATGCTCCACATTCTGTGAACACGTCCCTTTTACCTAATTGATACAATAATAATTTCAAATTAGAGGAAAACTTCATAGTTTGAATCGAAATGATTTCCGTAGCTTTGGTGAATATCAACAAATCCCGTTAAAATATCTCAAATTATTTGTGAAAAAATAAAACAAATAACTTACCTAAAACTCCAATAATAAAAGCCAGTAGAAATCCCGTGTTCGTTGCTTTACTTTTCGGCCTCAGGAGGGCAAATCTAAACTTCGAAACCGTGGACATATCGCCGACAAGTTCTGTCCTCTAACACAACTAATTACAAATATTTACCCCAAAATGTTTGTTAAATATGCTTGTTATATTACATCGTCACGTTGATTATTTTCTCAACATTAAAGTTTTCCTTGCGTATATAAATTGATTTATCAACGGCATCCGGAGCGTCCGTTGTTAATGTCGTGGTGAAGATGGGTCAAATGCTGACCTCCGTAAGTTTACCTCAAATCATGATGTAGTTACTGAGACATTCCCTGTCAACACTACAAAAATACAAGTCAAAATATCACTTCAAACGTTTATCGGTAGAAAAAAAAGTTTTTTGCAAAATTACGAGTACATAAGCAACTTTATGCGACATATTAGTAAACGCGTATATTTGTTATGTGATATTGTATACTTAGCTTAATACATCATTGAAATAGATAACTTAAGATAGTGCGAACAAGATCTGTGGTTTCCGGAAATAAGAGCGGAATTCGCAATCAGAGAGGGTCGTTTTTTGAACGCAGGGCGAGATCTTTGATATGCAACATCCGTCTAGAGTACTGTTAGAAACAAGTACGCTATATGACTATGACTTATCTCGCTGGACAAAGTTCAATTTCTTTGTTTTGTTAAACTTTAAATACAAAAACTCCGTTTGGTTTGAAGACAGATAGACACGTTTAATTCAAAACAGGTGCTAAAGCTAGATATCAGATAACCATCAAAACATAATTATAGTTTCCAGGCGAACATTTAAAGGGCATAGTCTCAGATGCGGGCCAATTTTCTTCAGATTAAACTTTCTCTACTTTAAACATGTAGCACATTTAAATATATATGGGACATTTATGGCTGGTGTGCGGTGTTTAGATGAGTAGAAAAAGCATAAAGTGTGTTTCATTCATTCAAAATTGGGTCCGCTATTCGGCCCCATTCCAAATGGAAAAAAGTATATATTTTTCCCAAATGGGAGCTAAACATTCCCAAATGAAGGTTTCCCCAAAAAATATTATTTTGTTTTAGATCTCAATATTTTGTTTATCTCCCATCCATAAAAGTTCAACGTTAGTAAATGTAATACTGAACAATCTTGTATTATCAATTTTTTTAGCAAAACAACAACTGCACTAATTTCCCAATTTTCGTCAAAACTGCAAATTTTACCAATCCAAATGGGCCCAGCCCCATTCCTAAAATGGTGAAAAAAAAAAAAATAGCATATTATTAACATGAGCCTATCTCTAGAAAAACCTGGTCGTAATGCATGTGCGCCCCAGATTAACATATTAGTCCACACAGGTTAATCAGGGCCGACACTTTTCGCCTAAACTTGATTTTTGCTAAAAAGAGACTTACTTTTACGAAACATATCATTAAAACGGAAAGTTTCGTGCCTGATTAGCAGTTGCGGACCGCACCGGCTAATCTGGGACGACACTTAAGGCATATGCATTAAGCCCCGTTTTTCCAGAACAAGGCTCATATTGTATCGCAGTATATCGTCTTGTATTTGTGTAACAGCTGATGAGAACGAACTTTCTTATAAAAATACTTAACTATTTTATTGCGTAACTAAGAATGGGACCTATTACCAGTATTTTCCATGTGTTTGTTCTAGTTACAGTACCAAATCGAGTAACACAATCGCAATGAAACGTGTTCTGTTTTTTATGTTTCGTTTGTCATATTGCCCAACCAGAAGTAATACTCACTTTTCCTCAAGTCGAAAAAATTTATATCAATATACATGAATGTCCATTTTTTTTAAATAAGACGATTATTTGCACTGTGTTTTGTAATCAATAGTTTACACTGTCTGACATCGTCAAAGATAAGTTGCGCCGCGGCTGACTTTCGACAGGAAATCAATCAAGTCGGTTTACCGGATGCGCACGTGATAATCCGGACAATCGATTGAGAGAGCACGGGAAACTTTGTGTTCGAGTCTTACTTATTATAACTTCCTAGTTTAAATATATTTTACTCCCAAACACATTCAAGTTATAAGAAAGGAACGATTAATACCTACGAAATATCGGAATTGTGCTAGGCGTGGACTTGGTAAAAAATTCACACATTTGCAGTAAAGGGTAGGCGAACTTAAATTTACGAAATGAATTTTTCTCTAAAATTAAGTTGTGTGTGTATGTTGGTTCATATAGTATATGCAATAATTAATGTTGTTTTCGCGAGGCCACGAAAACATTAAAGATATCTTGATAAAACTCCCAAAAGGGATTTTATGCATTTGCGTAAAGTGTCGTCCCAGATAGGCCTGTGCAGGGGCTAATAAGGGACAACACTTTCCACAGAAACTGGATTTGCGTTAAGAAGATACTTGATTTATACGAAAAAAAAAACAATAAAAGCGGAAAGTGTCGTCTATGATTAACCTGTGCGGACAGCACGGGCTAATTTTGGACGACACTTTACGTACTTTACGCAAATTAATTAAGCCCTGTTTTCCCAGATCGATTCTCATATTAAAGGGCGATTGCAAAAGAGTCGCTTTACAAACATAAATCCAAAACATTTTGCATGAACATAGAATAAAAGCGAACCTTTCGTCGGCAACTGTCAATAGTTGTGCAATAATTCATGTCATCATATTTATTTCACCTTTTAAATACATGTAAAGCACATTCATTTCAAAGAAGTCGCTGATAAACACGTCAGCATATTTCACAAGTTAATAAATCACTAATTGTTCGCTTGGTTAACACGTTAACACGTCAACATATATCACAAGTTAATAAATCACTAATTGTTCAAGACATTTATTATTATTTTTTTTAACACGAATGACCAATCAATTCATGATAACACATAATTTTATTCATTTTATGTAATATGCTATTTACCTCGCTTTAATTTCCTTAATTGAAATTGTTGTGCGTTTGCTTTAAATTAATGTATAAGAGATGAACACAATCAACCAGCAACCTATTGTTGCTATGTTGTTCTATTTCAAATGAATTGTTTTATTTATTTCCTTGAAAGCCAGTCATAATACTCTTTTGTATCAGTCATTTTTGCAATTTCCTTATTCCACTACTTAAAGGGTTTGATCATTGAAAGATAATTTAACAACAACATCTTAACTTATATCACGTTTAGCGTCCTTGTTTCACATCAATTTCACTAGCACACTTAAAGATCGTGCACGCACGTGCATTATTTCTTGGTATTCAAATAGAACATTGAACCGTCTGCGTAAGTATTTTGCGTTCCAAAATTCAGACTTGAAACACATAAATCTAGGTAAACGACTAAAAAAAACTTGTCTTGTCTGCTATTTTGTGTTTCATTTACACGATGCTCACACAACTATCCGACAAAAAATTTATTCACATTTGCATCGTCAATGACCATCAGTAATCCTGCACAAAACGATTGCAATTTACTAGCAAATAATTTAACAGAATGAACACACCAACAGGTTGTTAAGTGTTTCGATTCGACTTCGGCGTGTTTTAGTCATCATACACTTATAAGTGAATTGCATACGTGAAACCTGCAGACGATATTTCCTGCACATGTGGGGGTTCTTTTTAGACTGGTATCCGGGCAGAGTTGTATATGATCCGCGACCTGGGAAAACGGGGCTTAATGCATATGCGTAAAGTGTCGTCCCAGAATAGCCCGTGTCGTGCGCACAAGATGATCATGGACGATAATTTACGCCCGCACTGGATTTGGTCTAGAAGACACCTACTTTAAACGTAAAAATACATACAAAAGGAAAGTGTCGTCCTAGATTTGCACGTGCGGACTAGAATAGCCTGAATGGTCCACAAACGATGATCAGGGAATATAATTTACACCCGCACTGGCTCTGGTTTAGAAGAGACATACATCAAACAAAACTATGTAAATGCAGAAAGTGTCGTCCTACATTAGCCTTACGGAATACACTGGCTTATCTGGGACAACACTTTAAGCACATGCATGAAGCCTGATCGATGCTCAAGCGGATTCGCAGGTCAAGGGATAAATTCATTTCAATATTAAAATTACATCTGCGTAATTAAAGTTATAAGAAGTTCGAAGTGTTAGGGCTGAGGAGAGGCATTATTTTCTTGACAGTTTATGTACAAATGGGCTGTGCTCTGTGGAAAAGGGGTTTAATGCATGTGCGTAAAGTACGATCAGCACAGGCTTATCGTGGACGACACTTTCCACTTAAACAAGATTTTTGCGAAGAAGAGACTATCTTTAAACGAAAAATATCACGAAAGCGGAAAGTGTCGTCCCTGATAAGCCTGTGCGGGCTATAAGCAGAGTGGGTAATCACGTGACAAAAATGATGGCGACGCCCATACAGAGACAGGCATTTTCGCCGTTTTATACCCTTAATTATTTGTACAAATTGTTTAAATGCCGCTCACTTGCCAGCCATATCAGCAAGAAAGTGATTAGCGTTTACTTCTTATTAATATTCGCTCTTTTTCTCGACCTTACTCGCGGCCCATTTTCTTAGCGGGGGCTGTAATTTTGTGACCCGCTAAGAAATTTCGCAGCAAGGAGAGTCGAGATAAAGAGCGAATATTAATACGATATAAACGCTTGTCAATTTCTTGCCAATTATAAAGGGACATGTGTCCGTAGGGCAGTCCGACAAGGATTCCCGCAAATTTCACGTGTGTCCCAAAAGTCCACTATTGTCAAAACAAATGCACCAAAATACCCAGGTGCGCATGTTCACGTGCCTCTACATAATTACGTTTGAAAAAGTTAATCATTCTGTCAGTAATACTTTCTTTTTATATTTATGTTTTTCATAACTAAAGACCAATATAAAAACCAGAAAAATCTGGAAAATTATATATAGGGCGGTGATTTTGATTTGTGTTTGGAAACGATAGTTATATCAAAGAGATTAAAAAACACCAGCGCATTTTTTGATGCAGTCTTTAGTTGCATTTGACAACCGTCATTAACGGGGTGTTGCGAACAATTCCGTGGCTTACTAAGTATTTCGCATTAGTATACGTTTTATCCTATATCTGCATATATACAAACGAATAATGACACACACGCGGATATCTTTGTAAAGTTTTATCACTTTATACTTGACTCTGCATGTTAACATACGAGCGGTCATTTGCAAATCTATATGCACCCCCCTTCCCTCAAGCAAAAAACAGCAAACTTGCCCCTTTAATAAAACCGAAGAGATACTATATACTTTAGTGTAGTGGACTTTGCAAATGTTTTAAGTGCCACAACCCTCGAGACGTTTACGTCTCCTCTTGATGACTAATCACCAATCGTGATACATCTACTATTGCCGGAATCCTCAATAAGATAGATAAACATCGGCTATCTCCGGAATCATCCGAAAGATAAATATACATTGACTATCTCCGGAATCCTCCGTAAAGAAGGTATATATCGACTATCTCCGGAATCTTCCGAAAGATAGCTATACATCGAGTATCTCCGGAATCATCCGTAAGATAGATATACATCGACTATCTCCGGAATCCTCCAAAATATATGTATGTCGATTAACTCCGGAATACTCCGTAAGATAGATTGTTTTATATCGTCTGCTGATATAGAGTGAACTTACCAAGTCAATACGCAGATAATTTTTCTTCAGGAATCGCACTCGCTTAATGTCATCAACATCACGACAACTTAAGATTTCAAGGAAAATAAATATATTGTACTTGACAACTTAGTATTGCAAGGAAAATAAATAAAGTGTACTTTAAAAACAACTCTGAAACCTGTACTTGTTAACATATTGACAATTTAACAATGTTTGTCAAAAAATAGAAGAAGGAGAATAGAAGAATAAAATAAGACAACATAGAAACTGTACGCTTGCATATGTTTAAGATATTAACCTCTTAAATTATCATCACACGCGTTGGAGACAAAACAGAAAATATACGCCTGGACATGTTTTGTTTTTAAGACATTTACCTCAAACATTTGCATCAAGGTCATTGAGGGCCAAATGGGAAATTTGCGCATGTTTGAAAGACAAACTTATACATGTGTGTTTCTTTGTTTGTTTGTTTGGTTTGGTTTTGTTTAAATAAAATAAAGATTGTTCATTCTCACATTTCTTGAAAGCCCCTTTTTCCTAAAGATTTTATAATACTGGCTTGTCGAGATGTTTTTTTAATGAAAAGCAAAAACAAATCGTGGGAACAACAGATCAATAATACGTACATAACACTAGACATTTAAATGTGCCGTTACGTATGTCTACATTGTATGTCATAGTATATGTAAAACGACGTGTTTTAATAACAAAAGCGCGCTTAGTTCGCAAAAACACGAAAACCTCGCAGTCACGTGAGTAATAAATCGAGTAAAATTTATGCAAAAAATAAGTCATTCTGTAGGCCCTTCCGTCAATATTGTAGTAAGATCAGTAGATTAAAGGGACCGTTTCGCAGATTCTAGCATGTATTAAACATTGTCATTAAATGCTTTAAATTTATAACTGTAAATATTGGAACTAAATAGCTCCAGTTAAAAACAAGAATAACATTAAAGAAAGCAAACAGTAAGTCTCTATGGGGCTCGAACCACTGACCATTGAAGTAAACGTCTAGCGTTGAAACCATGCTCCCACAAGGCGAAATGAACTCTTCAAATTATTAAAGTTCGCTTTTGTAACGCTTTATAATTTTCAGGTTTTTAAATCGTCGAAAGATGCATATTATGTATATTTTTCGAACATGGTTTATGTTCAGTTTAACTGTCTCCTCACAAATATGATAACCAAAATGAAAATTTGCAAATCTAAAATATTTTTGTCAATTTACCAAAACGTGAAAAGGTCATTTTAAGTCATACAAACGCGGACATACACATTCAATATAACTCATTTTTCAATGTGCTTCCATAAATCTCATATTAAAAACCTAGCACAATAGACCGCTGAAACTAGCATACACACATTCTATGTCACATGGCATGTTAACACACTGGTAATGCGGATACTTTGATAACAGATGGCACTTCGATAACACATTACAACAAACGTCCCGCGCGAGAGGGACAAGGCACAACTGTCGAGTTTATAAATAGTGAATCCCTTTTTGTATTGGGAAGACAAAAATTCACGGAAGAATGGTATATTTTTCACCCAAAAAAGAAAATTCGGTCGGAAAACTGAATGAACTGGATGAATAGTAAACATTTCAACAAAATAAAACTACTTATGAATTCTGCAAGAAATTGTTTGATATTCCAGCATGTAGAGTAATCAATGTGCTTCAAATACTGAAATTTTGATAGTATTCAATGATAAATAAACGAAGAAAGGGCATGTTTTAATAGGTGGTATTCATGAAGTTGCAGACACTTTGATTCCCTTTAACGGACACTTCGGATAACAAAGACTTTTAACAAATTGGGCACTCTGATAACCGAGTTTTACCTTCTACCTGAAAGGCATATATGTATATTATGGCTACTATTACCAAACATGTTGAAGTACGAATCAATTTGCATACTCAAGGGCGATACATTGGGAATCTATGCATAACTTAAGTACACACACATAGAAAATATAACCAATGGCGTAGTTCGTTTTCAAGAATCGCATTACTATTAATTAATACTATTAATATTATAATTGCAATTATTAAATAAGATTAAAATGCCTATTTCTGACGAAATATATTTCAAGTGACGACCGGTAATAATTGTCTACATAATGAACTTGGTTTAAGTGGTAACTTGAGATTCAGAGAGATGAAAATAGAACGGATCATGTGGATCAACACACCTTTGTTCTTCATAATGTCCTAAGTCGTTGGTGCTCATTAGAATCGCATCATCGAGACGATACTAATGCGTAGCCATAAAATTAATAAGCTTAGTGAGAACTGCTTTTTATCGTAAGCTCTGCTTATAGGGAGCACTTATTTTTTCACAGCCATTATGATAACGTAAGCCCGATGTGCGATTCACCTGACCCTAAATCACTTTATTGGTTGAGTTAAAATAATTTTGGACCTGCATCGCTGCAAATATTTATCTTTAAATAGCAGTTTTAGAAGAGTGATGTTTCATGACATGCTATCTAATATATAAGTTAATGACATAAGTACCTTTATTAGGGCATACTTATACATGCTTTAGATCAACCGTTTCGCTACAAAAAACGTTAGTTAAAATTGTTTAAGCTCGTGTACTATGAGAAGATCCGGCAGTTGGGTGATTCGGCAGTTGGATGATTCGAACACTGGAAAATATATGGTCATATAAACGGTACTCATATGACATATCGAATAAGTTTAGTAATCTTTCACATGTATACAAAATAATAAAATATTCCAAAGGGATAATACAATGTTTCGGTTATTCGTTTTTATTTTACTTCAGTGCATACATTGTTATGCATTGCTTGAATACATTATTCCACCGCGAATTCTTCATTTCTGAGTCACTTGAAAGTCTGTGTTTACTCTGGTAAAAAAGTGTCGACTACTCTGGAATAGAAGTGAAATGATCGGTAAAAGAAGTTTCCATGAAAATTTGGCATCCCACTCTTTAAACATTTGAATTTTCTCAAATACGTTAGTAAACTAAAATGTAACATCTTGTAACATTTATGAGTATATTGAACTTTTATTTTGAAAAGTAAGCACGTTCTTGGTTTATCCAAGTATTTTTATTGTGTTGAAATATGTACTGCTCATCCAATTTATGCCGATTATCGATGGAAGTTTATCGTTTTAGATTATATAATCCACCGTTTTTTTTCGAAATTCTTTCTTTGCAATAAGAAGGTAAATACCATTAATCGACCAATAATTACAACTCACGAAACTCTCTAAGTAGAGTAATTATTCTTGGTATCCACTACTTTTATAGCAAACAATAACACTCCAGAAACAATATCAGGAGATAAAGTATTTTCGATTCTTTTTTTATCGAATATAAAAATAACATTGTTATAACTGGGATCACCGCCTCGGAAAGCTAAATGAAAATCATTAGTTTTTAAAACCGGTTCGAGGGCTGAAGACATGAAGAAACGACGACTGTCGAACATTACCCATTTAATGTCCCAGACACGTAAGTAGCTTTACTGCGTATCGCCCCTAAAATATCACAACAATATGATTTATTCTAACTCCAGATTAGCTTATTGTGTGTAATTTGACAAGATAACCTAACAAATTAACATGTTGCATTTCATAAGACACTCCCAATAACTATCATTTGCAAACTGACAACACATAAGATCTTATTACGGGGCATAATGTAATTTACACCAGGGGTTCCACTGGCCCAAAAAAAGTTGTCGCCACTTTTTCGCGACGCGAAACTGTCAGTTATTCCGACCTTATTAATTATGACAATCGTCTAAGAAACCTTACAACATCAATGTCATTGACTATATTATTACTTTTAAAAGTATGTAAATACATATATAATAATAAGTAACTTCATAGTCTTAATAAGCTTTATTTATACATAAAAACATTGGTTTGCACATGATAAACAATCACATATAACCAAACTTATCTAATAATGTTAACATCAATGGAACAGTATGCTGCATACATTTTTTATAAAAATTTATTTAAACATACAATCACACAAATGTACATCATCTGGAAGGGAACAAATTCAAACATCAGTAAATAAAGCCTCTCAATTTAATTGTTTAACAGTTACATTTCAGAAAATAAAACATTTAAACATCTAAATTTAATTGTTTAACAGTTACATTTGGTCATTTGGCTAATATGCACATAAACTGAAAGGGAAAAAAATGATACACATCTGAACGACAAATATCTCAATTTAAATTAACAGTAATTTGAACACACATTTTCACACATGGTTAAAGATTTTGAACACTCAATAATTTGATTTGATTAGCCGCCTTATATATCGTTATAATCATTGATCTTTGTGCCAGTTTGTCCGAAGTGTTACATAATTGAGAGTTCTTTATCATAAAAGAACCGTTAATCCGATAATAACCCCCATAAAACTTGACAATAGCAGTAAAAACACCGACTGTAACACTTTCACGCTTCCGTGATTTCAGTGCACTCTACACTGTAGGTCGCTTACATCGTCGTAAATCAATATTTACAACTGACAAACGCTGGCCGCTTATGCTCGGTCGCGTGCTTTTCGACTCGCAGTACATTTTCGGATAGGATTTTACCGATTTTTTGAAATTCGCCAATTTAAAAAAATTGGAGCCACTTAAAAAAATTAGCGCCATTTGGCGCCAATGGCAATCGACAGCGGAACCCCAGTAACACTAAATATGTTGTTAATTTGGAAATATATTATTTTCAGATGAGTCAATGTAATGGTCTGTTGGTTATGTATAGGTAAATGTTAATAGTATATCAGGGCATTTTAACTGAATATAATGCCAGTTTAGCTTAATATTTATACGCAACGGCATGATCTATTATTTTATATGAGTACGGTTTAACTTAAAATATAGATAATTGTACCAATTTGAATGATATATTGGCTTCATATACGGTTACATTGACACAATATCGTGTCTGGTGAAATCGATACAAAGGTCGTTTGACATTACAATGCGATAAACGCATCATAGTTGTATGGCATACTTATTACAATATCACGTCAGCATGATTTATTGTTTTGATTATTTTTAATAAGGACTTACCTATATATTGTATTCAGTATATGTATATATCGAAAATAAATATATACTCAAAAATGCTCTGCATATGGTGACGCATTAATTTATCATATATTAACAATCTGACTACATATATGGCTGTTTGCATACATCAAGTTTTCATTGTGTTACACATTAGACAATTAAGACGTTTCACTATATTAGCACGCGTACATACCAATGAATCAGATGTGATATACTTCTAGTCTGCGTAACTAAAACGGTTTCTGAAAGAACACAAACGCGAGATATTAATGTCATAAACGACATTTGTCATATTTTGAAAGTAAAAGAATACAGTCCAAGAGCAATGAGTCGTGTGAAAAAAAACATACTTATCAGGTAAGGTTGCTCCGAAGAAACTATTGGACCAAAATGCAGTTATGGCCACCGGCATTACGCAGCTCTCCAAATATTACCATGCCTTCTTCCAAACATCTTGCGCTGATGACTCACATCACACTTAGTGTGACATTTAGAACCTTGCCGGATAATGCATTTGTTTCAGACTCAAACAGGTCTATTGTCTATTGCTATCGCATCTTACTATCTACTGACTTTTTCTTTTACGACCAGTAAAACGTAATTTTAGTTATGCTTGATTGAGGGTTAAATAAGTATGCTATTTTTAAGAAACCATTTTGGAGACGAAATCATCATTTAGACGGAAAATGATGTAACAGCGAACACGACTTCTTTAGTTGTAACAAGACATTTATAAAAAATACAAAAACGATTTAAGGTTTTCGGTAAGATAACATCCATAACGATTACTTAAATGATGGATTCAGGAAATTGAAAGATGAACTCTCAAAGATATTTTTGATAGACTTAATTATAAAATTGGCAAGATTTAATCCGCTTTGAGTTGTCACACCAGTAGAGGACGATCACAGTGACACTTGGTCAGGAAATAAATCGTTACTGAAACACAAGTATGCCGGTAAAAATAAGAGGACCCTAGTTTTATATATGACAACACTGTTATGCCCGTTTTGGCCATGTGCACGGACTTGTTTTTACGTTCGGTACTTTGTCTGCAAAAATGCATTCATTTGTTAACAGGAACGATATTTAACAAATCGTGTACATCTTCTTACTTCTATGTTGTATTATGTCCCCGTATCATCATTGCAAATGTAAAGCATTCCTAATCCGATAATCCTAACAGAAACGTTCATAGTGCCACAGGTTTAAAGAAGATTACAAGATACAGTTCATATTATTGAAAGTGTTAAGTCTTAGAACGACGAACAACACTATCTTTTCAAAAGTATCACGTAAACAAGCAGTATTTTGCACTTTACAAGTAGCATATTGCACCCACTAGTGATATGCAAACGAAATATATCATATAATAACATAAAACACTGCGTTAACATTGCGAACGTCAATTATGCACGAACACACGCGTATTACATCGTCTTAAATTAAATTTAGAAATAATGAAACTCCATAACTAGTACCATGATAGGAAATCTTGTCGTCCTCCGCTAGTATTTTTTAAGGCTAGTGACAAATTGCAAGCACAATAAAATGTAATAAAAACAAGCAAGGCACTGCATACGTATAGCCAAAACAGAGGACAAATATGGTCTCATATCGCTAACATGCGTAATGTCGTTGTTTTTGTTTTTTAGAGAAGAACATGTCCGTCCGATTTATTTTGCTTAGACAGTTTATATTAACTATTAAATATTCCTTTGGTGTAGCCAGTTATTAACCCTAAGAAATGATACTAGCCTAATAGACGTGCATGTGTTCGAAACACCAGACGCAAATAAACTAAACAAACAGAACAAAAAGAATAGTAAAAAGTCGAAAACGGAAAACGAGAAGCAAAATCAAAAAAGCATGACGGACTTTATACAAAGCGGTGCGTCAAAAACCACGACAGAGCATACCGAAACACCATTAGAAAAACGCTTAGACGAAATTAGTGCTAAACTGTCACATATGCTGACAAAAAATGACACATCATTTATTAAAACAATAATAAAGGATACACTTGAGGAAATTAAAGAAAAGTTCCTTGGTAGTGTGTTAAAAAAACTAGAAGTAATGGAGGGAAGCGTGTTCGAAAGCAAAAACGAAATAGATGCCCTAAAAAGAACAATTAAAGAACAAAGGAGCGAAATTGATGCCCTGAAAAAAGCGCAGCAAGACGCAGAAAGCATCCACAACTCCAGTCAAAATGATCTGGAACAATACGGACGAAGGAACAGTGTCCGAATTTCTGGTCTAGCCAATGACTCTGACCAACAAACATCGATGGTTGTGGCCGACGAAACGATATCGCTGCTAAGTAAAAAGCTCGGCCTAAAACTCGAAAGTAAAGACGTCGACGTTGCCCATCGTCTTGGAAAATATACCCCGAATAAAAACAGACCGGTAATCGTGAAATTTGTCAGGCGGCAAACAAAAATCGACATAATGCAACGTGCCAAGCTTCTTAAAGGTACGGGCGTTTTCATTAATGAGGACCTAACAAAGATCAATGCGGAAGTTTTATCATCATTGCGTCTAAAAGAACCCGCGTTGGTAGAGAGGGCCTGGTCCCGCGAAGGAAAATTGTTCGTTCGATACCGAGGACAAGACCGCAACGAGTTTGTGTCCTTTGACAAGTACAAACTATGGCTTGCAAAGCCATGGCCAAACAAAAACAATGGGGATACCAGAACAACATACGCCCGAAAAGTGTCAGATAGCAACACCTCACGATTATCAAACAAACCATAAACAATAGAACTGTGGCAATAAACCTAGCCCCGGACTTTGCATTCTTTCCTTTGTATACTCAGTGCGTTCTTTCCCCCAACAGAAGCAGAAATGTTGTTCTGTTGCATATATTACACGTGTTTTTAATTACTGTTGTTTTTGTTACTCTGACATGTAACTTACAAAACACATACACACAGACTCACGGACAACCGCACGCATGAACCCCCAGACACGCACGCACGTACACAAACACACGCACTTACGTACGTACGCGCACGCAGTCGCACACTCACACTTACACGCAAACTCACTCTCACACGCGCACACTTAACAGCCGCCTTTGCGCACATGCGCGCAAAAGCGTCAATTAGGACACGCATTATGTAAGACACGCATAACAACATACGGAACCACCACGAGAATATACAAAAACTTCATGCATAATCAAGTATCAACAGTTATTCATAATTCTGTATGTAATACACAATATAGCATCATTTTTCAATGTGAAAGTTTTTTTTGTATATATTGGTATGTTGTAACCTTTTCACACTGACCAAGAGTTGTCGTTCGTTCGGGACGGCATAGTACTCATCAGGTAAACAAACCAAACAAAACAAGTTCCCTCTAGATCGCTAAAATTGATGTATATACAGAATATTTCAAATAAAATTTACTTGTTGAAGTATATTTTACATTGTTTAATATACCTCTATGGCCAGTATATCTACATCTGTATCCTAATTCGGATTTGCAATATAACTTTGCGACCAGGAAGTAATTTCCATTTAGTGTTAAGAAATTCTGACATTTTGCCTTTTTCTGGTTTAAAAAAAAATGTGCTTTTTGCATCATTCAAACGGTATCCAACATTTGGTCCGTTACTGCAAGGTTTTCATTGATTCATAATCGTTTTTTTATTGTTGTTTTTAAATGCGTATTTTGTTTAAATATTGAATGACATTCTTCATTCACTGTATTCTTATTGACTTAAATATCATTTTTCATTGATTCATAAACGTTTTTTGTTGTTGTTTTTAAATGCCTGTTCTGTTTAAATATTGAATGACATTCTTCATTCACTGTACTCTTATTGACTAAAATATCAGTTTCTAGAAAAATGTGTTTGTATAGAGATTTCCATACCAGTTTTTGTGTAAATTTATTGAATGTTCAATCGAGAAATTATATTGTCCTGAACAAATGTGTGGCTTAAATAGTTTTCTTTAGAATAATGTGCGACAGTGTTGTCATTTGTCCCAGCTCAGTGTTGTGTTGTTTATGTTCATTGTTGTCCATGGACCGAATTCACTGACCGAGTTCATTGACCGAGCTCATTGAAAAGATATAATGGTATTCATCTATATCTATAAAAAATTAACTTTCGCTTATCATATACATAATTATTGTCTGCATTGTTTACTTGTATTTATGTTTGCATGAACTGTGGCATATTTAAAGTTATTAACCTATATCTATATTTATATATGTAGCGGGCGTTGCTTAGAATAGGTGTTACAGAAAATCGCACTCAACTACAGACACACAAACACACGCGCACGCACACACACGCATACGAACACGCACACACACGCATGCACGCTCGCGCACACGCACGCACGTACACACGCACACATACACAGACGCGCACACACACGCACATACATTCACACACATGCGCATACACACACATGCACGAACCCGCGCACACACACCCTTACACGTACATGCACAACACACGCACACTACATACTCGCGCAACATGCGCGCACACACACGCACAAACACACGCGCGCCGAACCACCCCACACAATTCTGTAGTTCTTACTGTTACATTACTACTATTATAAGTTACATACAATCTACGGAGCTATATATAAACTTTTTATTTTGTGTATTTCCAGTGTATGGAAAAGCGCTTTTTTATGTCGCTCGTGAGCTGTGATAGGAGGATATGTATCTATTCCTATATTTATGTACATAGCATGCGGTGCGTAGAATATATGTGTTATATAAAATACAGAAAATATGTGTTTTATATAATTTGTGTAATTTTCAGTATATTGTATTTGCTCTACAACTCCACATCACTTATGTTGTCAATTAACCTCTTTCCAAACAGGGCAACACATTTTTGTAATCATTTTTGTTAATAAAAATTAAAATATTTATTGAGAGTAAGACGCTCATAATTTTGTTATATGAGTAAAAACACATCTGGTGGTATCTCTAGTTCATTTTGTTTTCGGAACTAGATTAACTGCAGGCCAGATACAGTAAAAATGAAAATACTGGAGTTACATTTTATAAGTATAAAATGCTTATAAAACGTTTGCTTATCAAACAAAAACGTGGGAATGTCCGTCAGTCGATCTAAGTAGGTTTCGTTTTTCGTATATTTCAGATCGACAATGCGACGGACATACGAATGTTTTCGTGTATATGTCTTTGATCTTAGCACATATCGTGTAATGTTGATATTTGTTAAACGTTTCGTAGAAAACAGTTTATTAAAACGTGTACTGATTGCATTAATTGTGTTTAACAATAAATGAAGATATACATATATAATCAATAGATGATTTTCAAATACAGTAGGTGCATAGGTTCTTTTTAACTGTCGTGAACCTCTTGACAAATAATAGCACAAAATGTTTGTATAAGAATGCATATTTTGTCATTGTAATAGTCATGTTATAGTCATTATTGTAACCTAAGGTTATCAATTATTACAACGTTTTTTTACGAGATACAGGTACACACAGTGCAAAACAATAAGACAGAACACATGCATGTATACACACATACACTCACATACACGCTCACAAACACACATGAACATACGCGCGCACTCAACCGCAGACAAACACACACATACACACGCGCACCCGCACACACGCGTTTTACACAACCAGAACACGCACACATACATATACGCGCGCGCTCGTGCCCGCACACACACACACACGAGCACGCACACACGAATACGTGCACGCACACACGCAGCCGCGCACATACAAACCATACACAAACACGCACACACACGCGCAAACACACACACGCGCGCATTCACACACATAACTGAACCGGCGCGCACACTCCTTTCAACGAACATACACAACACAGGCGCATAACACACGCGGGCAACACGCGCGCACACACACACACAAACACACACACACACGCACCGAACCACCATCCACACACAATTTAGTAGTTTTTGTATTGGTATATTATTATAATTATAAGTTACCATAAATCTACGGTGTTATATATATATTTTTATACTCAGATCACTATTTCAAATAATTTGTGCATTTCCAGTGTACGGAAGTGCGCTTATGTAGGTCTCTATTGGAGACAAATCGTTTATTGTTGTTTTCTTCTCATTTTTGTGATTATTTCTGTTTGCTTCTTTTTTTATGGACTATTCAGCTGTTTGTATCCATATTTTTTGTTTTCTTTTTTCGTTTGTATATAATGATATCTTATGTCTTATACTAGAAACCAACTGGGCATTTTTTAAAATAGGGACCAACTGGACAAGCATACACAAAGTATCATTTACATCACCCTCCACTTCTTTAAATGATTAAGATATGTACTTTAAATGTAAAAGGGCTAAATAATAAAGACAAACGCATAAAAATCTTCAAATGGTTAGACGAAAAAAAATATAGTATAATCCTATTACAAGAAAGTCACTTGACACATACTTTAAGACAAACCTTAAAAGATGAATGGGACGGAGACATCTATCTTAGTGGTCAACATTCTAATAAACAAGGCGTGGCCTTTTTGATAAAAAATAATATTGGGATCACAGTCGATAATTTTAACGAAATAATAATTGGCAGACAAGCGAGTATAGATATCAAATACACGAAACACAATTAACATTAATCAACGTTTACGGCCCTAACATAGATGATTCCACTTTTTACGAAACACTACAATCCTTTATAAATAATAATCAAGATAAAAACATCATAGTCGGTGGTGATTTCAATACTGTTCTTAACCCATTATTAGATAAAAAGAAGGGCAACCTTTATACTCATCCTAAAAATAGAAACATTTTAAATAACATAATTGAAAACTACAATATGATAGACATCTGGCGTACAATATATCCAAACGAAAGAAAATTCACCTGGCACTCAAACACAAAACCAACAATATTTTGTAGATTAGACTATTTTTTAATATCTGAGTCTCTTTGCAACATTATTGACACATGTAACATAAAACCAGGATTTATGACTGACCACTCTCTAGTTGAACTTAAACTGCATAATATACAACCTGAAAGAGGCCAAGGATACTTTAAAATTAACAACAGCATCTTATTAGATACACAATATCAAACACAAATAAAACAGGAAATATTAAATACAGTTCAAAATAATAAAGATGCAAACCCAAATACCTTATGGGAAGTAATTAAAGGAAATATACGTAACACAACAATTAGATACACATCATTTAAACAAAAAGAAACACACAAACTTGAAACTGAAACCATCAAAACCATTGAAACCCTTGAAAAACAATTGCATCAAACGAACACAAATGATACCACCGACATTGAAAATGAAATAACGTTAAAAAAACAAATATTAGATGAAATTTATCATACACATCTCAATGGAATAATACTAAGAGCGCGTGCACAGAATGTTGAACACAATGAAAAAAATACAAAATACTTCGCAAACATTGAAAAACGTAGAAGCGAACAAAAAACTGTACACAAATTAGTAGTCAATGGCAAAGATATAACAAACAGAACTCAAATACTAGAAGAACAACGTTTATTTTTCGAAACCCTCTATAAACGAAAAAATGTTGAAAATAACACTCTTTTTAAAAATACACATCACGCTTTAAATCAAGAAGAAAAACTATTGTGTGACGGATTACTAAATGAATATGAATGTGGATTAGCACTAAAAGAAATGCAAAATAACAAAAGTCCAGGATCTGATGGCATCACCATTGAGTTTTATAAAATATTTTGGAATGATATCAAAACACATTTAATTAAATCACCAAACTATTCATATAATAATGAAAACCTAACTACGCTTCAAAAACAAGGTATAATATCACTCATTCCAAAACCTGGAAAAAACTTAGAATCCTTATCGAACTGGCGCCCAATTAGTTTACTAAACAATGATTATAAAATTGCAACTAAAAGTATAGCAAACAGAATAAAAAAAATATTACCATCAATCATTTCAAAATCTCAATCTGGTTTCATAAAAGGACGTTACATTGGTGAAAACGTTCGTCTTATCCAAGAATGCATCAACTATTTCAACAATTCAAATGATCCTGGTCTAATATTCTTTGCAGACTTCGAAAAGGCATTCGATTCGCTTGATCATTCATTTATGTTCTCTTGCTTAGTAAATATGAACTTTGGTGAAAGTCTCATTCAATGGGTCAAACTATTCTATACTGATATTAACAGTTTAATCATAAACAATGGCTTCTTTTCAAAAAGTTTCAACATCGAACGAGGGGTTCGACAAGGATGTCCACTCTCATCATCGCTATTTATTATTTGCATCGAGTACCTATCACATCACATCCAATCAAATAAACACATAAAAGGCATATCACTTGAACCCGACGAAAAAATCAAACAGTCCCTATTTGCTGACGATGCAACTTATTTTTTAAACGACAATTACGATTCTTTCCATAACCTAATAGAATCGCTAACCCTTTACGGAATGACATCGGGTCTTAAACTAAACAAAAGTAAATGTACTGTGCTACGAGTAGGTAAATTAAAACAAAGTAATGTTCAATATAAAAAAGAAATGAAATTTCATTGGACATCCGATGAAGCCACAACGTTAGGAATTACTTTCACAAATAATGAAAAGGAGACAGTTCTTAAAAACATACTACCTAAATTACAGAATTTTAAAAACTGCTTAAAATCATGGCATCACCGTAAACTTACACTAATCGGAAAAAACACAGTATTGAAAACGTTTGCACTTCCTAAACTAATTTATGTATTAACAGTCCTCCCAAATCCACCAAATGATGTTATTAAAGATATAAAATCAGCAATATTTAATTTCATATGGGACGGTAAGCCTGACAAAATAAAACGAACTCAGTTAATTCAATCTGTAGAAAATGGAGGTATCCAATTAACGAACATTGACTCATTTTTGAATGCAATCAAATGCAGCTGGGTTAAAAGATACCTAGATAATACCAATACGAGTACATGGAAACTATTCTACCAGAAAATCCTTAAAAAATATGGTGACTCTTTACTCTTTGAATGTAACATCAACAATACTATCCTACATGAAATTGCAAACGAAAACATATTTCTGTCTGATGTTCTATCAGCATGGAGTGATGTCACTCATAATCTAGAAACCCAAAACAGCAGTAAAACTATTTTATGGAACAATAAAGACATAACTTCAAACAATAAGACGTTTTTCTATAAAGATTGGTTTGAACGAAGCATAAAATATGTCGACCAATTATATGACTACAGAATTAAGGATTTCTACTCTTTTGATAATATATGCTACATATACGGAATACCTTCAAATAATTTTCTGAAATACTACACACTAATCAAAAGCATACCCATACATATTAAATCTGAAATCAATACAAATAATACACCATGTACTCAAACAACATTTGTAGAAAACATACTTGGAAGAAAAAACAAAACAAATAAAATATTTTACACACTACAAATTAAAAACCCTACAGAAAACTCCAAAATCCAAATTAAATGGCAAGTCCTTTTTGGAGAAAATGAACTTAATTGGAAACACATATTTACCATGCCATATAAAGCAACTATTGAAAGCACACTGAGAAATTTTCAATATAAATACATCCATAGAATTATAGCTACAAATAAATATCTCTTTAAATGCAAATTATCTAACTCAAATCTGTGTGACTTCTGCAGTGAAAACATTGAAACTATAGAACATCTTTTTTGGGAGTGCAAACACATCCAGCCTATTTGGAATCAATTAATATCTTTTCTTGAACAACATCAACTAAACGTTAAACTATCTTTCTTAAATGTAAGTTTCGGAATTAACTCATTGAAATCAATAGACTGTAATAATATTGTGAATTTTATGGTTATATTGATGAAATATTTTATCTTAAACATGAAGTACAAAAAACAAGTACCAAATTTTAATTGTTTTGTCCATAGTCTTAAACTAAAAATCCAGATTGAGAAAGAAATAGCCCTCAGAAATGACACATTACAAATCTTTGAACAAAAATGGAATCGGATTAAATTCTCATAATGTTTTGTCCACTTATATACATTTCACTCTAATGCTAGTTTATCTCTCTTAAATAGTTTTGTTTATTTTTTTTATTATTATTATTATTTTTTCAATCTGACAAGACCATTGTGAATATACAACAAAACACACAAGCCCAGTATGCTTTCTTCCGCCTTTACACAACTTATCATTTTTCATAACTATTCCTCTGTTGTTCTTTTCTTTTCTCTCTAAAAAAATATATATTATATTAGCATATCTTGTATAACATGTCTGAACTTTATTGCTTTGTACAATCACTATGTTGTATGATCATATACATGTTTACATTGTATGTATGATATTGAATAAAAAAAAAAAAAAAAAAATGAATTTGACAAACTTCATAGAATCCTACTGTGCAATGTTGCATACCAAATACAAATCATTTTAGTTAGGGGTGGCCAATGGTGATCCCTTGAGCATGATTTAGACATACTTGGTAGAATATTGCTGTATATTGTTTCATAGCACATATGTCATGTTAAAACATTGTTGCTGGAGAATATAAAAACTTTAAGTTATCTTGCTAATTAACTATTTATTAATAATGTGTCAACGTTGGCGTCGACCGTTTTGTACTAAATGATGATTAGAACAAACTGTGTAGTGAAAACTATACAACGTCGCTTCCGATATATCAAAGCTCATGTACTTGTTGTTCCTTAGAATAAAATAATCAACTACTTTGATAAATAATACTTTATAAATTAGTTCAACACCAAGCAAAGCATGTTTTGAATTTAGATGTATGATTTGAACGCAATTAAATTATAGGGCACCTATATTGTATTACCTTATAGTTATATAAAAATATCACCATGCTAGGACATACGTTTCAGAGCAGAGGTTATTTATTATATTACTCTATATTATTATACGTTAAATCATTTAACTTCCGTTTCGTGCGAGTTTGACCCCCATCACATGTCTTATTGTTTGAGACAAGACGTTTTCAAAACGATGTGTATTTAAAACTCTGTTGGTGTGACACCTTACAATACGTTTTAGTTTCTACATGGGTTACTTACTATAGCGGTTATAGTGTTAAGTGTTTTCATCGCTATGTTTTGTAACTGTTGAACACATTTGTAGTGCATGATATCATAACTGCATTAGAAAATTATTAAGTAAACTAACTCATTCATGTATAGTTGGTCTACAAAGCTTCAATTAACAGGGTCCAGGATCAAAGGGGTTTACACACGGGCTGGTCAGAATATAAGCACACCGTTGATAAATTAAATTTTTGTCAATAATTCAAGTTATTGAAATACATTTGCAAAAATCGTTAGTGCATAAAGACAGTTTACATTGCATTGTGTGCCGATATCTTAAGATTTAAGAATACATCACAGAATACGTCTGAAATCGGTAATATCTGTTTACGTTGCGTGCAGCATGACCGCGAACATGGGAGCGAACCTTGGAGCGTTACATATCGAATTTTGGCCAGGGACACATGCTTATTAAATATAGTAATTCGGGTGTATTTCGCATTGTCATAATCAGCACCAAAACTGTATTTTATGCACTTGTTGAAATTCTTAAGAAAAGTGTTTACAAATTATTTGAACAAAAGCCCTTCATACATGTGTATTTACATCCATTAACTTTCAATTGTGAACCCCACAAAGTTACGTGATCCTTTACCATGATTAATATATATCATGGGATAGCATATGGTAACAATGTTGTTTGAGAATTTCATTATAGAAATTCCGCCCACATTTAGAGTTTTGTAAAATAAACTTAAAGTTTATTTATTACGTGAAACACGTGTGCCAAAATATTTTTCATTGGAAAGGAGTTTGAGTAATTGGTCTGAATATTATGTATGAAAAAACGTCGAGCATATTAGTGTGTATAATTTGAAAACCAACTCACCATCTTGAAAACATTATTTAAGATAATAAAAGTCAAACAGTGGCAACACCTTGTACTTGTACTACAAAAAGTACTTTAGTTTGCAAATGTAAACAGAACGATAGACCCAAAGACCGACATCAAACATCTTTGCTACTTGATGCGTGTATATACGGAAAACCACCATATATAGCAGAAATTGAAATAAATGCTATCATAACAACTTTCCTTCATTTTCATATGACACGTTGCGAACTATATCAATACAGTTTATTGATAACGGAATCAGTTGACACTCAATATAAATGTCTCTGTCGAACAGATGTCTCTTCCTACGATTTTAGCGTTTTGATTATTTGCTCTCGTGAGATTTACATCATTGTGCAGCCCTGGACCCAAGCATGTATTGAGTGAATTACACAATCGCACGTGCTACCTATTTTGATCGTATACCTTTTCTGATTGGTCAGATATGACGTGCGCACGTCATTGCTTTCACCTGCGCACGTCATATCTATCGCGAGCGCACGTCAAAGAGACCTTTAAATAAAATATTTCCTATGTCACCGTTATGCCACCGTAATATACATGTTTGTGTTGAATGATTATTTATAACTATTAATAGTGTTATTCTTTACTCAAAACTACTTTTGATAAAAAAACATTGAATTCATTAATTTGGCTGAACACATATCTTTTTAGTTGACATATAAACTTAAAGGATTGGACATTTATCAGAGTAAATAAAAGTACCGCAGCTGTAACATGTGTCAATACTATTTTATCTTTTACAGCCTCACTTTCAAATGTTTATGTAAACATATTCTTCATTATTATGACATCATTGAAACATTAGGATTATGTTAAATAGTTTTGTTTGTTTCACCGTCTGATATAGGTCATGGGTTAATGTTAGGCATTAAAAAACGACCTCATAGTAATATTTAGAATTATCTTCTACTTATCAACCTTTCTCCAAGCAGGTCTTCCACACTCCATTGGGCAACATCGGCGACAACTGCAACATCAAAAGAGATATACAATCACACTGAACGTACAAATAACTTTGTCTGGATACTGTAAGTACTTCACTGTTATTTCACTCTGTCTAATGTATACCTAGTCATGTCAAAATTGATTGTATTGGTATGTTATAACGGGACGATAGGTTACTCACACTGCCTTCAAAGATTATACGTATTATTGTTCCATGTATATATCATAAATTAAACATATAATATTCGAAACGCGTGAAATTGTTCAGAAACATTTGTAAGGCTTAATTGGTATTCTATTGTAGAGAAATGAATCCACAGAGACACATTTGGATAAGAAATTCTCGTCACATAAAAATGAAATGATCAAACTATGGGTATGATGTTCTTTGGAATATTTACAACGAAAGAAATGTCGTTTAAACAAGTTTACATTATTTATGAGTATGTTTCTATGGATAAATATATATCAGCAATGCAATAGCAAATGGCTAACGTTGGAATATTGTATAACACACTATTGTTATTAAGTTGAGTTATTATTCTATGACATTTATACGACTGCACAATCAGTTATCAAAAACATTTTAGAGGTATTGTTTTGTTCACACACGTCAATGTTAAACCCAGTCGAGTTTATGTAACCGACACATATAACAATGCACCGCTTGCATGCAATTTTGCTGGTTGTACTAAAAGTAAACCCTTCCTTATATGCACGCAATAGTTACTGTACTACTACGTAGTCGGACAGAGTTCACTTCCTCATTCAGTCGCATTAAATATTTAAGGCCGTTGACAGCGGAAGATAATGTTCCTTTACACACTTGTGTGTGTTTTCATACTGGCTTCGGCAACAGTAAAGGGTATATTCATTATTGTAAAGTGTTATGCATGTACATTTCCATATCTGATTTCGTAAAGAGACGTAAATATGAAGTATCTTAAATATTACAGTGGTGTAACGATATGGTGGTTTTATCAAAAAGAATTATACTGTTTGTTAGCTTCTTTGGTTTGTTACTGAGGTACGCGTGTGTATTTCGAAGTTAATGATGTCCTCTCGTGTCTGGAGCTGCATTTTGTGTGGACACAGCGTGTGCCCAAGCACTTCTACCTAATTAATGTACGAGTCTCGCACAAGTAGTGGACGAATTTCGCAATATAGCTGCGTCAATTGTTGTGTGGTCTTTTAGTATGGTTAGAAGCCGGTGTACCCGGATTAACCCTACCTGTCCGGTAAAGTGTCCACCAACATAATTCATATGTTTTTGGAAACTAATATTCAAGCTGGAGCGCCTAAGGTGAGAAAACATGTTCAAACCACGGCGCTGTAATGTAACGGGTTATAATGGGTATATTTCAGTAATATGTAACGAACAGAAAAATATAAGAATCGTGACTCGCAAAATGCATATAAATAATTAGTAGGTACATTTAGCGGGAAGAAGCGACATTCCGATGCGTTTTCCAGGTGTGAATACAAATTGGAGATGTCAAATAAAATGGAGACCCGCGAGTACAGAGGCGTAAAGTCCGGTGGTACGATATGTCATCTGTCCATGAACGCCAAGATGCACACGTTTGACGCCCATTACTTGATGACAGGCGTGGGTCACGAATTAGGCGAGTACGTAACGAAATTGGTATAAATACCTCATCAAAATATGCTGAGTGGAGCTATTCGAGCCATTGGAGCCATTCGAGCCAATCGAGTAGAGTAGTCACGCTTTCTTGACGTGGCGGCCAATAGGCCGCCGCGCAGTAAAATTGTACTTCATGAACATTAGAAGCGTTGTGTTAGAAATTATTTAACAGAAATAAATCTCGATGAAAACAGAAATGAACTTTGGTTGTTACTGTGTGTTATCAACGGACAACATTCAATTACGTGACACAGTATATTTAATGGTGCGCAGTGCCAGGATCAACCTGAAGTGCCACTTCTTTCACGGGCCAACGAAAAAAAAACGCAGATGGAAAAAACGGTCAGTGTTTTCATAAATTATGGCAAACAGGTGTTTATTTCAAATTTTATCAAGTAAGAAATAAAAAGTATAAGGCGTCATGACGACGAAATTTTGACGAATTGTTTTAAAGAATTTTACGTAGTTAGGTGTTAAAGAAATAATTAATTATGTACGGAGAAATTATGCAAGTATCAAAATCAATACAGTTTTTCATTGATCAGCATTTTTTCTAAAATATCGGTAAATTAAGAATAAAATAAATGAATAAGAAAGTATTTGAAATTTTTATAATTTTATGAGTTATAGAAATACTGAAATTAGTAAGCACAAATAATTGAGGGTATTTAAATAATTTTCTATATTTTTTGTATTATTAGAATATATAATTATGTAAGAACACATTTTTACGTAATATAAATACATTTGTAATTGATGGTATTTTTTTTTAATTGTTGATATTTTTGCAAGTTTTCATGAAATAAGAACGTATGAGGAAATGAGAATACTTGAAGAATGTTTCATTAATTTGACATTATAGGAATACGGATATACGAGGCGTATACATTTTTATAATTAAGGAATTTTGAAGACAGTTTAATATTTTGGTATTATAAAGGAACTTATAAGGTCGGAATTAACATTAGAGAGTATCCGATTTTGACGTCATTTGAGATAAGATATGAAATAGAAACCTGCACATAAATGGGAATTTAGAGACGTACACAAAAAATCAGTATACTTGACTATGGTTTCATGCATTTATAGCATACAGAAATTAGGAGGGTAAACACATTTATGAAGAAATATGTTGAGTGCGAATATGAATAGGGCAGACACTTAAAAAAAATATATTATGTAAATATGTATTTACGAATTTTTGTTATTGCAAATATATGTAGGATATCGGTAATATTGAAGGTCTTGAGTAGTTTTAAGTAAGAATTTAATGCGATCTGACGCGTATAGCGTAGTTATAATATAACGTTATGTACGCATCAAATTTCTAATATAATTGTTTAAGGGTTACAATTATATTTTATGAGCATGGCTGACTGATCAGAGTTCGGACATACCGAGCCCGAGGTTCTGATAACCTTAGAATCCTCATGAGTAAGAGAATTTATCCCTGTGCCATCGAAGCAAATTACGCTATGGACAGAAGATGCGATGTCGCATAAGAATTATTTGAGTAGTTCGATTAGGAGCAAAGACCTGAATTTTGAAGTATACCGATACGTGTTCTTATTATGAATGCATATATATAAAAGTCTGCCTTGTCATATTTGCGCATCTTTACAAGTGCACAGGTCAAACATGTCAATAAATCTATGCCCAACGGCAAAACTTTAGTAGTAAAGATGAGGTTTATGAAAAAATGATATGAACAGTAACGTCTATCATTACCCATTACTCTAGGGCAATAAAGTGGCGCGCCCCTGTCAAAAATTTACTGGCTGCACGTGCGTAAAATGACAAAATACCAAATATTCGAAATAGTAATCATATGATGCCTAAGGCGGTAAACAAGTCATATTAAGTAAATGGCTTGTCAGATGTCAAACTGTCATGTACTTATCCGAAGTATGTTTTGAGGAATTGACTTATATTTTTCGTTGTAAAGAATTTATTTTTTTGAATAAGATATCACAGTAAGTTGTCATGACGATATTTAACAATAACTAAGGGGATATTTATAAATGTTTGCCATGGTTTTGAACAACTGATACTTGTATCACCACAACGCAGAGGAACGATCGGGATTTGAAGACAACGCCGAAGAAAAGCGACTTCGTGAGACAACGCCTTCCACAACGAATAGAAGAAAGAAACAACATGATTAGGATGGAACATCACGGCGTTTACTCTCAAAGTGAATACCTGGTTCTATCGCTAAAAGAAGACCAACGCCAGAAGATTTCGAAGGACAACAAGTGACGCAACACTGGACACAATACTTGTGACGTTAAACACTATAGAGTAGATGTAGCCGTTCAACTGTTTGACGTGCGTAGATAACGCATTTGGAATGATACTTCCGAGGCCTAAATTATCAAGGAGAACACTGCTATAGTTAATACCTCGTGAGCATTATGGCCAATAGAAGATCTTAATGTCCCGAGAGAAACGAAGACGCTGGGACCATCAACAAACGTGCAAACAACAACGAAAACAACAACGACGATAAATACAACGGAAACGAAATCGACGACGCAAGTTAAACATCGGAAAGCAGAGCTGAATCAACAAACGCATTCCAATCGCCACGGACGAACCTACAATCGGCTTATCTTCATGACGGCGGCAATGACTTCAATGAAACATCGTATTCGCCGCGAGCTACAACTTCAAGACAACATGGACAACACCAGATGTACAGATGGCCAAGGATCAACAGATGATGGTCTACACAACATTTTGATTGACATTTAAATTGTATAACAATTACTAATGTTATTTATTTCAGCAGAGACGCTTGTCAAGGAAATCTTATTGTTATCCGCATATTCTCCATCATTTGTGTGTGTTTATATGAATCTAGTTTTTTTCTTCATTAAATTAGTAATTTAATAGTAAACATTTTACAAGATTTTTTATAAAATATTAAAAAAAATAAAATAAAGTGGAAGCTGTGTAATGTAGCGGGTTATAATGGATATATTTCAGTAATATGTAACGAACAGAAAAATAAAAGAATCGTGACTCGCAAAATGCATATAAATAATTAGTAGGTACATTAAGCGGGAAGAAGCGACATTCCGATGCGTTTTCCAGGTGTGAATACAAATTGGAGATGTCAAATTAAATGGAGACCCGCGAGTACAGAGGCGTAAAGTCCGGTGGTACGATATGTCATCTGTCCATGAACGCCAAGATGCACACGTTTGACGCCCATTACTTGATGACAGGCGTGGGTCACGAATTAGGCGAGTACGTAAAGAAATTGGTATAAATACCTCATCAAAATATGCTGAGCCATTCGAGCCATTGGAGCCATTCGAGCCAATCGAGTAGAGTAGTCACGCTTTCTTGACGTGGCGGCCAATAGGCCGCCGCGCTGTAAAATTGTACTTCATGAACATTAGAAGCGTTGTGTTAGAAATTATTTAACAGACATAAATCTCGATGAAAACAGAAATTAACTTTGGTTGTTACTGTGTGTTATCAACGAACAACATTCAATTACGTGACAGCGCTAACCTGACAGCCAATACGTTATTGATCAGAACCATTAATCAACTCATCCAATATTCAATAAGCCCCATTATTTTCTAACACGTTTACATTTTGACCTAGAATGATTTATATATGCCTAACCACAAAGTCTTAACAGTCAACTTTAGTGTGACGTATTAATTGTTAAAGGATATACTGACGCATACCGGTATTGGTTTATTCATGTTGGAGTTGCTGTAATTATGAATACAGGTTTATCGGTATACATCTTTAAATAAATGCGATTGCCTCTCTGTTTAGGAAGTGACTAATAAACCAACGATTGAATGCGGGACATAAGCGGACGACGAAATCAAACTGTACTTAAACATACATAATTAGATAAAATGATTGAAAATTATCCTGATCCCATATTAGGACAAACTAGGCTTAATAGCAGTTATTCTATATCAGGTATGCAACAAAAAAGTTTTTTAACATTGTAAATGGACCTTAATATCGTGATAATAAAGCTGTGAACTAGTGTAATTCATACCATGACACTTTGAAAACTCAAAAAGCACTTGGTCAATGGTCCTGCAATTTCCGGAAGATAATCGATCAAGCATCGCGTTAAATGTACGTTCAATAATACGTTAGGCTCAATATAATCACACATATACACGGTATAATTATAGTTCAATTATCATTTTATTTTGTGCCGTTAATTTTTTTTCAAAATTTAGTATAAGTAACTGGGATTTAATAAAGAACCTCTTAAATTCTGAAATGTTTTAATTCAAAAAGTTAAATACGCGACATCACGAAACACACCTTGTGTGGGTCCTTATGTAGGACTATCTAACTAACACCTGCTTATAATACAAAAGCAGTAGTATGTTTCACAACCATATTAATGCAAGTTTTTAACTGGTAAATACAGCATCACTTAAACAGACGAAGCGATTTGCGTAATTAGTATTATTATTTACACATAGTATATCTTCATATCTGAGTTGTTGGAGTCCTATAGTGACAGATTCCCTTTTAGTAAAGGAATTAGTGTAGACAAAAATATTGTTCCGATACTTAATAAAAATGTCAGTAATTTGTTCTAGTTGTCTACTAAACAAATACCCACATGTTTCTGGTGAGGTCCTATTTTCTACTAAATACCTGCTAACAACATGAATATTTGTCAAGCCGATGTGTCTGTCATCGTGCAGTTTTAACCCCACTTAGATTTGAGAGCGTCTCTCGACCATAAGAGTACAGCAAACGTTTCAAATATAGCCATTGTAGATGCAGTCATTTACCATACTATAAATGATGTAGAAGAACCGCGAGGAAACGTCACAGGCGACAACAATGATTACTATTACACAACGACTAAGGTAGTAAAAACTGAGACGGATCCGGATAAAGTTTGTAACAAGCTCAAACTCGAACGTCGTGGTGATTATAACCATGAAAAAGGTCATTGTCAGATGCTTGACCTACCAACAAGCAATCACTATGACACGGCTTCGGTAAGCGGCAAAGAAAATACAACACTAGCAAGCGTAAATGATGATTACGAGCATGTTGGAGGTAAGGAACGTATTCTTGTCGCATCAACAAGCAACGACTACGACATGACTGACTCTGCAATGGCAGTCAGATCTAGATCTGCATCAGCAAACGTTCACGAAGGTGAATACACATACATTTCAAATAGGCCATGACGAACATAAGAAGTTTCCACTTCAAAATGCAGTGGCTATGACAATGAAGGTGCACAGTAGGTGATATATTCTTAATACGCATTTCCCATGTTTTTAGGTTAGTATGTAATCACCCTACTCTGACATTGAGCATTTCCGTTAACTGTGTTATATATTAATACGTTATGTATTAAAACATCGAGACAACAATACAAGCTCGATCCTAAGAAGAACCAAATATGAGAACTCTGGGCTGCAGAATGGAACAGGGATATTAAAAACATGCTTATGGAGATTCAGTACACCAACTTATTACTGGCTAGTTTGTGAATGTACTTTAACTATTTTTTTTGAAATTTGATAATCCCGTAAAATCGGTTTTTATACGGAACGTGTTTAATAATTATTTGTTATGTTTGTTATAAATGTTTTTGCCGAAGTTAAGAATGTATACTGTATAAATGTTGTTTATGTTTATATTAAGCTGGGTTGCTATTTTGAGCGAAATTGCATGACTCTCATCCGAATATATTCTTTATTATTTTTATATCTATGACAATTTAAATCAACGGCACGATGAAGTTGATATTTGTTTTAATTTCATTCACTTATTCGAGCCTTAAACAGTAATAATTATATCGTTATTGTTATCAACCAATCATGAGGTAGTTCAACGGCTATAACATTAACATGCATTGTCTTTTATTGCTATTTTAATTAAATTGTAATGCGTTTAGGTTGGGTGGTATTGTCATTAAAAGTTTTACCAGCAACTCAGTGGAACATTTTATGTTTAGAGTTTTTATAACGGGTTTAAACCACCATTGCTTTGCATCGACCCTTCCAATGCAGTGTTCCCAGTTTGATTCATGTATTCTTGTTTGTTTGTGTATTTGACTATATGTGAATCATATCGAGTATGTTTGGTTTGTGTCAGACATTATTTGCAGTTGGTCAATTGCTATAAATAAAGGATCATATGCTCTTATATGGTTTCTCTTCTAATGATGCAGCTCAATTGTAAGTATTCTTATTAAGATGAGTCCGTATTAAAGGAATATATATATGTCAGTCGTAGTCCTTTTTTCAGTCTGTTGACTTGTAATGATGTCCGCAAATTATAATTGTATATAGTATCACACTATCTTATGCATTATATCCTTTTATCTACATTTATTTAAATTATCAATACTTGTCAATATATTGTATGTTAATAAATATACTAACTCCATTACTAACAACACGGTTTTTCAAACACGATTACCATGGTTTACGTTTCTTGTATCAGTCATTACACACTTACCTAACGACGCAATACTTAATATCGTATTATCGTAATTGAGCACCAATTACACATGTTAACACGATGATAAAAACACAACTGTTTTCGCCACAAGTAATTACGTGTTGTTCATCAACGGTCGCTCGAAACATGATTAAGTTCAAAATGATGGTTTAACGTCTTTATTTGAAAAAGGTGAACACACAATATTGTTGTCACATGAGGACAACAATTTGACTTTGTTATTGCCAGACGCACTTTGAACTTATCAAACCCGATACCTTAAAATCTCCACATCCATATATGTTATTTCTTTATAAAGGCATGGTGTAGTGTGTGCTCAAGAACCTACCAATATCATTTATGGCCGTTGTGTGAGAGATATATAATTACAACAAATACTTCAAACATTAATTGTATATTTATCAAACTATTTCATGAGAGACAATACACATTTAACATCCAACAGCCTTTTTTTATCAATGTGAAATGTATAAATATACGTTAAACTATATATAAACATTTTAAAACGCGAAAACGACGTGACATTTCAAAACAGTATTTCAATTCGATAATACAACGATACGTACGGGGTTGATCGACCGTGTCTGAAGTTATTGATCAGCCAAGAAAATCAATAAGGGTTTCATAAACCGACTGGAGCTGGTTTTTGTAAGCACTCTGTCAAAGAGAATTAAACTTAAATGTTTAAAATGTATCATTGACCCTTGACCTGTTTACCTTGATACGAGTCTCCTTTCACTCCTAACAACCAATGCAATGATTGTAGAACACATACATTTATCTTGTTTCTTGGGAGGGGTGTTGAATTATTTACTAAACTTGGCATATGTTTTGTTATAAACTTAATGATTATTTATAGTTTACAAATAAACTGTTTACGCCATTCCCGAGAAACTAGTTTACAGACAAATGAGACTAAAATATGTATGTAATATTACGATAGGTAACACTTTTACAATAATGTAACTTCTGTACAATGTTGAACAATGTAAATCTAATTCTAAAAAAGGGAAATTAATTTAAAAATATCATAATATAAAGAGATTATCCCCTACACTGCGGGCGTTTGAAATATTTGAAGTCCAAAACAAGATGTTTACGTACTTGACAATTGAACTCGATGATAATTGTTCGACAAATAGTGCATCCTGATTAAGATTTTATGTGTGAAGTGTAGCTGACAAGATATGAATGTGTTGAATCATTTTGGAGTTCTTGCACTTTTTTTCGCACTGTGAAAAGTACGGTGTATTGCGTTTTATAAGTAAATGTTTTGTGTGATTCGTAAACCTGCATATTACTGATAAACTGCTTTGCGTCGTTCTTTGAAGCTATCAGCTTCGCTGTGAAGAAAATGTTCGACGCGTGGTAATAACACTCATTTACATTGATGATCATGCTTATCATCAAACGTTATAAATTGTTTCATTAACCACTTTATTTTTTAATTTATAATTTAGCATGACCCCTTAATCACACGATTATTAGAGCAATTGTTTCGAAAGAAGTTATTTTAACAAGAATTTAGAATAAACATCTTAGGTCTTCGTAAATCTGAAGCCATTTATATTGCCTATAAATCTGGCTTGCCAAAATGTATGTTTTTTACATTTCGATGGTATTCCGATTGATATCGATGAAAGCCGGAATGATGAGAGATTTCCGTGTGTCTACGTCTACGCAATATTTCTAAAGCACGTAATAACATTGTAAAAACACGATAGCAATAATTTAATCATTTTTTTCCTTCAAAGGTACGTGTTTGTTTTCTTAAAAACTCTCAATATTTCAAAACTGAATTATTTGTTATTTGTGAATGTAAAAAACACTGCCGAAATAATTTTGAAAGACATCAAGTGATTTATGGAAACAAGCTGACTCAGCATCATTAACCCATTGTTATAGTATTCTATAAACGAATTCTTAGTCACCTTCGTTCGCGAAAGTATCAGTTTTGTTTGGTTAGTCGTTAAATTGTTTGATTCTATATAAGTATTGATATACACCGCAAATTGAATAAATTGTGTTTTCATCATATTTTTTGTTTTGAAGACAAGAGTCTTCATATTTGTGTTTCGTGTTAAATTAACTCATCCTGATATAGGCAACCCATGTTAAAGTATACATACTCTTTTAGCAGCAAAGCAATACAAAATGTACACAAGAGTTGCCAGACGTTTTCGGACACTATATATATTGTGCTCGATTTATTCATACGTATGAGTTCAACGGAACAATTTCGTATACGTTTAATGTTTATTATAGGCAACATTTTTATTAAAAATTACCTAGGAACGAATGCGAAAAAACACGTAGGAACGATGTTCGTGGTATCTGAAAAATGTATCTCAGAAAAGTTAACTAAAGTAGGGACCAATGCCCTGAATCTCAAAATAGCGTGGGAACAAATGTCAGCCAGTGCCGAACATAGCATATTAACAAATATCCGCGAGGACCGATACCCGAGATTCCTTTTTATTTATGGAAACCACAATACGCTACTGAATGAGTCCACTGTCTTCTTTTGGGATAAACAAGTACAATATCTGATAAAATACTACTTGCAAACAACATATACGAACATTTACGAAACATTAATAATGGCTGAAAATCAAGGTGTACGTGACATTAGGTAACACAAAAATAAGTTTGGCTAAACATAATGTGTCCGAAACTTGTATATCAGGAAATAGTAATGACGGTAGTTTACTAAACGACAGTTGCATTTATGTTTAATATCTATACATTCACTTTTAATTTTCTGTAGAAAAATTAACGACATCATTTTGCATAACCCATAAGCCGGCGATACCGCCTTCGAAGGCGGAGCTTCTAAAATCAGACCAATGGTTACAAGACGCTGACGCGTAGTAATACAGTGACCACTACCTTGGCCGCACTACATTTGTAAATATAGTAACAAACATGAATAAGCATAACCCGTTTGTTTATTTTTGTTTCTTTGATGTTTCATTTGAAACAAAAGCAAAATTGAAGAAAAAGTAAATTGATAAACAACGACATTTAATAAAACCTATATATATATATATATATATATATATATATATATATATATATATATATATATATATATATATATATATATATATATATATATATATATATATATATATAATATATATATATTTATATATATATATATATAAATATGTCATTTTCAAAACCGAAAGTAAATCGTTCGTTTGCTGCAAGTGTCAAAATTGGTAGGCATAAGAATGGCGGAATTTAATGCAAACTACGGAAACGTCGATTAAGGATCGTTGTATGATTCTTTATCTGATTCAGATAATGAATATTTTACAACAATTGATCTTGGCGATTTGTTGATAAACTCGCTTGAAAATAACATTGTAAAATTTGAAGAAACCAGCAAATCAGAGACAGTGTTACATGTACATGAACAGGACAATGAGTGAGTCAAAAATGAGACTGAATCTAATTATGACCTCAGCAAAAAAGGTTCAAGTGGCTGGCAGAGGTGGGTATTGATAGCTTAGAGACAAAGCACCAGGCTACAGCTACTAAGAAAAACACACAATGGGGCATTAAGATGTTTCAAGAAATAATATACCAAGTTGTAATAAATCTAAAGTAAAAATCACACTTATCTGAAACCGTCCGTTTATTATCAATCAGTTTCACAAAGGAATTTGGTGATTATAATTACGCATCAATATAATAATCAAAATGTCTTCTCAATAGTTATACAAGAAGACAAGTCAACATCATACAAGTGCATACAGTACCTTCTAAAGCCATTCTTTTCAATTACAGCTATTATAATAAATATTTTACAGAATATTCATAAACACGAGGTTTTTTATATAAGAACTCATCTAATAAGTTGTTTACAATTTGTAAATTTGTTTCTGAAAATAAAATACCGTTCTAAAAATAGCATCAATGTGCCCCTTTAATCTGACTGTAATTGGTTCAGTATCAAATGGAGCATTAAAAAAACAATTCAAAGATAAAAATAACTTTAAAGACCTGTTGGCAATGCAACAACAGTGTGTGTTTTAAAGGAATAATTTCCTAATTTTTATATAAAATCAATATTTATTAAGTGTCTATTTTTTAGACTGGTACAAGGAGGTATATGGCGGAAACTTAGATCTCGAGACAGTGGGAAAGGAAGATTTGGCTGAAAAACTGCGCAAGTTTTATTGTGAGGCCACGCCTAAACCCAACGAGCAGTCACTGCCAGAGCACCACAGAAATTAATACCACAGGACCACAGGAACACATTGGTCAATATCAGTAGCGCCATTAACAGGTATCTTAAGGATATCTGCAGAAACATTGATATAGTTCGAGATATTGAGTTTGTACGGAGCAACCGCACTCTTGATGGGTCTCTCAAAAGTAGGACAGAAGCTGGGCTGTCAAGGCCCACACAGTATAAAGAAATCCTGGCAAAAGAAGACCAGAAGTATGAAAACTCTCCATGTATACTATGAAAAGCAGCATTATAAGTGATCGCAGTGCATTTTGTTACTAGGGGAATGGAATTTCAATATCAACTGATGGAAATAGCCTTGACTTCAAAGGGGATTCAGACTCGCAGTATATAGTCTAAAACCAAGAAATCAAACAGAAAAACCACCAATGGGGAGCAAGCTCAACAAATCTCATGTCTGAAAAGCGAATCTATGCCACAGGTGAATGTTTGTGTCCAGTGAAGATTCTGGAATTATTTGTTCGAAAACAAAGTCCTAATGCAACCATGCGCTTCAATCAATTTGACAACAACGCCATTCTTCACACAGAATCATCAAATTCATGGTACACAAAGAAGCCATTAGCATAACGGTCTTTTGAAAACTTTATGAAGAATATCAGCACCAGTGACAAGCTCTCACAAGGTTACACTGGTCACTGATTGCGAGCGTCAGCGATCCTAGCCATGAATGATGCTGGCTATGAAGCTCGTCACATCATGTTTATGAGTGGTCACCGAAACGAGGCCTCCATTCGTTCATACAACCGTGGCTGCAATATTACACAGAAGAAGTCGATGAGCAACACCCTGTCAGCTCTAACAGAATCTACGTGTAAATCAGAAAAAAACAGCTTGTCAAGTGTCAATCAGCCACATCTTCGAGCGAGCAAACCGTAAGACCAGTCCTAATATGCAGATACAGGACTTGCACAACGAGGATGAAATGTCTGCAAATTCTCAATTAGTGCAAAGCAATGAACAACATATTTGCAGCATGGAACTCTTTGGGGGCGCTTCTTTCAGCAATTGCACACTTAACATTACAAAGCCACATTAGAATAAACACAATATGTTTGCCCTAGAACATGTTGACTATTAGATCTAGCAGTTGAATATTAAAACAATTAAATCTAAGACAAATTTAAAGTTGAACAATTTCAGTTTTTGAACTTGACAGTTACTATCAAGTTAAAAGTTGAATAAACTTGTTCCTAGCAAGTTAAAAGTTGAATAAACTTGTTCAAATGTTTCAAAATTTAAAAGTGTTTTATGTGTTAAATAAAAATACAACTAATAAATTTCAGATGAAATAATTAACTTCCTTGGCTTTAGTTACTTTCTATCAACGCTCCAATTGTCACCTAAATTGACGAATGAGCAATGATTGGATTATGCTTTAGTATGTAAAATATCAACCTTCAAATACTTGAACATAGATATAAAAAACAATAGGTTATCCTAGTTTTACCTCTGGAAAAGTAAAATCCGTATATATATATAATATATATATATATATATATAAATATAAATATAGATATAGATAGAGATATATATATATAGATATAGATATATATATATATATATATATATATATATATATAGATATATATATATATATATATATAAATATATATATAAACATATATATATATATATATATATATATATATATAGTATATATATATATATATATATATATATATATATATATATATATATATATATATATTTAATAATAAAACGCTTTGATTAAATTTGCCGTAGCTTTCGACCTTTCGGTTTTCTTCAGCGGCATTTATTTGTGAAAAATATAATATTAAGTGGAAGTGACGTTATATAATTGAACGTTACATTACGCGCCAACTTTATTAGTCTTTTGTGTTTAGTCCATATGGTTTGAACGTCCTCAGTTTGCGGCTCCAAAGTTGTTCAATGGTCTTCCGGTACTCGTCTGATTCATTTAATATTTCTAGTCCCATGACCCGGAAGTCCGCGACGCCGTGGCCGTCTGTGTAAAAGTGCTCGGCAACCGGGTCCTTGTGTCGAGTCCGTATCCGGGACAGGTTTAGGAGATGTCGTTGTTACAGGGTATCTCCCGTTTCCCCTACGTATACAAAGGTTTTACAGTGTTCACAGCGTAGACTACATGTACATTGGTGGATTTGCAGGTTACCTCGTTAAGCACATTGTAGGCTTTGCCGGTGGTATCGATGAGCTTTTCGGCCTTCATCATGTACGGACCGATTGCGCACCTCTGTGCCCAACAAGGTCCGCTACTGTTTGGAACCCGGAAAAACATTCGGTTGTGTTTTTTATGTACCAATATGTCTTCCAGGTTGCAGTCTCTTCTGAATGCTGCTAACAGGGGTTCAGGAAATGCGTTTTTCATTCAATCGGAAGTGTGGAGTGCGGGCAGGTGTTTCCGGGGGATTTGGCCGATATTTGGTAGCGCTCTGGAGAAAGTGAAAACTAGCGGTACTCTGGAAGTACTTTTTGAAGACACCTTCGTACGCAGAAGATCTGCTCGCTTCTTGCTATCAACTTTCCGTTCTGTCTCGACGGATCGGCCATTATATCCTCGCTTCAGTAGTTGCTCTTTGATCTCATCTCTGTGTTTTTGTAGTCCATCTCTTCCTAACATATTCGTTTCAGCCTCACACCTACGCCGTACGGAATGGCCTTCTTCGTAGACTTGGTATGAGATGAGTCCCTGTGCAGGTAGAGTTGCCTATCTGTTGGTTTTGTGTACAAGTCTGAAACCAGCCTTTCTGTTCAAATTGACGTCATAGTGTCTAGGAATTCGAGCTGCTCTGTGGTGTAGCGGAGCTAGAATTGTATTTGTTGATGTATTTTATTTGCAAACGCATGGAATGACTTAAATGCCTCCAAACCATGTTTCCACAAGCCTACATTATCATAAACGAATCGGAAATAAGCTATTGGATGTTTATTTGCGTAGTTCATACCTAAGTTCGATCCTATGGCAGTTCCTTCATTTTGCATGTAGTGGTCTCCATTGATGAAATGGTTTTGTTATTTATGACAGTGTCCATCATTATGATCATGTCGTTGGTTCCTACGTCCGGTTGCAATCGCCGATTGAGAGCTTCAGAAACTGCAGCATGGGCCTCTTCTCTTGGTACGCTAGGGTAAAGAGCCTTCACATCCAAACATAATATGATGGTAACATCTGGTAACGGATGCTGTATCTGTGCTATTTTGTTTAGAAAGTCGGTTGTGTCTCTCACATACGTCATAAGTGACGTCACGTGATCGCGCAGTTCATTCTCCAATAAGTTGAGTCAACAAAATGAAAAGTCAGTTAGATAAGAGAATTAAGGGATCATATACTTCACAGTCAGTTCAATTAATGAAAGGGTCAGTATATAGACATGAGATTAGTATTACTTCACATAGTTATTGAAATAGCACTGATGAACGGGTCAACGAAAAGTCTTATTTGCATAGGTTACACAAAATATTGCACCGACAAACATAACAGTAAAACTTGATACCAATACAAAGTAATTAGATTTTGGAGTATTTGGCAAGCAAGTAAATACATGAATAAATTGTTTTTTTCTAGTATATTCCAGTAAGTCAACCAACCAGCAATAAGCACGTTAGCTTAGGACCAATCAAAGTTATAAAGGAAATATATGTAAATTAACCTGTAGACAAAATGTAGTGGTTTGGGCAGAATTGGGGATCTTGAGGAGTCTGCGGTTTGATCTGAAAAGAACTTTGAAATTTGTCACGTCTTCTTGAGGTGGCGGCCATATTGGCCGCCGCGTTGTAAAATTGTATTTTATGAACATTAGCAAGCGTTTTGTTAGAAAATATTCAACAGAAATAAATCTCGATGAACACATAAATGCACTTTGTTTGTTACTGTGTGTTCGCCACGAACAATACGTAATTACGTGACACTACAGCTTTTTGACATAGTCTTCCCTGTCCATTATCACTATACCCGACCCTTTGTCAGCAGGCCGAAAAACGATGTCGTCGTCGTGGAGTATTTATTTGATTGCCTGTTCTTCCGATTTGCTCAGATTATATTTAAATTTTCGTGTCCAGCCATTTGTCGCGGCCTGCCTTTGGAGTCCACGTCGAGGTCTTTTTTTGTATTGATGTTTTATCTTCCCTGGTTCTATGTTCTGCGTCTTTTGTATAGAAATATTCTCTTAAGAGCATACGGCGTTCCCACGCTGACAAGTCTGTAAGTAATTTTCCTTTGTCTATTCGTTTTTTAGTCGGTATGAACTTCAGTCCTTTCGACAGCAAGGACATCTAAGCCTCAGTTAACGTCTTCTTTGACAGGTTGGTAACAACATACATTTTGTTTCCGTCATGTTTCGTCTTTGTTTTTTCCATGCACCATGTGGTCTGCATTTCCTCCGAGGAGGGTATTGTTTCTTCTATTATCCCGGACGTAGGTCTTTCATGCTGCCGAATCAAGTCAAAGTGCTGGTTTTCAAGCCGCATACAAAGGAACTTCCGTTTTAGCGATTCTCTTTCTACAGGGAATCGCAGCCAACTAAAGAATCCATTGTTGTATCGTTTCACGTATATGTCTACGTCGTATAATGTTGAAGCCGCTAATATTTCCGCGTCTGTAGCCCAGGAGCGAGAGTTGCAATCGCCTTGTTTCATGCAGCTTATGTGTACATCGTAATCACCATCAATATAGTTCTTGTAAGTGGATTCGTTGTCCAGAATGTGATTAGTTACAGAAGTTCTTACAATTTCATGTTTCTCGGGATCATCGAATATTCCTAGTCATTGAAATCAGTGCAAATAAAACTTTACGTTCTGTTAATAGCCGATACTATTTGGGTTGTTCCTTAGTGAGTAATAATTGAATAACATACATTAAAGGTACACTACATATTGGTTCTCTTTTCAAACAATATGGGTACTCCACACAATAACATGTTGTGGATCAGAACATGACATTATTACACAAATGTCGATAGTTTCATTATTGTCGCATCGACACCCACTTTGCCGTTCTGGTAAGTATATTCGTAAAGTTTCAATGGCGTGTTTTTCTTGCGGGTCTTGTAAATTTGTCATTCTTATGTTTTGTATCAGCGACCTTATTGAAACTAACCCCCAAAATGACATCACACAAATTGACCACCAAAGGTGAAAAATAATCGTAAGTCAACAAAAACACAATTACGACAAGCAAGAGACATACGGCGGTAATAATACAACATTTTAATATTTAATAAGAATGTTTACTTGAATAAACGGATATTAAAGAAACCCAATATAAACATGTTTTGCATCTTGAAGTATCGAGATTCAGCATTATTTATACATGAAGATTTTCTGAATATCTAAGATATAACTTGATGCGTTTTTATTGTTTTAACAATATGGTATATATGCTGTTTTTGCATTTTGAGCAGCAATACGAGCTTTAATGCAATATTAATTTACAAATATTAAGACGTACCTAATAATAATCTAATATAGCTGGTATGCACGTAAACATATTAATTTAATTCATTATTTAACGCATTAAACATAAACAGTCGTAAATTGTAACTATGTATGCATACGCTGTATATTGTATGATTGTTCTTGAAATAAAATGCGTTTAAACTAACAGTTATCTTTACTCCATGCGCAAATACTTGACTGTCGACCAATTGGACGATGGCGACGTTATCAGGTAGGCGGCGCATGCGATTATTTCTGAGCGTAAGTCGAGTAAAAGATGACATAAACATATGTGTTGCTTTTTTAAAACAGAAACTTTGTGATAAACGTTAATTAATAAAGGGTAGTTACTTGCAATGCACGATATACAGAGGTTAGGGGCAGATGCTCAGATCCCACATTAGTGAAGACCATATCAATTCATGAATACGACGTATGCAGCAACTACTTTCCACGAGAAAGCATGCGATATATCGATACCGGTCTCCGTTTATGTTTAACCAGGGCTATGTTTTAACGGCTTTTTCAAAGATTAATACATTGCATATAGAGTATATCGTGCATATGAACTACATTTCAATTACTTGCTTACTTATGAAAGAAATTCATCGTTTTAATAAAACACAGCATGTCCGAGCTCAGAATTCGTATCAGTAAACACAGCATTAAAACGGAACTAGCACTTGAAATGTTATGGTGTAATGTAATACGGCGTGAAACACCGCCTCTTGAGGTTAACGGACATTCAATTTCGAACGCCATATAGACGCCATTGTTTATGTGCATAATATCCATACTCAAAGCTTATATTTTGCTCTTTAAATATAAACAACACAAAATAAAAAAGTGATTGTGTACATTTTGATGTTTGTGAAGTCCTTACGGGCATTCTTGCGTAGTATGTGTATTATGTAAAGAGGAAAGTACAGTAGCCTATTTGTTAACATCCGTCAAAAACGTTCACGATTTAATCGAATTTAAGGTGCAAAATTTCACGGAATTCTCATATCATGCCCCAGTGGCATTTGCTCAGATCCGGTTTCTAACTGTAAACATAATCAGTTTACCAGTATAATTTAAATAGGAATATGCATACACGAACAACCATGCTAGCAGCAAGAAAATAATGTAAATATGTATGTCAGAAAATGCGATTCGAAATTTAAACAAAACATAACACTGATAATTGGTCCTTAAATATTCGCAAAATTGTACACCAAACATGATTTACAGATGTATGGTTGTTTCCTGAGTCACTAAAAATTGAAAATTGTATTCCATTGTTAAAGACTAGATTCAGATCATGTATTTATCAGAGTGGAGAGTCAATATTGATTCATCAACTTCATTACTTATGTATAAAGAACTTAAAACAGTATTTGAAAGATCTGTGTATGTTGATTTCATTGACAATTACAAATATAGAAACATCATTCCTAAAATACGTATATCGTCACATAATCTGTTAATTGAAACTGGAAGACATTATAACATTATCAGAAATGAAAGAATTTGTACTTTATGTAATCTTAACGATGTAGAAGACGAATATCACAGTTATTTAATTGTCCATTTTATTTAGAAGAAAGATCCAAATACATATCGAAACACAATTCAATAAAACTAAGCAACCATACATTTTTGAAACTCTACAATAGTAACAATAAATGTACCATTTGGAAGTTAGCAATTTACTGTATTACATGCTTTAAGAAAATAACTAATTTTATTTTTGTTTTACGCAATGTGTAGTAATGTTATTTATTTACCGTTAAATTTAAAATGAATGTACTGTGTTTTTATCTGTTGACGCCGATTTTTGTTAACATTTTCAGTGCATTATGAAATGATTATGAAATAAATGTGATTTTGTTTGCTGTTTCCACTGTTTTGTTAATTTATAGTTGAGTATGAATACTTGATTCAATGTGTACATAACACACATCACTAACAAATAATTTATTATTATCTATATTGCTATTTTTTCACGCATGTATGAATGTTTTATATTGATCGCGATGAACTGTATAAAGCTTAATTGAATACAATATGTGTTATGTTCTGTTCTATGTGAGCACCCATAAAGCCTCAATAGAAAGCTTGAAGTATGTCGCCGCCTATGCCGTCGGACAAAAAGCTGGATTTACGATGTGAAGGACTATTCGTCCCTTCCCATGGATGAGCTACTCCCAGCCGCCAAAAATACGCTTGACTTGCGGGGAATGACTTTTATGATGGCAATGATTACCGGTATTGCGTCTCAGCATTGCTACCTAATTTAAGTGCTAGACGTACGAAGATAAAATGACAAGAGTTATGAATTATAGCTGTATTTTCTAATTCTGATGAGATATTTTGCAGTTAGAGAAGCGAAGTACTGGATGGAAACCCTACACAGTAACCAGTTGCAAAACCGTATGAGAGTGCAGAAAGCAGGCTAGATTACAAACGCTGGTCGTAGCTATGGAACAGCCTTGGAACGGCCGATTCAAAACCGCCTTTTTATCCCGGCACCTTGGACACAGCCAAACGTTGGCTATATTCCAAATTGCTGTCAAGCGTATGCAATAAGTAGCTGGCGGATCGATTTGTGATGTGTGGTTAGTTTTACCAAGTACAGGATTGCTAATAAAGTGTTTATATTTTACTCCGTGTCTGATTGTGGGATCACTTATTTGAAGCATGCGAAAATAAATTGTAGGTAAATGTAAGCAAGAACGATTAACTCAGAAAAACACAAATCGTTATATATTTAATTCGTGAACATGAACAATTAACTAAATTTGAGTACAAGTAAATTGAAGAACGGCAATGAAATATCGCTTGGCACTTACTTAAAGGTTGCAAAAATCACGTTAATATTAGACTTAAAAATCTAAGAACGTGTTTTGTTTGTACACTGTTAAGTATTATAATGCATGTTTGAATAACGTTTTTACAATAAACAATAATAAGCACTTGACCAACTTACCCTGGCATACTAAATCAATGACACTAAATAAAATCGTACAACATGTATGACCATATAAAATATATTATCCGTATTATGCGTACATGCGTCGTACCGCAAATGAATCAAGTATGTTTAAGTTACATCATTTTCATGTTTGATTATAACCAGCGCCAATGAATTTGCATTGTGCATTGCGTTTCCATGATTGGGTACTAGACTGGGGTCAAAACATCTGTTAATCAGTCAAGTTATATTGTGTGATTTAAGCGTTCCTGTATTTTCTTATTTCGCTTCAGCTTTCCGGTAATGGGAAAAATGATCAGTTAATATTACAAATGTAAAATAATGAGACATTACGTTATGATTCCGATTAAAATAGCCGATGTTTTTTATCAAACATATTCATTTTGTAAAAGTAATTTTATTTGAAATTCAAAAAGCGCTATTGCATTCGAAATTTATCAAAATAATAATAGTATTAATTCACCAATTGAGAACAATATATAATCCAGAAAAACACATAATATCATGATTCTGTGCGCACCAATTCAGTATTGAAGTGAGAAATACCAAAATTCAAATACTTGGGCAAGATGACGATTTAAAATGAAAATGTACTGGGTGGAATCTGTTTTTCAGAACAACAACACAAGAGCTGAACGACTCAAACAATATTGTAATAGATTAATAATTGCATCCCGTCATTTCAATATTATGGCTTCTGAGATGTCCCTGAAATTGCGTGGATTTTTTCCCTTTCTGTCCTGAATCCCGACATGATTTGCAATACTCATTTGTTTGTCAATAACAAGTGCCAATACAAAATGCAAATTTACAATTTCGAGAAAATTCGGTACCCAAACAAAGTTTGTAAACAATGTTATTTACGTCAAACTCGACAATGTTTTCGATTGCATCCATTCTTGGAAAGCTTATAACTTATCCAACGCCACTTATTTTAGATTTAATAACTGTTCAATGAGTGTGTAAGTACATTACAAGATATATAATTGCGATATATAAACATACACGATCTGACGCCGACAAAAATCATGAATGTATATCTACGTAGATTGTATTAGGATTCTTGAAGCTTTCAGGTGAGGGCTTACGAATTATGAAACCCATACAATAGTACTTGAGAGTTATACCGCAAATACAAATGTTAAAACATAAAACGTCAAAATTAGATTCATTCTCAATGCAATGCAATGTAATAAAAGTAAAAGATACAAAACATAAAAATAATATCACTTGTCAACAACATAAAAACAGCCATTAATTGTATACATCCTCTATTCAAATTATTTCTATGTATGATTTATCACAAGTTTCTGTCTGTGACATCCATTTAGAACGGCTACCAGAAAAACTTTGCGAAACCGAAATTTCGCAAACTTAAGTACCCTTTTTCCTGAAGATTTGCTTATTTGTGATAATGTATATGATAAAAGTCTTACTTGTGATTAATAATTGGTTATGTTTGCTTAAAAATTGCGTTTTCTTCACTATGAACTTTATTTGCAAAGTTGGGTACCCATGGGATTTTTGTATTTTTTTAATGGGAAAAAATCCCATGGGTTTTTCAAAATAATAAAACACGTTCGTTTGTGCTTAGTTATCGACTGTAAGCTTTGTTAAAGCATTTGTGCTTATTTTCGTTCAATGTTCTAGGATAGAAAATAAATCCCATTTTTTTATGGGAAAAACATCCCATAGGATTTTTATCTGATTTTTAGAGATTTATTCATGTAACGTTCAGAAACACTACATTTTAACAAATGATGAACAATTCTCGCGATTTAAATGCGTTCAATCGTGTTTAAAAACAAATAAAATCCCATGGTATTTTCCCATGGGAATTTTTGGATTATAGCAATAAAATTCATATAAGCATTGATAAGATCTGTAGTAGTAGTAGTAGTAGTAGTAGTAGTAGTAGTAGTAGTAGTAGTAGTAGTAGTAGTAGTAGTAGTAGTAGTAGTAGTAGTAGTAATAGTAGTAGTAGTAGTTATAAAAGTAGTAGTAGTAGAAGTAGTAGTAGTAGTAGTAGTAGTAGTAGTAGTAGTAGTAGTAGTAGTAGTAGTAGTAGTAGTAGTAGTAGTAGTAGTAGTAGTAGTAGTAGTAGTAGTAGTAGTAGTAGTAGTAGTAGTAGAGTAGTAGTAGTAGTAGTAGTAGTAGTAGTAGTAGTAGTAGTAGTAGTAGTAGTAGTAGTAGTAGTAGTAGTAGTAGTAGTAGTAGTAGTAGTAGTAGTAGTAGTAGTAGTAGTAGTAGTAGTAGTAGTAGTAGTAGTAGTAGTAGTAGTAGTAGTAGTAGTAGTAGTAGTAGTAGTAGTAGTAGTAGTAGTAGTAGTAGTAGTAGTAGTAGTTGTAGGAGCAGCAGCAGCAGCAGTAGTAGTAGTAGGAGGAGAAGTTTTAGACATAAAACGTTGTTAAAATAACCTTCGACACTAGTTATCAATGCATGTTGTTTAACACCTGTATGCATGTTTTGGCTTTCTTCATCTACCATATAGTGTATTTGCGAATTGGTTTGAACAAAAACATATGTACAAACAATAATTACTATACAATTTGTAATATTATAAATATAGGTGATTATCCGGTATATACATTTACCAAGATCATTTCAATCTCCCAGTCGAGAAAGGAGTTTATAGAGCATTAACACTGAGCATCGGTGATAAGAAATGTGTTACAGCATTTAATATTACAACTATTGTTTTCTGTTCACGTACGGCAATATCCGGAAACAAGGAACATTACACATTCGTTTTGGAGCGATACAAATTTGGTATTAAAATACATCGTTGGAAGACAGTTGGCAGTTTTAGTATTAGTATACAGTACTTTCTAATAATGGACTTTAAATATTTAAGACACAGTGTTTAAATTGCGTATGTCTATTTGGGAACTAATTAAGGAACACTTTAAAGCCTCATAACTCAGTTTTTAACTGTGAGAGTGGGCATTGTTTTAGTAGTTTTATAACACATTGTTGATTCGTCATGACAGAACTACGATTTCTTTCAATATGATCTTTCTATAATCAAGCAATCGTTTTGGAAATGCACTTAACTTTTGATCCGCTCATAATCTAGAGGACGTATTTGCGTTCAAATTTCTGTAGTTTAGTACATGGTTATTATATTTTTAATAAATATATACAAACTTTAGTTTAGCCAAATTATAATGTAGCTGTATAAGGCAATTGAACAATTGCAAAAAAAGACACAACTAGCCATAAAGCTACAATTAAATGATCACCAATAGGAATATCGCATCGGAACGGCAAATCCACACCTGTTTAATGATTCCCATAAGGACCATCCACCCGTTCAGAGTTTGTCCTAACAATTAGCAACTAAGAATCATAAGCAAACACATGCCTGAGCATATATGACCTCCGTCAGACAAATGCATCGCTCATTTGGAGCAATATATTATTTATAAGCGGCAATTGCACAAGAACACAACAGCAAGTCACATTAGTACATAACGAGAAATAAATTTAAGTATTATTACATATGGGGCTTATGTGTACATGTCTTAAAAATGCTATTCTCTTTTGAAAATACTCATTTAACTTTTTTCTATATACTTTCACTTCGAAAATGTTGGCAGATATATAAATTAATTTAACATCAACAGTAAATAATAATGAACACTTTGTATAACTATATGCAAAAGTGTTTACATTAATTATAATTTATGAGTTAGGACAAAACAAACGATGCATACTCAAAACAATAAGTAAATTAATAAATATATATATATTATGCTTACATGTGCATGTTTTTGTAATGCATAATCGCAATAAAGTGCATCCGCTATATTGCGCAGAAAGTCAAGTTTATTTGCATTTAACGGAAATCGGACATTTCGTTATTTTCTATTTTTTCATTGTGTTCCATAATCGAACACACACAGCGACGCTTGATACATTACCTATCCACGCTGTTAAGTAAAATAGGCTTCCAGTAACGCTGTAACGTAGCAGCATATGCATATTGTTTATTCATGCAATATAAATTTATCATAATGTTTATTCATATAACATGCATTTATCATAATTATATGTATTTCAAAAATTATAAAGATGTTCTAATAGTATAAGAAAATGTTGAAGATTTATTTACATTAATATTTATAAATAAAATAACTTTTGCAATTAATGATTCATCTTATATAATAATAAGGGATCTATAAAGAAAATAGTTGAATGTTAGAAATAATAATAACATAAATGAAGTTTGGAAATTTAATAATAAATCTTGGTGATATATTGGCCATGATTATAGAATTTGAAGATTGTTATTAATTGTTAAATTATAAAAGATCACTCGCAAGTAGAAACCAGTGGTACATGTACATTCAATGTTAAAGTAGGCTAAATGAACAAATTTGAAAGGTCAAAGATAACATATTCTAATGGTATGAATCTGTTACTGGGAGGCTTGTATTTAGCAAAGGCAGTCCAGTTGATAGTTTGGTCGAACGTATTGACATAGAAATTATAATCTTATTAAATTATTTTATACATCCATTGAACTATGCCGGGTGAACACGATTACAGTAATATCTTAGTATCACCAGACATACAAAGTATTGTAACGGGAATCTTAGTCTTATTAAATTATATTTCACATCCATTGAACTATGAAGTCAAATCAGATGTATTAAAGGATTATTCGATAAACATCGTAAATAATTTGGTTACTTCCTTCCCGGGGGATGTCATATTGGAACAGTACTCTCGCCAATCGGCAAGTAACAAGCATAAAGGGAATTCTTTGACTTAACCAATCAAATATATTGCAAGGAATTGTGTTATTTTATGTTGATGTGTATTTTAGTATAACACGAGATGTTTTATGTAGCAAGAATTATTCTGCGGTTAGATTTGAAAGAACATTGAGACTTAAAAGTATAGTTGATGCTAGAAAATAATCTAATAGAACAATAAAAGAAATAGTGGTAAATTATTCAGAGACTTGTCTTGTTCATATAAGAGTAAATAGTTGTTTGCATTTAATCAATTTTTACTTCCACAATACATATAACAAAAAGTGTAAATAAATCCTACTTAAAATAATAAATTTAATATTTATTATAGAAGAACCTACCCACTTAACTTATATATAAAGGATAACAATACAATGCATAGGTAACGACAGTGGTCATTTAAGTTTAAGGCATCACCGGTGTCAATCATTAATAAAAGTAATATCGTTTATAACTAAACCGACTTGAGCAAAACACTAAGTTTAAGTCAAAGGCTTAGTAATATGGTATATATAAATACAAAGCACATTCTAGTAGTTTATTCATATCTCTAAGTATCATTCCTTGAGTCGAAATATTAAAGGCGTACGTAATTTAGGTGAATTCATGTTACATACACCCTAAGTCAATAATACTGAAGGTAAGGTGTGCATGCATTGGTATTCATGTGTATGTATCTGAGTGTGAGATGTGCGTAGAGAATATTGATTAAAATTATGATTACAACCTCAATTCACAGGCAAAATTGCAACGCATGCATGAAAAGAATAAATAGAAATATCGTATAACTGAAACTAATTGATTTGTAAGCGATGGCCTTCATTAAGTTCACGGTCAAACAAGCTGTGTTAATTGAGAACGCACACTCGTCGCTTGGTATGAACACGTATCCACACAATATTCTTTACGATTAACTCCAGAAGAATAGCTGCTATAAAGTTAGAATAAACATTCAAACACCTAATTAATTGCACGATTGAACTTTTGTTTTCGTTTTGTAGTCTTACCGGTGTGCTTGAAATAAGAAACGTTTTCTGAAAATGTTATATTAGATATTTATCTCCTGGGTGTTGTTGTACTAATTAAGTTAATGGTTGAATAATAATAAAGTAATAAAAAAAACAAATGTGTCTCACATTTTCGTAGTAATATGCATTACATAAAGTTTATATATCCAATCAATCGACATAAAAATACAAGGAACACGTTTTATAGTACATACACGCAAGACAATGGTTGTATATGCTGAACACACACTGATACTACATAAATATATAGAGTGGAGTGTATGTAGCGTTTCTGGGAATTGTATAAATAAATCTTTCAAAATAAAAAAAACACGTTCCTCACAATTATTTTCCCATTTTAAAATATGGATTTTTATGATGTAAAAACAACATGGTAAGTGATAACTCTTTTACTAATTTCACAACTTCAATCTGAAAATAACGCTGTAAATCCCAAGAGAACTTAAATCAAATGACAAAGGCTATGAATCCGTATGGGAGATCTAATTGTTCGCAATACATTTTTATTTCAACAGGGGATATTGTATTAAAATAGTTTTAATACAAGATCGCGAAGAAGCATTTTACTGCAATCGTGATTTATAATATGCATATCTGAAAATGTGCCTTCTCTGCAAAACAATCGGTTTCGCAGTTGTTGTCTGCCTTCCCTTAAGCCTTAAAACAATCCGATCTCATTTCCACTGAATTGATTCATGTGTTACATTAGAGCCTTAAACTCCCTATTCAAGCCAACATATCACGTAAAGGGTATCACATAGTCTAAGATGTATGATAGGGTGCTTTGCTATACTAGTGTTGATATAAAAAAGATGCTGTGTAAATATACTTGTTCTATCACGTGATATATATATCATCAGTGCCTTTGAGATTTTTGTAGTGGCAAGTTCAACTTATGATGGAAGAATTGAAAGACATATATATATGATCGATGGTATTAACCGTTTTTTTTTAATTAAAATGAATTATGCTTGGGTTTCCGCCTTTAAACGCACATTACATCTACTGAAATGCAACCGATGCTGTTTGAAATTGCGTTTTTAGTTTTCAGAATTGTATATATTTTATTCAGAAAGCGAAATTGATGAAGAGAAGGGACGAATTTATATTTTGTTCAAACTTTCTGATGACGAGGATTGTTGATGTTAAATAGCGTATAAAAACGGTGTTTTTTTTTTGCATTTCCCGATTCTATAACATGATTCATGTTGACCGATTTAGATTTGCGAATTGGGTAATGTTGTTTGGTAAGCACTGCTTTTATTTTATAAAATAACAAGTTACGCTAAAACATTTAAATGAATGTAAAAATACAAGTATAAACGCAGACGCAAACATGCGTTATAACTATGTCAAATAAACGTCTAAATTCAGACAAGCGAGACATTGTTTTGATATCAGAGATTTTGGTAGCGTGAAGCGTAACTGCTTGAACTGGTATTGGTCTAGGTTAATCCATCGGTTTTTGTCGAAAACTGTTTTCCATATTAATGAGTGATTGCTCGCTTTCTTGCTTGTTAAGCTCGAATTTAGTAGAATATTTTTAAATTTCGGTATTTTGTTTGACCTTTTCCTTTACTTATTGACGAAAATATTTTCTTGAACTACTGTTATACGTCATGTTATCTTGCAATGCCTTTTCTTTGGCTTTTTTGTATAACGAATTATAAGTTTCATCAGAAAAACTTCAATATATCTTCATTGTTCTAGAATGACCGTGTCGATTGAAAGCGTTGATCTACATTTGGGATTTTACAACGGGTCTATTTGATTTAACCTGTGAGATCAGTTTATTACTCCTTTTAGGCATTCTTTACATGCTATCCCGAAATATTAATTAAGAAGATTATAAAGACGGGGAGTGATGCAATTTTGCGTCGACCGAATTCCATCCTTCAAACATATTTACAAGGCAATGACACCATGTCCTTACTGTTAGTCCGGAATATATTCGAAGGATATAGTGGTCTATTAATGAAGTCTGATGTGACACAGGAGCAAATCACGGACCTTACATTTATGCAGTTTCAACACGTTAAAGCTTACGCAGTTCATCAACTAAAAACCATTGTTTTAAACACCCAAGTTATTGCCATTATGCCATGTGTAAATGGAGTGTAAATATGTCTTACTGATAGTTTAGTTTAAGTTTCATATTTCTTCTTCCGTACACTTTTAAATAGACTCAAGGTGTTTCTTTGCATAAAACAACGTTCAAATCGCATAACTAATCAAAACACGAAAAAATGTGACATGAATAATCCGCTCTAAAATAAAAGGTGTTAACAACTGACACATGATATGAATATTATGTTAAATGGTAAAGTAGAGTTGCATTCTCAACAGTCAAATTATAATTTCACAATTGATTGAATTAGTCGTTTGACAGCTTTGGTGATTAGTAAATGCAACCTCTTGTTTTATTACATAAGGGTTATACAATTATAATCCAACGAAATGCATTTCATTAAAAAACGGAAATAGATTAGTGCTTTTTTTTTAAATACACAAGTTGGTTCCAAAACATAATGTTATTGTTAAATCGTAAACTGTATTACAGAATGAGATACATTACCCAACATATTAAAGTAACGAATGAAAACGGTATCGGCAATACATTTACTTCAACATGCATGTCATAAATATTGCTAACAAACCACTACGGTCATAAAAGGTATATAACTCTTCAATAATAATTAAAACTTGTCTCTAAGTATTGAGTTTTTTGTACCTGAAAATAATGTGTTTTTTAAATAATAATCTGTCTTTTGAATCTGGTCACAAGCTTTTTTTTAAATAATCTAGTGAACTAAACCAGCTGTAATATATATATATATATATATATATATATATATATATATATATATATATATATAAAACGCTTTGATTAAATTTGCCGTAGCTTTCGACCTTTCGGTTTTCTTCAGCGGCATTTATTTGTGAAACATATAATATTAAGTGGAAGTGACGTTATATAATTGAACGTTACATTACGCGCCAACGTTATTAGTCTTTTGTGCTTAGTCCATATGGTTTGAATGTCCTCAGTTTGCGGCTCCAAAGTTGTTCAATGGTCTTCCGGTACTCGTCGGATTCATTTAATTTTTCTAGTCCCATGACCCGGAAGTCCGCGACGCCGTGGCCGTCTGTGTAAAAGTGCTCGGCAACCGGGTCCTTGTGTCGAGTCCGTATCCGGGACAGGTTTAGGAGATGTCGTTGTTACAGGGTATCTCCCGTTTCCCCTACGTATACAAAGGTTTTACAGTGTTCACAGCGTAGACTACATGTACATTGGTGGATTTGCAGGTTACCTCGTTAAGCACATTGTAGGCTTTGCCGGTGGTATCGATGAGCTTTTTGGCCTTCATCATGTACGGACCGATTGCGCACCTCTGTGCCCCACAAGGTCCGCTACTGTTTGGAACCCGGAAAAACATTCGGTTGTGTTTTTTATGAACACATATGTCTTCCAGGTTGCAGTCTCTTCTGAATGCTGCTAACAGGGGTTCAGGAAATGCGTTTTTCATTCAATCGGAAGTGTGGAGTGTGGGCAGGTGTTTCCGGGGGATTTGGCCGATATTTGGTAGCGCTCTGGAGAAAGTGAAAACGAGCGGTACTCTGGAAGTACTTTTTGAAGACACCTTCGTACGCAGAAGATCTGCTCGCTTCTTGCTATCAACTTTCCGTTCTGTCTCGACGGATCGGCCATTATATCCTCGCTTCAGTAGTTGCTCTTTGATCTCATCTCTGTGTTTTTTGTAGTCCATCTCTTCCGAACATATTCGTTTAAGCCTCACACCTACGCCGTACGGAATGGCCTTCTTCGTAGACTTGGTATGAGATGAGTCCCTGTGCAGGTAGAGTTGCCTATCTGTTGGTTTTGTGTACAAGTCTGAAACCAGCCTTTCTGTTCAAATTGACGTCATGGTGTCTAGGAATTCGAGCTGCTCTGTGGTGTATCGGAGCTAGAATTGTATTTGTTGATGTATTTTATTTGCAAACGCATGGAATGACTTAAATGCCTCCAAACCATGTTTCCACAAGCCTACATTATCATAAACGAATCGGAAGTAAGCTATTGGATGTTTATTTGCGTAGTTCATACCTAAGTGCGATCCTATGGCAGTTCCTTCATTTTGCATGTAGTGGTCTCCATTGATGAAATGGTTTTGTTATTTATGACAGTGTCCATCATTATGATCATGTCGTTGGTTCCTACGTCCGGTTGCAATCGCCGATTGAGAGCTTCAGAAACTGCAGCATGGGCCTCTTCTCTTGGTACGCTAGGGTAAAGAGCCTTCACATCCAAACATAATATGATGGTAACATCTGGTAACGGATGCTGTATCTGTGCTATTTTGTTTAGAAAGTCGGTTGTGTCTCTCACATACGTCAGAAGTGACGTCACGTGATCGCGCAATTCATTCTCCAATAAGTTGAGTCAACAAAATGGAAAGTCAGTTAGATAAGAGAATTGAGGGATCATATACTTCACAGTCAGTTCAATTAATGAAAGGGTCAGCATATAGACATGAGATTAGTATTACTTCACATAGTTATTGTAATAGCACTGATGAACGGGTCAACGAAAAGTCTTATTTGCATAGGTTACACAAAATATTGCACCGACAAACATAACAGTAAAACTTGATACCAATACAAAGTAATTAGATTTTGGAGTATTTGGCAAGCATGTAAATACATGAATAAATTGTTTTTTTCTAGTATATTCCAGTAAGTCAACCAATCAGCAATAAGCACGTTAGCTTAGGACCAATCAAAGTTATAAAGGAAATATATGTAAATTAACCTGTAGACAAAATGTAGTGGTTTGGGCAGAATTGGGGATCTTGAGGAGTCTGCGGTTAGATCTGAAAAGAACTTTGAAATTTGTCACGTCTTCTTGACGTGGCGGCCATATTGGCCGCCGCGTTGTAAACTTGTATTTTATGAACATTAGCAAGCGTTTTGTTAGAAAATATTCAACAGAAATAAATCTCGATGAACACATAAATGCACTTTGTTTGTTACTGTGTGTTCGCCACGAACAATACGTAATTACGTGACACTACAGCTTTTTGACATAGTCTTCCCTGTCCATTATCACTATACCCGACCCTTTGTCAGCAGGCCGAAAAACGATGTCGTCGTCGTGGAGTTTTTATTTGATTGCCTGTTCTTCCGATTTGCTCAGATTATATTTAAATTTTCGTTTTTATCCGCAAATTATATCGTCTTTGACCGCATGTATATATGTGTCCAGCCATTTGTCGCAGCCTGCCTTTGGAGTCCACGTCGAGGTCTTTTTTTTGTATTGATGCTTTATCTTCCCTGGTTCTATGTTCTGCGTCTTTTGTATAGAAATATTCTCTTAAGAGCATACGGCGTTCCCACGCTGACAAGTCTGTAAGTAATTTTCCTTTGTCTATTCGTTTTATAGTCGGTATGAACTTCAGTCCTTTCGACAGCAGGGACATCTAAGACTCAGTTAACGTCTTCTTTGACAGGTTGGTAACAACATACATTTTGTTTCCGTCATGTTTCGTCTTTGTTTTTTCCATGCACCATGTGGTCTGCATTTCCTCTGAGGAGGGTATTGTTTCTTCTATTATCCCGGACGTAGGTCTTTCATGCTGCCGAATCAAGTCAAAGTGCTGGTTTTCAAGCCGCATACAAAGGAACTTCCGTTTTAGCGATTCTCTTTCTACAGGGAATCGCAGCCAACTAAAGAATCCATTGTTGTATCGTTTCACGTATATGTCTACGTCGTATAATGTTGAAGCCGCTAATATTTCCGCGTCTGTGGCCCAGGAGCGAGAGTTGCAATCGCCTTGTTTCATGCAGCTTAGTATGTGTACATCGTAATCACCATCAATATAGTTCTTGTAAGTGGATTCGTTGTCCAGAATGTGATTAGTTACAGAAGTTCTTACAATTTCATGTTTCTCGGGATCATCGAATATTCCTAGTCATTGAAATCAGTGCAAATAAAACTTTACGTTCTGTTAATAGCCGATACTATTTGGGTTGTTCCTTAGTGAGTAATAATTGAATAACATACATTAAAGGTACACTACATATTGGTTCTCTTTTCAAACAATATGGGTACTCCACACAATAACATGTTGTAGATCAGAACATGACAATATTCTGGTAAGTATATTCGTAAAGTTTCAATGGCGTGTTTTTCTTGCGGGTCTTGTAAATTTGTCATTCTTATGTTTTATATCAGCGACCTTATTGAAACTAACCCCCAAAATGATATCACACAAATTGACCACCAAAAGTGAAAAATAATCGTAAGTCAACAAAAACACAATTACGACAAGCAAGAGACATACGGCGGTAATAATACAACATTTTAATCTTTAATAAGAATGTTTACTTGAATAAACGGATATTAAAGAAACCCTATATAAACATGTTTTGCATCTTGAAGTATCGAGATTCAGCATTATTTATACATGAAGATTTTCTGAATATCGAAGATATAACTTGATGCGTTTTTATTGTTTTAACAATATGGTATATATGCTGTTTTTGCATTTTGAGCAGCAATACGAGCTTTAATGCAATATTAATTTACAAATATTAAGACGTACCTAATAATAATCTAATATTGCTGGTATGCACGTAAACATATTAATTTAATTCATTATTTAACGCATTAAACAAAAACAGTCGTAAATTGTAACTATGTATGCATACGCTGTATATTGTATGATTGTTCTTGAAATAAAATGCGTTTAAACTAACAGTTATCTTTACTCCATGCGCAAATACTTGACTGTCGACCAATTGGACGATGGCGACGTTATCAGGTAGGCGGCGCATGCGATTATTTCTGAGCGTAAGTCGAGTAAAAGATAACATAAACATATGTGTTGCTTTTTTAAAACAGAAACTTTGTGATAAACGTTAATTAATAAAGGGTAGTTACTTGCAATGCACGATATACAGAGGTTAGGGGCAGATACTCAGATCCCACATTAGTGAAGACCATATCAATTCATGAATACGACGTATGCAGCAACTACTTTCCACGAGTAAGCATGCGATATATCGATACCGGTCTCCGTTTATGTTTAACCAGGGCTATGTTTTAACGGCGTTTTCAAAGATTAATACATTGCATATAGAGTATATCGTGCATATGAACTACATTTCAATTACTTGCTTACTTATGAAAGTAATTCATCGTTTTAATAAAACACAGCATGTCCGAGCTCAGAATTCGTATCAGTAAACACAGCATTAAAACGGAACTAGCACTTGAAATGTTATGGTGTAATGTAGTACAGCGTGAAACACCGCCTCTTGAGGTTAACGGACATTCAATTTCGAACGCCATATAGACGCCATTGTTTATGTGCATAATATCCATACTCAAAGCTTATATTTGCTCTTTACATATAAACAACACAAAATAAAAAAGTGATTGTGTACATTTTGATGTTTGTGAAGTCCTTACGGGCATTCTTGCGTAGTATGTGTATTATGTAAAGAGGAAAGTGCAGTAGCCTATTTGTTAACATCCGTCAAAAACGTTCACGATTTAACCGAATTTAAGGTGCAAAATTTCACGGAATTCTCATATCATGCCCCAGTGGCATTTGCTCAGATCCGGTTTCTAACTGTAAACATAATCAGTTTACCAGTATAATTTAAATAGGAATATGCATACACGAACAACCATGCTAGCAGCAAGAAAATAATGTAAATATGTATGTCAGAAAATGCGATTCGAAATTTAAACAAAACATAACACTGTTAATTGGTCCTTAAATATTCGCAAAATTGTACACCAAACATGATTTACAGATGTATGGTTGTTTCCTGAGTCACTAAAAATTGAAAATTGTATTCCATTGTTAAAGACTAGATTCAGATCATGTATTTATCAGAGTGGAGAGTCAATATTGATTCATCAACTTCATTACTTATGTATAAAGAACTTAAAACAGTATTTGAAAGATCTGTGTATGTTGATTTCATTGACAATTACAAATATAGAAACATCATTCCTAAAATACGTATATCGTCACATTATCTGTTAATTGAAACTGGAAGACATTATAACATTATCAGAAATGAAAGAATTTGTACTTAATGTAATCTTAACGATGTAGAAGACGAATATCACAGTTATTTAATTGTCCATTTTATTTAGAAGAAAGATCCAAATACATATCGAAACACAATTCAATAAAACTAAGCAACCATACATTTTTGAAACTCTACAATAGTAACAATAAATGTACCATTTGGAAGTTAGCAATTTACTGTATTACATGCTTTAAGAAAATAACTAATTTTATTTTTGTTTTACGCAATGTGTAGTAATGTTATTTATTTACCGTTAAATTTAAAATGAATGTACTGTGTTTTTATCTGTTGACGCCGATTTTTGTGAACATTTTCAGTGCATTATGAAATGATTATGAAATAAATGTGATTTTGTTTGCTGTTTCCACTGTTTTGTTAATTTATAGTTGAGTATGAATACTTGATTCAATGTGTACATAACACACAACACTAACAAATAATTTATTATCATCTATATTGCTATTTTTTCACGCATGTATGAATGTTTTATATTGATCGCGATGAACTGTATAAAGCTTAATTGAATACAATATGTGTTATGTTCTGTTCTATGTGAGCACCCATAAAGCCTCAATAGAAAGCTTGAAGTATGTCGCCGCCTATGCCGTCGGACAAAAAGCTGGATTTACGATGTGAAGGACTATTCGTCCCTTCCCATGGATGAGCTACTCCCAGCCGCCAAAAATACGCTTGACTTGCGGGGAATGACTTTTATGATGGCAATGATTACCGGTATTGCGTCTCAGCATTGCTACCTAATTTAAGTGCTAGACGTACGAAGATAAAATGACAAGAGTTATGAATTATAGCTGTATTTTCTAATTCTGATGAGATATTTTGCAGTTAGAGAAGCGAAGTACTGGATGGAAACCCTACACAGTAACCAGTTGCAAAACCGTATGAGAGTGCAGAAAGCAGGCTAGATTACAAACGCTGGTCGTAGCTATGGAACAGCCTTGGAACGGCCGATTCAAAACCGCCTTTTTATCCCGGCACCTTGGACACAGCCAAACGTTGGCTATATTCCAAATTGCTGTCAAGCGTATGCAATAAGTAGCTGGCGGATCGATTTGTGATGTGTGGTTAGTTTTACCAAGTACAGGATTGCTAATAAAGTGTTTATATTTTACTCCGTGTCTGATTGTGGGATCACTTATTTGAAGCATGCGAAAATAAATTGTAGGTAAATGTAAGCAAGAACGATTAACTCAGAAAAACACAAATCGTTATATATTTAATTCGTGAACATGAACAAATAACTAAATTTGAGTACAAGTAAATTGAAGAACGGCAATGAAATATCGCTTGGCACTTACTTAAAGGTTGCAAAAATCACGTTAATATTAGACTTTAAAATCTAAGAACGTGTTTTGTTTGTACACTGTTAAGTATTATAATGCATGTTTGAATAACGTTTTTACAATAAACAATAATAAGCACTTGACCAACTTACCCTGGCATACTAAATCAATGACACTAAATAAAATCGTACAACATGTATGACCATATAAAATATATTATCCGTATTATGCGTACATGCGTCGTACCGCAAATGAATCAAGTATGTTTAAGTTACATCATTTTCATGTTTGATTATAACCAGCGCCAATGAATTTGCATTGTGCATTGCGTTTCATGATTGGGTACTAGACTGGGGTCAAAACATCTGTCAATCAGTCAAGTTATATTGTGTGATTTAAGCGTTCCTGTATTTTCTTATTTCGCTTCAGCTTTCCGGTAATGGGAAAAATGATCAGTTAATATTACAAATGTAAAATAATGAGACATTACGTTATGATTCCGATTAAAATAGCCGATGTTTTTTATCAAACATATTTATTTTGTAAAAGTAATTTTATTTGAAATTCAAATAGCGCTATTGCATTCGAAATTTATCAAAATAATAATAATATTATTAACGCCTTTCAATAGTGTTTCGTCAATTGAATATCCATAGGTTATTCATTTATGCAATATACGCACTAGTCGAAATGAATTGACAACTGATGTGCGCAATTCACCAATTGAGAACAATATATAATCCTGTTAATGTCCTGTTTATACAATGAACCAGTGCCCTCCTCTCAAACGTTACTTTAACATTCACATGTGGTTGATGATAATAAAAGGTACGTGTCCAATTACATACCGATGAGTACATACATATTCGCGCGTGTATATTGTTTAAAACAACCATGATCTATTCATTTACTAACATCTATTTATTTTTAAAAGCATTTTGAAACAGCTGATACCTCAAGGTGTCATATGCATTTATCATCGCGTTTGATTTCCTTATCATATATTTATATTGACCATATAAATTTGTAATGTAATGTTGTGCACAGTAATAAAATGTATATTGCTGTGTCTATGTAAGCTCGTTATAAGCAAAATACAATGCTATGATTTGCGGATTAAACATCAGATAAGCAATTATGAGATGTGGGTATTGATCCGAAGGCATTGTAATAAAATAATAAAGATCGTAATTAGTTTTCATCCACATCACAATCTCATATTCTGACGAGCAAACATAGAATTCTGCTTTATATACATATATTTGCGTATACTTTGAAAAACTAAAAGCTCATCCCTAACAGCATTCATCCAATTGCCGTGTAGGTGTTGCAGGTTAAAAGGTAGTTAACCGAGCTTAAATCATTTTTATTTAAATTAAAGACTTACAGTTAACAACATACATTGCGTATATATGGATTTTGTTTATAAAGCCTTATGCTCAACTTGGCTACTGCCAAAAAAAACGAATCTTTTAAAAACAATATATATCAAGGGTTAAGTTTCAGCGAATATTTTTTCACATCATTCCTAGTTCGGCTAAGCACCATATCAGAAATTGAAGACACTTCGATACATTTTCAAAGACATATCGGCGTTATAGCAGAAGTGAAAGAACGCATGTGACACATAAATCAACCTCCTGAAAATGAGATCGAGTCGTTCTAAGCCTAAACACTCTTTACGAAATTTCTCCATATTTAACATGTATTAAAACATCAGATTTAAAAATAAATAACTCATTTAATTTCATAAGATACGACGTCCCTTTATAATACGTTGGAAATTGTAACATATTTACTAAGCTACCACATTTATGCGAATATAATCAATGTTTTTAATGCAAAGAATTTACTATTTTAAGAATTCTTTTTTCATTCTATGGGTACTTATGCACTTGATTCCGAAAGTCAAATACTGTACATTTGTCAGCATTTATGACACTGGCTTTTAATTGAAAAGTCAGGGTTACAATTACAGAGCTTGTTTAAGTACATCCAACTGTAAAATTATTTAATTTGGTAAACTAGTAACAAATAAGTAAACATTCTTTACATGAGTTCAAATATAACAGCCAGATAACACATATTTTAGTTCAAACATATTTTAATTATCTTAAATGAAATGAACATGATATTCACATTTCGTCCAAAAAAGTAGACACGTTGCGTACTATTGCTTTAGTGGGATTCTGTTATGTAACGAATTACTTTACCCTCTCTTCTATAAACTATACTTGGATTTGTTGAAGTTAGTGTGAGTCACTGGGTATAATAAGCACGATTTGATTTAATTCTGACCCTCTTTTACAATGTTATGAAATAAACCATTATTGCATTTTAAAAGTTAACTTAAGTGCCCTCAATGTTTACGAGTTGATGTGTAGGTCGTTTATCGAATAGCCACTCAAGTATCTTTATCATTAAGTACTAGCAATATAACATGAAAGCTATTAATAGAATGCGATATAACAGTGCGTTATTGTCGATTTTTTTATTGATTTGAGATTAACTTTTGTTATCATTTTGACATCGATCCAGTTAGTAAAAAACTTTACAACGCAACCAGTTTTCTTTGACTGTAAGGAATAAAGGTGTGTAGTTAACTTATATAATTTCGTATGACATGTAAGCATTGATTAAGTGATCAAAGTTATAATAATGGTGTAAAAATACAAATGCACTGACTTGTGAAGGCTTTTTTATGTAAATGTTTTATGATTACGAGATATCAGACTTAAATACAAGGGAATCGAAAGTTGCGTTCATTGTTTATACAGGGAAGTCGAAAGTTGCTTGTTGCTCTATACTCAAGAAAATTAATGTGCAACAATTTCATCTCGTTGATCACTGCTAAACATTACGTGCTTGTTTTCAACATCCCAATCAACACATTTTTGAAACTTGTTGGATTCGTTTATGTTTTATTGTGAGACGTACATCGATATTTGCCAGATATATATATATATATATCCAGGGAAATCGGAAATTGCTTGATGATATGCTGTTAAATTAATATAAATGTAAAATTCAACGACTTCTGAAAGTATTGTTTGATATGATAAATGATGAAACGTACGATTAATCAAGCATACAAGGTATATACAGTGGAATCGAAAGTTAGGTCCATTGTGTTTACAGGGAAATCGGAAGTTGCTTGTTGCTCCATTCTCAAGAAAATCAATGTGCAATACGTAAATCTTGATTACGCCTTAACATTATGTGCTTGTTTCCGCAACCCCAACCAACACTTTTTTGTAAACGTTTTGGTTGTGTATATGTTTTATGATTAAACGTACATGGCTATTCGAAAGCAATATCAGCTTACATTGTTTATACGGAGAAATCGAAAGTTGTGTACATTGTATATCGAGGAAAATCAAAAGTTGCGTATTGCTCTTTTCTTCAAACAATCAAAGTGCAACAATACATATCGTTGATAAGGCCTTAACAAAAATTGCTGATTTCCAATACCCCAACCGACACATTTGATTTAATATCGTTTAATATTCAATAACAAGACACACATTTTGTATAGTATAAAAATAACAATACTACATTTTTGACAGATCTACCTACCCTATGTTTGTGGCATGGTTATGAGAATGAACTATTTTATTACTATTGGTCTTATATATAAAAGAAACCCGATACGTTGAAGCAGGCGACAAATATCCTCCCGGAATAATGTGAACATTAAAAAGGGTTGTTCTTCTTCGAATAATAAAATGTAATGCATATAATCTTATCACGTTATCGTTTTAATTTGTCTGAATATTAACATATGCATATAAGAATAATCAATCATTGGAGTGAAAATCAGCCCGAATTAATCAAACAATCAATGTCTTAGTAATAATTAATATCGATGATTACTACACATATAATACAACACTGGTCTACAAGATATGAGAGAGGCATGCTCCGAACTTGTGCACGGAGCTCGTCTAGCAGATATAACGTTCGCAAGATAGAGAATATAGTGTTCGCGACTTTTGATATAAGTCAATCCTTATATAATTGAATTCGCATTGTAGTTAACAGCACACACTGTTATATTTATCAGGCGTTTACAATATTATACTTTAAATAAATAGTCACTGTATACCTTTAATAAATCAACCAGCAACTATATCGCGATTCATAGTACGGCACACTATGCAAACCGACGACCTGGTTATGTCAACATAGGTCAATGTGTATTGGCCATTAAACCCTACATAGATCTATATAACATAAATAAATCATGAATAAAACGAATTTAATAGGTAATCAATCATTAAAATAACAGCAAGGCAGTATAACTATGTCGTTAGATTGAAGCTAAAAACATGCATTACCTCATTTGATATATTAAACCACTTTGCAAATCCACAACACAAACACCCACAAATTTAAATGCGTATGTTGGCAAAAACTGTATATTGATTATATTATTTAATTTTATAACAGCTTAATTTAAAGGTTTAAGAACGCTTCAATTGGCTGGTAACAAGACAGTTCAAATTGACAATAATGGTGTTTGGTTGTTTTCTCTAAATGTTTAAACATATGTATTAATACATTACAATTTTGCAACACGGAATAAGTTCATTTCTCCATACGATTAAACAAAACCATGAATCAAATACACGTTGACATACAATTCCGAAAAGCGGTACCTAACAGGTTTCAAACAATTCCGAAACACCTTGTTTAAAAGACGTTAACTTCAAGGCAAATATGACCTTTAATCAACTGAACTTACATCCACTCAATATAATCATGAACATTTTGAAGAAGTAAGAAGCATGCCATGTAATGCCGTCGATAAACTAATGACGAAGAAGAGTCTGTCTCCTAATGATGACTATGTCTGCTATGTAACTATTGCAGATACTTTCCAAAAAGGCTCACACAACTATTGTTCATGGGGGAAGACACAACATTCTGAGAAGAATAACGCTGAAATGCGCTAACATCACCACGGATTTAGTTGAAGTATTCAATGCATAATGCGAATTCCGCCCTCAGAAGAGAAAAAGTCCAAAGACAAAATACAATGTTGTCAAACCTATCCTTAACACAAATGTAAACTACCATGGTAAGGTAGATCTGATAAAGATGTGGTCTTTCCTATCAAGTAGTTAACATGCCTTATGTTTTATTTTTGCCACCTTTCGAAATACGTTGTTCTTTTGCCGTTTACTACGAATCAAAACGCCCAAAGTTGCCTGCAACTTTAAAGACATTTTTATCTACTGTTTTCGGGCTACATTACTACTTGCGCAGGGCCAATTTCACTCTTCGGAGTAGACCTAAAGATATACTTTAATATTCCAGTCTTCCAGCTCATATTCAATTACAAATACTATTATAAAGCTCAAATAATTTATGCCAATATTAAATGGTCTATAACTAAAAAATCTATTATTTATAGAAAATAAAAAAAAAACAAATTTGTTTAGACTAAACGGAAATTCACTCCGTATGTTGTTAAGGCTTTTCAAAGAGCATTCTAACACTTGGTCAAATAACTGCTTTTGATTTTTTGCCATCTTTGTTCGAGATTTGTATCGACCTTCCCCAGTTGTGAACAACCCCTGATGTAAATTGGAGCGGTGCTACATTTATTTCTAAAAATGAGCACGAGTATCTTTAACATTACACGCGCATGTATTGGGAGCCAGCGCAGCGAACAGAGGATCTTTTTGCTTGGTTAATCGTGCGAAACATCCCCTGCAATTCTAGCTTATTGAGTTTGAATTCGCTGAAATATGTTAATCTTATACTTTAGCGTTTCGGTGACAAGTCCGCGGCAAGTCTATGTGGAAATGAATAAAGGGATGTTTTTCTTTTTATTAGAGCCTCCGAATGGTTTTGATATTTTTTAACTGCATACTAGCGATTTTACATTTTCTTTTGTTGTTCTGATCAAAGTATCAAATTAACGTGTTTTTCATTTTATCAAAATATCTCTAAGATGATCCACACATTAAATATCAGAACAGAACAGAACAGAATAAATATATGTTTTACTTAAGCCTGTGAAGCTCATCTTCGTTAACATACACATACAATAACAGCATGCGTACACACTTCATTTAAAAGAAAAGTTAATCTTAAAAAACAGGATAATAAACATATTTCGTGAGCATATTTCGTGAGAATGTCATATGGATGAGGTCCATAAATAATGATCACACAATGTTATACGTATAGCATTACACTTTTAGCAATAATTTAATAATTCTGACCATATTTTCTTTGTAAACAACGTGTTATGTAAAATGTTATATCATATCGACAAATATTTATGCCGAAGATATTAAATGTTGACAATGGCTTTTTGAAACCGTAAACTATAACATCTGTTTTTCATTTGAAAGTTTGCATTGTAAACCGAGTATTCCAGTCAATGACGTCTTTCAATCAAATTCCGACATGATGAGCTCTTAAACTTTAATTTATTTGCTTCCTTGTGGATTTTGAATGCAAGTGTGACATCGTCAGCATAACCATATAGGCCTGCTGGATATTTTTGAACAACTTATTTAGCTCAGCGATGCACATGGTAAATATCACTGGAACGGCTACTTTATGGGTTCAGACTTTTAAGAAGAGTTATTGATAGAACGTTTCAACTCGCTTTGATCTTTTAGTAAGATAAAATTCTATCCAGTTGAGAGGGGTTCCTTTAATTATAAAATCGTATCGTAGGATTGAGATTGTGCTGTGTATATCAGTAGTGTTGAAGGCGGCACTAAGATCAATCATAACAACTAATTTTTCTTGGGGTTTATGAAACACATTCACAAGTACAACATGCATTTAAGTATGGCTGTCTCAACAAAACGGTATTTGTGATAAGCAACCACTACCAACCAGCCACGGCCAACTAGAAGCACAAACGTGACCATGCCAACTGCTAATATTACCATGGTATATATTATATTAATATACAAATTGAAAAGATGGTCATCGTAGCTGCTGCACCTAAAATCTTAAAATGCAACACATAATTATTATTTCGCTCCCAGTTTTTATTGTTTAAATGTTTCGTCATGTAAATTAAAATGTATGTTTACCCTTCTATAAACTATAAAGTTACACATATGTTTGCAAATTTGCAGATTCATTTCACTCAGCTGCAACTAAATATAACTATGAAATATGAAACAAATGGTTTCAATGAATTGCATTGCATAAATGTTCAATTCATATTGTTTTTGTAATACATTATTTTTGTTTTGCGTTCGACTGCTGCAATATTGATGTCGAAATTCCGTAAAATAAACCTATATGACATAAATGTAATGGAGTAAAACACAAAACAAATTTTTGAAAAGAATGTCGGTTGCGGAATATTTATTTAAGTACTGACTCGAATTCATAGTTAAACATGCACTTATTATCAGAATTATCATTTTGCTTTACAAATATGAATTACAAATATGAGTCTAAAGCACATGCACTATGCCCTTTGTATGGCAGTTAAGTTATTTAATTAAAGTCAGATATATTAAATCAGACTAATTTAAAACTATTCATTGACTGCCAAACGTCTACGATTGGTAAATGAATTGGCAGCAATGCACATAAATTCAAACTGAACTTTACAATTCGCATTGTTAGGTCATGTATAATGAATTAATTATTTTATCTCTGGAGTTCAGAATTATTCAGCATGGATATAAGTTGGTAAAAAAATAGCATTGCACTATGAAGCGTAGTTCTTACATTTACAAGAACGCTTGTTTGATGCACAAAACAACCGCTATATTACAATTTACTTTTTAACGATAATTGTAATTGTATTTAATAAGTCGCTGCATATGCATAAGCTCTTGTATGATGAGGAAGAAATATATAAAAAAACTTCTTTTTACTTTACTTTTGTGATGTATGAAGCAATTTAAAAATTAGAAATATCATTGGAAAACAAATGTGTTTGAAAAACGGCGTTGAGCAAGCGACACATTTGTTTGTTTTTTTCAAATTCTAATTTAACAGTCGAAACTTGTCAAATATACAGAATATATAGCTTGGTCGGCCTGAAGTAATAATTTTATGACAATGCAGTCTACTTGTTTACAGGTCTGAAGCTAGTTTAGCAAGAGCACATCATGTCTGAAACAGACCTTGAACAATTTGAGACAGTGCGCGTTGGTGCCCTCAGAGATGAACGTGAATACATACAGAAAAAAGTGTTCACTAAATGGGCAAATTCCGTGCTAGAAAATGTTTGTACAACTATTTATATTTTAATCAACTATTTTAAAATATTGGACACAATTCATTGTTAGATGACACGGGCCTTTGTCTGCATTTTGAAATATAAATTTTTAAAGCTCACCTGAGCACTTAGGTATCATACTATGTGCTTATCAATAGCTTATAAGATATAGAGATTCAAGTCGTCCGTAAAAAATTGCATGCTTTGAGGTTTTCTTCTCGTCATAAACACATGTGGATATTGTAATATCGCATTAAATGACGGAACCATCTTCTGAAATTGTTTTAATTGTTCCGGTTCGTTAGAAATGAAGAGTGGGGCTAAGAATTGATTTTAAAATTGAACACTTTAAATGTTTTCTTCCCTGAGACCACATCTTTAAGGGATTGTTTACTCAGTGTGTAACATATTGCAGTGGGTTTCTTCCGAATATGGTCAAATTGAACCCGTGAACCTAGACTAACATAGTAAATACGTTTTAATGTCTTCTTCTTTAAAATTGTATGTCAAAAAGGATTAAGATTTTGTATATTATATCAAAAATTAGTTTACTACGTCATGCCCCTGTGGTTTGAAATTACTACCTGCGATGAATAAAATGCTTTTTATAGATGTATTTATCGCATTGACTGTATACATCGTATTATATCAATCAATAATTGATAGAAGTGTAAAATTTTACAAGCTACATACAAGAGTCATTTGCTTAGTTGTGTTTTTCAAATCATGTTCCTGCGGCATAAATTATATAACGAGATGACATGTTTTATGATACTCTCTTCTATAACATAACAACATTTCTACAAACGCAAAACACACAGCTTTTCTCTAACTTTCTATTATCAGATTAGGTTCGGCATATATGATTCTTCACATCAAGTCCTTCGGTTTAAAACGTGCTACTCTCATTATAAAGGTTATTGTTTTTGGCCCATATTCACCATCTTAATTTCCGTTTTATTTCACTAGCAGTACACGTATTATTAATAAAATACTCAAGTTCTTATGCTAAATCTGTTTTCCGTAATCTTGTCTACGTTCTTTAAAACAGTTTGAACATAAAATCGGGTGAATATTTTTAATGACTTATTCTGAAAGAAATGGGGAGAATACACTCGTTACTTAGGTTTTAATATAATATAATTAATGAAATGTATTGGTTGTTACATAACACGTTTCGCGCATGTAACTGTATATGCCCCAACGTTACTATTAAAACTTCCCAAACCAGACGTGTTTTACTAAACGTACCCTAATATTTCTATTTAAAGTTTAAATATTGTGGTTTTGTAATGCATCCTCTCGTAATAAATTCCTGCCGTTAGCCCTATATTAATAAATCAACACTGCTTTGTCGGGTGGCTTTTGCTTATTAAATACCTTAAAGATGATTATACACACTTACATGATAAACTTCTGTAATCAGGAACAATAAAATTGTTGATTAATTTGTCTGCGTCACTGATATTTTGTTCAAACTGACGGGACCTTTAAATATTCAGTATTATTATAAGTGAGTGTACACGTTTAGCAAACATTGTTATTTCGGGTTCTAAAAAACTGTTGGCTGACTTATTGCATGCCAACATTGACATTGATCGTTATATATTTATGTGACCGAGCGTTGCCGTTGCAGTTTGTGGTCCGGTCATAATTGCTTTAAGTGACATGTTATCGGGGCAGTTTTTGGCGACTAACCCTTTAATTAACACTTTGTAACAAAGGTCAATTTTATTAAAATTTCTAGAAAGCGTCCGTTGTTTTATCGACTAAAAATGTATAAAATGTCTCGGAATGTTTACATATATAGGTCACTTTACAACGACTTCACATTTTTAACTACATAATGATATTTGGTTGAAATTGGCAAACATGATCTTCACGGTATACACTATTTATCGTTGGAGTACTACTTTCGGTTACCGTAAGGTTTTGTTTTGGGCAACAGTTGTAAAAATGTGACATTGTAATTTCTAGTTCGCTAATAATTGTGCATAGTGATTTAAGTGCTAATGTGATATCAACACAGATGTAGGTATAAGTTTTGAAAATGATGTGTTGGTTTTTTTATGCTTGTGTTTCGGTGATTAAGTTAAGATAATACAAGTTACACTGTTGAATCAATGTGTTTTTTTAAGACATGCATTAATTAAGTTCATTAATGCATATCTGAAAGTATAATACATGCATCATGTTGCATGATCAATGAAAAAGTATGCACTCATTGTATTTTTATGGGTAGTAGACTTTAACTTTCTACAATTACATTGTTATGGTACTTTTTAAATGCATTTGACACATATCAACGTACAAGCGAGGTGGCGTATTTTTCAAATATAGCATTTATACAACTGGTGAGCTAAATCGTCAGAAAAAAGCACACGTTGAAAATACAGTCTGTTATTTCAATACCCTTATATGTTGAAATAGATGTGACATCAAAAGTAACGAATAAGTGATCGCAAAGTGTTATATGTAAGCCTTAACAATGTGTTTAATCTGCAAAAAATAGTTAAACAAGTAACACCAGGTATAGTACAATATCGTTATTGTATTTTAAATACCAGCACACATTTTTAAAGAAATTTTCATGCATAACACAAGTGAAATTAGTTTTCCATAATATATTTCATGGTAGTAAGAGGCGATGGTCCTACAGACGTCAGCTCTTGCATCGGCTATTTCCTGTCCGGATCACTTCCTGCACACATCGATAGTACTACCTACGTGATGGACGTAATTGCTGCACACGTCTCAGCCGTTACAGCCGTAATTCGCGTGAATGATATCATATTACACGAGAACATGCGCGATCACACAACAGGCGCATTCCACTTGACGGATAGCGACACACACAGGGAAACAAAACGCACAAATGAAGGAAAAGATTCCCATATAAACTCTAGAATAACGTACGAAAGTTACAACGTTTCTGAGTAAAAAACAACATGAAAATGAATTGCAGTCGGACAGCCGAAGTACAGGCGCCCTTATGCCACTTCAAAATGACATCGAAGTAGAAGCCGGAAGCGAGGGTCACGTGTTAGACGCCGCCTGCATTCAGACGCCTGAGCCAATATTTCCGCTTCGCCGAGTCCAGTTTCGATCTCCATGTGCTTATGTGCCCAGAGGATTCAAAATGCTTCCTGAGAAAGATCGTTGTAAAAAGAGTCAGTCTTCTGAGTCGATTATTCACCGCTCTGGACCGGCCGGTTCACCATCCAACACATTGTCTAAAGGCAAGCGCCATCGTGATACATATTATTCGTCTTATTACGCAGGGCATTTACACGGCTATTCAAGACAAACTGCTACCACTGAGCGTCGGTCAAGCATGGACACGTACAGAAACACGAAGCACGATGTTTCCAATACGAAAAATACATATAAACGGTCTTTCTACTGGAAAAGCGAAAACACAGACAGATAGCCTTCACGGAAACAGTTAAAATCACCACCAGACCTATCGTCAAACTATACCCGCTAGAAGTAAAATGCGACGACAACTGACTTTAATTGTGTGCAATCAAGTGTTAAACTCTTTCTGGTGTTATGGACATTTGAAGTTTCAAAACCATCAGTAGATTTAATTATTTTATTTAAATTAGCATATATTGTAAGTGTATATTAACATTTCGAGGCCCGGAGAATGTTGGGAATTTAGCGCGCCGTCGTGTGACGCCGCCGTTGGCGCGCCGTATTGTGACGCCGCCGAATTACGTCATATACATGCGCGTCATCTTGTTATTGTTTTTTTCAGTTGTTATGATTGAGAAAGGACGACATTTAAACGTAAAACACAACGCTATACTTATTTATTCATTTCAAGTAGACAGCATTACTCTGTAACAACTCGTTATCAAAGTAAAATGAATGTGTATGGCATGCATGCAATGTACGAATTTGAAATGGTTTTACCATGCTATACATCGTGCTGTATGAAAGTTACGATATGTGTTAAGCATAATTATGCACCTACATGTTAACGTTAATTTGCAGAGTTAGTATGGGGGTAATAAGTTTAAATACAAATATAGAAGTTCGCCCCAACGTGTATGCATACATGCCGTCATTGTAAATTGCTAAGTAAGTGTTTTTATACTGCAGTTGTTGTTAACAACATAAAACAGTGCGGGTAATGTAGACAAGTTAATCATAGGTGATTACAATCACTCTCTTATAAATTTGACGGCCTATTATTACACTATTTTTTATATGTACCAGGATGCAATGATTTATTTTAAAAGTAAAAAAACATTGCACTTGGTGAAGAAAGACTGTATTATACGACGTAATCCTTTATATATGAACACATTGGCAAACATTGGAAGCAAAATCTTATCTTCAAGACAAGACTGCCAAAATAAGAGCAAACCCGTAAGCATTCCTAAGACTAGAGTCACTGTAGGGAAAGGTTAAAAAAGCATTTGGGATTTAAACCATTATTCAGGAGCAGATACAATCCTCGCGCGAATATTTTCATAGCACAAAACAACTATTCATATGGGAGTTTGAAGCATAAAGATATGTGCATGTGCGCGAAATCAAAAACATTAGCGTTACTTACTCCAGCATCGGGGAGGTTATGCTGGAGCGGCGTCTTTTTGACCCTTTATTGCAAGGTAAAAACTAGGTGAGACATACAAATCCGACGAAAACAGGTCCTATCACCAGGCGGGAAACATAAACTGTGCCTTAAACAGTGTTTTACCAAGTAAACGAGCGAGTCTTAGACTAGTAAGTTACCGCCTAGCTATGTCTGATATACTGTTGAAAACGCTCACAACCAAGACGATAACCAAGAAAAAGCATCAACGTTATTTTTACTGTAACACTATTAAAACAGATTATTTTTGCCCCAATTCAAAGGTTGATCAATATAGCAATGATGAACACCAACGCACAGTCCAAGATTTACCGTTATCAATACTAAGCAGCTATACATACTCAGCTGTTTTGCTCTGACACCAGAGAAGCAGGGCGTTAGCGGCAGAGTTTGTATCAATGCTCTTATCAGCAGCACCTTCCTGGAAACAGACACACACATTTTGCTGGAAAAAATTAATAATGTGCCAAACTGCAAGAACAGCGCTTAATTTAAAGTTAAATAGAATACTATGTTAGTCTGATTGTGTACTTGGATTTATCCGACGAGTTGAAAAAAGGTTTACAAAGTAAGGCTTGCCAATTACCAACACGACAATTAGTATTTTTTTAGCATTATCATGCGAGAAGTATATCAAGTTAATACAACCACAATAATTAAGGTATATCTGTTTTACATGTGTTCATTATCTAAATAGTTTGTTGTTTCGACGAAACGAAGCAGTAAAGTGTCACGTAATATACATAAATATTTATGCAATTGAAAAAAGTGCATTTGATAAACAAATCCCTATAACAATCCAATCTTTTACAACTCAACCGTAAATCAAATGTTAATACAGTGTTTCACAGCACATCATCTTTTCAGTTTCGCCTGTTGGGTAATATAAACACACATATTAAAAGAGCAACAATCGCTTTATTCGTTATCGATGTATTATTCACAGCTTATTTGTGATATATTCGATCACTAATAACAACATAAATCATTGAACACAACTCTCAATCAACCAGGTGCGTCCAAAAATGGGCAGTTTCGCTTCTAACTCTTTAGGAAGTCTTGTATGTCCGATCGTTATATTAAACCATGTGAGGAATGTTGGTGCTAGAAAATACCGTGTCTGGTTTTATATCCCGAAAAGTAAAGAGACGGATGATCGTCCAGATGAGGCCAAGGGTAAGTCGACGGTTGCCATCCATAATGTCCTCTGCTCCAATATTTTCAACGATCACCTAAAACATGTATGCATATAATAAATTAATGTGCATGCAATAACATCGGATTACTGAAAACTGTCTTATCTGAATTAATTCATTATAAGAACAAGTAAAGTGTATGTTAACATGTGTCTGGCCGTGGAACGTGGAAGCTTAAAGTAGTCTTTTTCAAATTGATACATATATGAGTTACATACTGTTCATATGTTAAATATAAAAAACTGTGTTGATAATTTCCGCTATAGGTTCGAAAACATCAATCGCATAATTTGTGTTTTCTTTTACAGACTACAGAGGGTTCAAGTATCTCGCAATATTACGGTCGACATAACGCATGAGGGTGGCGAACGATCGATAAATGTTTAGGACAGAACTCATGCTAAATAAATCGCTAAAATAGAGCGAATGTACAAATGAAATAATTTTATGATGTTACCTTAGTTCTGAGGAATTGTAGACATTTGTTGATGTTTTCAGCCTTCTGCACGCGCAAGTTTCTTCGGTTAGGCTTGCCAATAAGCTGCCTCGAGATAATTTCAAGCAGCTTTATGAGAATTATTCCATCACTAAATTTTAAAAAATGCAAAAATCCCTTTGGATTTTTTCCTATTCTCAAATTATGTGAAAAAAAACATTGAAAAAATGACATCGGACAACAACTATTTATATTGATTTATTATAGGTTATCATTTTTTCAAACTCAATTTTATAAGAAGTTTACTTTTCGAATTATATATAGAAATCAAGAAAACGATCACAGTAATAAATAAGGCAATACTGATCCTAAATAAATGCGTACATAATACATATCATTAAAAAAAGTTCTGCTTCAAAATGGAATTTATGACATTATGCACCGGATTTGTATGATACATGTTAAATGAGTTCCATAGACGCAAATGCAAAATCTGTTGTATTCCAATGTTTAAATATGCGTTTGACAAGACGTCAAAATGAAGAATAGCGAGCTATTTGTCTGACAAACTATATATTAGTAGCGTGTAGCATGATTGATAGCATTTGTATTAGTCTAAGACAATCTATCGGTTTGTCAAATCCTTCGTTCCAATTTCGGAAAGGGATACTTACGGTCGTTAGATGTCTTGCTTTTCAAACTCGATTTTAGCAGAATTTTTGTTTTTATTTCGAAAGGTTATCTGTCCTTTAACTAAAGCAATTTACGAGTATTTTATTAACATTATGTTCTTTGAATGGTTGAACATATTTTATATAACGTCATGTTTTTATTGCAATTTGTTTTCTTCGTAATAGGACTCTAAAACGGTGTCCGATAGTTGAGATTTAACAAAATCTCGCTGGCATTATACCAATGAGATCTATATCATTCCTTAAACGCATTCCTTCCACGTTCATCCTTCATATCGTAGAAGGAATTATACGGAAAAGACCGATAAATCTCTTCGCTGACCAAAATAATCTCATATACATACACGCAAGGCAATGCTACGTTGATACGACTAATGAATAAGAATATATGAGGAGGAAGCTGGTAATATATTTGGGCAAATGTTACGCTTTACAACTGAAAGAGCTTACATTGAGGGGCAAACTAGAAATTGTCTGGTAATTGTAGCACCTTTATAGTTCAACATAACAGTCACGTCTTAATAAGATTAGTATAAGTTGAAGCTAAAACTGGCCATCTAGTCTACCCCGACCATTGCAATTATGTCGTGTATACAAGTTGTGCATCAATATAGTAATAAACACTTTACTGGTGTGTTGGTTTATGTATCATACTTCTTGAATCTTACACGGATTCAAATAACCCAAGCGAATTTCTTTGCTTCACACAGTGAGGAAGTCAGATAAAAAAAATGTGCCGTGAATGCTTCGCTTCTAAAATGAAACATGCATTCAAGTCGTTCAATGAAACAGTTTTGCAATACAACTACATGCATATTAATGCAAATGTAAGTATTAATGTTTAAAACACTAACCATGGAAAGCAAAACTCTAGCAATAAGGCAGTGTATTATTATGTCACAAACCTGAAGAGCCTTGTTCTCTTTTATTTTAGTGACATTGTTTTGGTTCATATTGCCTCTTGTATTAAAGGTTGTTTCCAACGGACTGTACAATACAGAAAAATACATACATCACCTCACATGTTTGAGTTAAGTTGAGTTAAATGCTTAGGGACAGTCAATAATTGGCTGTTTCAATCTGTATAAAAGAGTAGTTGTATACAAAACGTAAACTAAATCTATATTGTAACTACAGACATTGAGAAATAATCTAATGAACTGTTAAGTAAATTTGCATTCACAACAGTTAAATCATGAATTCGTTCACGGTGGATGAATTTACCACAGAATAAAACACACGTTTTCGTTTGCACAACTACTGAATACACTGATGAAACGCACGGACACAGCACTGCACATTAGTAATTGCACATGTTAATTAAGTGACAAAACCTGAGTTTCGTTGAATCGTATGAACAGATCTTGATAATATTTGAAGAACTTCCCTAACGTTACTTTGCGAGAGTACGTTGATGCGTTTTCATTTACTAGTAAAAAAGTATCAAACAAATAAAATTGTTGGTGTTTTCATATATTTTCAACAAAATATACATATGCATTCAAGCTTCGCGGTCGGGCACTTTTTCACTCGTATGAATACTTCTTCCCACTTGTACTATCTGCAATGTGTACTATATGATGCTAGGTTCTGAAATCTTGTCAACAAAATTGATATAGGTGATACTGCTGTTCATGTCATGCAAGTGTACTCAAATGTTGTTCATACGCTTCCAATAAATATCTTTACAATAAGTAATTAAATTGCAAATACATCCAATAAATATTCAAATTGTTGTTTGCTTTGTTGTTTCGGTTTAGTTGTTGTAAGGAGTGTGTCCACGTAAACGTGTTTTGAATGAGTATTGAATAAGATAGAGGTTAGGCCAATGATACGCCGCTTTTACCTCAATGCTCTGCATTTACAGCTCAAATGCGGTTACATTCAGTTTAATTTTTCCTTTATATTTTTAGTTATATATTTGTATGTATTATAAAAGGAATTCGTCATGAATACAATTATCAGGAGTACACGAGTTTCTCTTGTGAAATAGTCTCTGGATTTTTTTTTCAACTTTGTGTTCCATTTGTATGAGACTATTTGTCAATTAATGCGCATTAAGATATTTTCCAATGAGAAAATGTACGCAGTTAAATTTATTTAAAAAATTAATGTAGATTAAAATGTTAAAAGAATCAAACATAGTACTTTTGTTTCGATAATAATTTGCAATTTCAATTCTATGTTCAGCCAAGCATGATTGGTTTGACATTTGGACGAAGCAGTACCAGGAGTTGGTCTTTCGGGGACATAAATTGGTGTGATATTTACATGGAGAATAGTACAACACGTGTCTATTTCCGATCTGACATATGGTTTCATAGGGCAGTCTTCGAGGTTAGACGCATTGGATGAAATCGTTTAGGAGACACGAACAGACCCGGGCCGATGGTATTGTAATAAAGCTCCAAGAGACTACACAGGGTATAACCATATACAAATCCAGCATAAACTGAGTACGTTTTCAAGATGAATACTTTGTTTTACTCAAAAATTATTTATCATAAAATGCAATGCTTTTTTGATATTAATATTCATCAGCGTCATGTATTGATGACAATTGTCAAATTTTTTAACGGATATTCCATGCGAAATTATTCCTGTGCTTTAAAGAAAATACTTGTAATCAATTTTCTTTCTTCGAACAAGAAACAACCGCCTATTTGCGATACAAATCAATAAAACGTGTGACTAAATATCTTTAGCGCTAAGAATTCCTTCATAAGTAGGCTATTAACAGTGCACATCGCTATATTTGCCTGATCAACATCAGATCCTGGTTTTAAAAATAAGCAAACTAAGGATAAAATAGTCAATATAATTCGCTGTGTTTAGAAGAGTTTGTTTCACAATTTTAAATTATATCCTCTCCTAGTATGTTTAATCTGCTCGAATAATACATTTAAGGATACTATTACAAGAAATGACATATTTTACTGAATAAAAATGCCATAATTAAATCTAAGTACGGAAAAGCATTGCAGTCTAAACTGGTTTTATCTTATGTAAATCCAATGAATAGTTTAGAAGTTATAAATATGCCATACATGTTTTACACGGTAATTCGTCGTAAAATTAATAAATGTGAAGATACGAACTATCAGTATACTGTATTATACAATAACACCTTGGTATGTGGCGTTGAAAGTATTTTGTTATTCAATTTGGTAAAATTTAGGCAAGTATATATCCATGATAATTTTTAGGGCATGTGTGTGGATTAAAATAGTTCCAATCTCAGCTTTTCTTATTTGCGCATTTGTTTGGATAACATGTAAAAGATAACAACTGTAACGTTCAATGTATTATGAAATCGACGTATACGTTATGCCTCTCCTGTATCATCATGGTTCAACTATTGCGTCGATATATGCATAGCTTTATCATTGGAAATATTATAACAAAACAATTAACTTCTCGCTTTTAACTTGACTGGAGTCAACATTACTGTTACTTCATAATAAAGATACTTGGGCAAAGACCGTTGGCAAAACGGCGAAGCAAGCTTGACGCAATCCCCAGAGTAGATGGAAATTTATAAAATATTATTGCATTGAACTTTCTTTTTTCTTACCGTATTATTGATCCTTCGAATTACTTTAAAACTTTGCCATCTATGTTCATGGACTTGACATGTTTTGCAATGACCGTGACTTTTTCAAGAACTGGTACCGAGACAAAATGCAAATTAACCATTACCTGAAAAATCAGTTTCCAATCTAAGACGTGTAAACAATTTATTGACGTGAACCCAACAATTTCTTCACTCTCATCTGTTCTATTAAAGAAAAACAAACTCAAACCTAATCCAATGAAGATGATCTAACGTTTTAAAAAGTTCCGAATCTAAAAGTTCATCAGCAAAACAATCTTTCTGAGAAATGTTAAACATATTAAAGCGCCCAAAACATGCATAAATGTCTATATGCGTGCCAAACGCAAATTGAGTCTTAATGGAAATCACTTATACATGGATTGCGATTTTGATAATCATGCAAGTACATGTTTTATATACATACGTATTAGAACCCATGTATGTTAAAGGCACCTCAGCATTATATAATGTATTAATTAATTTAAGTAATAATATTATTTAGTCAGTACGGACATAACTAAAGCATATTAATCAATGTATAGATACCTAATTACAATATATTGAAATCACGGCCATCTATAGTTTTTCAAGTTATGTTTCTTGAACAATTAATTACAGTTGGTAAACTTGATAAAGGCACTGTTATTAAAAATAGATTAACATCAAAACTGTTATATCACAATATGTTTATACCATCATTAATATTTGTTCTATTTATTTATCTAAGGCACCGCCTAAGAAGTTTCATAGCTTAATTACGTATGTATTTCTATAATACGTTTGCGCCAGAAATAAAAGACCGTGATATAATAGTAGATTATTTGGTAATATATTTCGTGTGTGCAGTAATTTATTGTTATTATTATAGCGTTTTATAAAAAGGTAGCATTGCATGTGGGTTCGTGTATCGGTTATTGCGTGTGAGATTCGCATTGACCATATTTGTTAACTGTGTTCGCGGAAAATACAATACATAATTTTATATCATTCCAATCAGTTCTAATTGAAGTAAATGATTTTTATTACACTTTAATAATTTTTGTTTACAACAATACAGTTATTTTACAGAAACTTGCTAAGTGCAAATGGGAAACTAAATTAAATGTTATGATTATTTACAGTGTGCATGTTCAAATCGTGATGCAAATACAAACTTCGAATTTGTGACCGATTGCAATTACTAAAAGATCAACAGCGCGTATATAAAGATAGCGAAGATAAGTTCACAAATCGTCCCAAATTATTGATTATCGTGAAAAGCTTAATACATATTTAGGGCATTAATCACCAATAATAACCGTAAATACTTGTTGTTCAATATTGAAGCAGCGTTCTACAAAACCGGCGGATATTTTGAAAATGACGGGTTAACCGATTGAAAGACGTAAACTTGTTTTTTACTTACATTACAGTAACTTTATAACATAAATAAATAATTTTAAAACATAACATAATGTTATTAATCAACATAAACTTTATACGGAAACGAACGGCGTCTTAACTCGTGTGTCAGTATGCGTAATTAACATTTTACATATTTCTGCAATAAATATATTATAAACTGGAGAATAAAATGCAACGGACAATGACTTAACAAGGGCTACGTAGAAAAGTCGACGCCTAACCGTGCATTCGTAAAGTATTTGTGGGACCTCTGAAGTTCAATATATAAATGTCGGTTCACGACGCAACGTTATAAGACGTTCATAACCATACGTACTAAACAATGTTGGACTCATTTATGACGTCGTTCAATATACGCTTAAATGACGAAATTATACAATCAACCTATGATGCTTACGATTTTATTGCGTATTGTTTTATTGTGCTAAACAAATTAAATACATTGCTTTCGCTTTATGCTTTTAGTCAATGTTTTCATTGAATAAAGGATGATGTATTTCACTCGTGATAAAAAAGTTTTCATTTGAGGCTTCGAAGGAATTAAGAAATATACATATTGCGTTTATTTATTTTTTTTTTCAATTTAGGACAGTATTTGACTTAAATTATCGTCCAATGCGAACAACGACAAAACAGTATTGGCATCAGTTCAGCGACGTATAATATAAACCAGCAAGCATGCGCACGAAGTGCTCAGAAAATAAGAAGCGTCCTCAAATACAAGAAATATGCTTTACCAAATTAAATGACTCATCTTCATCTGTGCACATATAATCAGCAGCCACTTCAGTTTAATCATCATATGACGTTTTTGTTTCAAAAGCGGTTTTAAAAAACCTCTTTTACATTAACAAGTACGTGGCTTCTAAATATCGGTATTTTTTTGCTTAGTTTTGAAAGCTAAGTTTACATAGCTGAAACAGCTTTTAAAAATACTAACAACGCACCTAGCAGCATTTGCCGTTCTCTAGTAAAATTGATTGTATTTTCAAACATACCTTATATGAATGTTAAAAACAACTATAAAGGCATATAATATTAACTTTTCTATTAATTGTGTTTGTTGGTAAACATATACTTTGATTTTGAGTATTAAACTATATGGATTATAGTAGGAGGGGATAGCCTTAGTGGATCAATAACCATGCATCCATAACAACACGCTAAACGAACATTATAAAACAACTTAAGGACTACGCTTGATGTAAATATTCGATGTTGCTATGCCATTGTACACGGTCATGTAACAAACGTGCATATGTGTTGCCATTGCTTCAATATACAATTATAGCAAACTCAAGCGGTCTGTTATTCATTGAAACTTCCTTTCAAATTGTAAAATGGATGTTTTCTTTCAGTGGGGATAATTACATGCGCAGGCTTTCCATTGTTTTTGAGAAAGGTTTTATTTTATCCAGACTGCATTCATAACCAAATTGCGTAGGGGCCAGATATTTTTAGACGTCATTTTTTGTGGATATATAACCGTATTTGACAACAGATGAGGATGGTTGACACACAGTATTTGTGAGACATAATTATGTGTTTTCATAATTATAAAACATGTATTTCATACCCATATTTAAATCAGGCTAAACTAGCAATGCACCTATACATAGTATATGTTAGCGTAATTAATTGTGTGTGCAATTCACAGTAATTTATTGTTCTAGAATTTTATGAAAAATGTCTCATTACTTATATCGTTTTTTTTCTTGTATCCCGTCTTTATGCATCTCCAAAAAGCGATGGAGCCAGATTCATAACTCGATTAAGTATCGGATTTTTTATATCTATTTTCATGTAATATAATTATATATTTTTATAAAACATGTATTGCTCATTCAATTTATAACTTACAAAACGCCTCATATTGTGACTCCTAACCGCAACATCTCTGTTGTGCTGATACAACTTGGTCAACCTGTTTATGTTGCCGTGTGTTACACTGCGGAGAAGCGTAATTAGAATCCCTCAAAGTAAAATGTTGATGACGGCTTGCTATAGGTATATGAATAAGGCAAGGGTCACTTGACAGCATACCATATAGCTCGCTTTTATTTTCCATTGTAAAATCGAATATACGGGCATGTGCCTGATTATCATGTTAATCGTTGTCCGAAACATCCTTATCAAGGAGGATTCCGTAGTTGCTATTTAAATTGGTAAAATAATCTATGTCGATGAGCTCTTGATTTATCAAAACAATGTTAAGTTGCTGTTTAAATTACATAATTTGTATTGTGTTCAGTAAAATTCATATCATAGGCATACTTTTGGATATACAGTAAATAGTTTGGCCTTATAGGGTAATGTAAGCCAAGTTCTAGGTCTTGATTAATACTTCTATGCTAGGGTGCAATATTTTTTATACCGTTCTATTACTTCACACGATCTAAATATAGTACATGTATGTTATGTTTTGGCAATGTAGCGTTATTCCTGTAGCATTATTCATATCTAAGCACATATGTGTTGTCTATTCTTATATGCGAATGTGTTCTACAGTTCTACATAGTCCTTATATTGTGTAAAAACTGTATTAAACTGCATCTTATAACATATAAACTTGTATTTTAAGCTTGATATGGACAGTATATTGAAAAATAAATATTCATGAATATTATACATCATTTTACATGTAATCTCAGGCGAAAAAAATTAAAATGGTTACGCTAGTTGTTTGTTTGTATACAAATATTTTTGTTTAGACTAACATCCGAGTACAACAGTGCGATGCATGATTTCACAGACCTAACCTATACTTTAACTCCACAACAAACCCTACGGTGAGTGTAACAAAAAAAACATATTGGGCATGCAAAAAGGATGACTTGTTGTCGTGTGATAAACCAAGGCAAACACAATAGCTCTGATCGGCAGGGCTCTGACTAAAAAGTGGATGGTATATCGTTCTGTCATCAGGCGCTGCAGACTATGATACAGTGGAACGATCCTGTCAAGGCACCACCACGTTGGTGGACGAGGATACAGATGTGCACATCTTCGGCCTGCCTGCATAACTCCAAAAGGGACAATACGACCATCTACTTCTGTTCTGATGTAAAAAAAGCAGTCAAAGGAACATAACATGTATGATATTAACCTCTTGATATAACCTTTTTGAGACTTAGTACGCAATATGTAGCTATTTGTTAATGCTTACTTAGGCTTGACACTACGTCAAGGGTTTTCGGAAACGGTACAAGTCAGTCTATCGGAAATTATTAAACCCTTCTCCTATCATGAATTCATGAACTTGTTTACTCTTCCTTCCTAACAAATCTCAAGAGGACATATTAAATCTTGGAAAAAGCTTGCTGATTGATCTGTTTGGTGGAAAGACCAATGTTTTCACAAACTCATTGCGCCATAGAATTTTGACAAAAAGCGGCTACTGCCTAAACATTCGACATTCCTGAGCGACTTCTCCCAACATCACATGCAACAGTATTCCAAAGCAATCGCGAATACTATACTATGGGTAGCAATCCTTTATTTATTTTATTCGGAAGCTACTGGCGACAAATGCAAAAAATGGCAACGTAAGCAGGGCGGCGCAGGTGATTAACTTCGAGCTTAAGTTGAGTCAAAAGTGAAATAAATTCTCGGGTTTTTTTATTAAAGGAACATACGTCTTTGTAACATTGAATATGATTATGTTCTACCCAAACTTATAATTAATAGCTGCTTTTGAGAAATTTGACCTTCATCTAAACATTAAATGATGTTACAACTTTCTTTTGGCATTATCTATAACATTTATCAGGAACCAAAATATCAGGCAGATATCAATGTTGTGGTAAGATAACATTCTATCAGACTACGGCCTATGGCTGAATACTGCTTCCTTGAGCCACTTTACGCGGTTAATATCACTACTTATTTAGTACTTATAAAAATTCACTTAACAATTTGCACTTTTCTTACGTAGTATGTTAGATGCTGGCATTATAGTCAAGCTGAACATGGTACTAATATTCAACAACGATCAGCTCGTTTATTACACTATTGAATGTTTTTACATAATGTATTATGCCTTTATCCTACTAAAATAGCTTTTAGCTAGTAGCTTTAAGGTCGCCTTAGTGTAAGAATTAGTATGTCGGCCAAGCCTCCGGAGGATGACGGGTTCGACCCCTACCGTGGGAGCGTTCTTTAGATCTCCCCCATAGGCACCAAATACTGTTTTTTCGAGCTCAAATTAATATGTTCAAACTACTATACTAGCTAATAATTGAATGCTAAACTAACATCACAGTCAAAACTGACCTTACTGTCACTTGAAAATAACGGTCGATTGCATACAACGGTCAGTCTGGATTCCTTTTGACGAAAATAACTCTATATTACACTTGAGAATAATGGTAATTTTTTATATCGGCCAACGGCCAATATATTTCAAACTGAGTCATTTTTGAACTGAAAACAACGGTCACGCGTCAGTCGTTTTGAGTTGCAAAAACTGAAAACACAAACGAAACAGTTGCACGTAACAATAAGAATGGGTATTAGTAGCAATTATCGGCTGTTGTAAAAGCATGAGAACGTCAAAAGCCAATGGATATTAATCGCTAATGAGTTGCAACAAACAACACTTGGCTGGTGAGTGTGTTATAAAAAGGCGATACAAGGATTAGTGAACGTCTATTAAGGAAACACAGACATTGAATTGCAACTTTTATGACAAACTTTTTAAATATATATCAAATATATATAAAATATATATAATATTAATATATTTTTAAACAAGATGTTGGCGTCTTTTTTAAATTAGAACGATACAGTTATACCGTAATTTCGCTTATTGACAGCGAATCCGCTTTTACATTTGTTTCGGACGTGACGTCAATGATACGAGCCTATCTTTATTTGAAAATACATCCCAATGAACCAATGTAATACGAACTGTCGGATTAACTGAACGAGATGCATGAGTAATAAAAAATTGTATCATTGATAAAGTCATATATTTAATTTTAAAAAAGTTATGAAATTAAATCAATGTATAATACATTATTTTGTTTTTCTTTAATATATATAATTTATGTTATAATGCTTATTTATCGGCAATGAGCCTTTATTTACTGTGTGCGAACACGTGGGTATTTCGTATCCCAAAGGATGTTCTGCAATTCGTAAGTTACGGCACAACATATTCAAGCCATAAAACAACATTGGGACTACACTGGGTCATGTGACTAGGGCAATAATCAACATTCACCCTAGCTTTAATATAATGGGCACGTGTGCTAATGTGAAGTACTGACAAACGAAAAATAAATACTCCTTAAATCCCAAGTGGTGTATTGTTGCAAAAACATTATCATGAAATTCAATCAGAATTTCGTACTTGCGCAAGCAGTTAAAGTAAGTTACATCTTCTTATAACAAATATTTACTTCCCAATTAGGATTACTTTAAACGTGTCTTTAAGTTCGCAGTATTTACCACAGTATTTACCACATAGCACACTGCAAAGTTTTAAGACAAATGATAAGTAGGTTTTGCTTATCGGTTATCAGCACTGCGATCTAAATTGTAAAGCTATACTTTTTGATAACGGATTGTCGACAATATCAACACGTTTCGTTGATGAAGTTATTTGGAAAATAATATACTCTATTGTTCATTCGTTTTCAAATGTATGGGTTCAGTATTATATATTATGTCCATTAAGAACACTAACTCACGTTCTCGGCAGTTTCAATTGTATTACTATTTTCAAGCCCAGTATTTTAGTCAGCACACAAATCGAATAATAAACCGAAAATACAGCATTAATATGACAAGCACATTTGAAAAAAAAACACAATTAACTGCGGTAAGCCTATTGAAACAGTCAGAGAACATTCGACATTAGGACCAATTTATGAAAATGTATGATTTAATTAAATGCATGAGTTTTAGCGCAAATGGATTGATATGAAAGTAAAAAATTATTTATTCTAATAGCTGGTGTAATTTTGATATGGAATATAGATTATCATATCACAATTCCTTGTATCACAGTGTGAATCCGTTTAGATATTAAAAGCCGGAAAACACAGCTTAATAAGTCTTATTAGAAATAGCATTATGATGTCCTGTATATTTTTAAACCACTTATGTGATTGTTTTTTAAAAAAGTATGCAATGTCAATACATATGCGTTGATGTTATCGTTTAGAATCGTACATCTTGCATATAAACATGAATACAACAAAAGACAAAATATTACTTAATTATTTTTGTCTAAAAGTAAGTTTACTGAAAACTCATGTATTGAAGTCACTTGAAATTATTATAAATATTATGTATTCGCTATATTATACGTGTTTTTTTATTTAAAAAAAAACTTAACAACCACAGCCATTGGACTGATGATTTTTCACAGAAATATGAATGTTCCATCCTTTATTTATCTGGGTTTTTTTCATTTACATATTTGCAAATGTATTCAATGTTGTTTTTGAATAGTGTTTTATATATGTGCTCAATAGAATATAGTGAACGTTTTTGTCAAAACAAAAGGATGTATAATACTCGTTTGCATCTGTACAACTTCGTTTAAATCTTACGCTTGCTAGGTAATACTAAAATATTAAAAAACGCAACATAAGTTTATGATCTGAGGCTCTGTAAAACAACTAAAAAGTATATTTAAGGCTAATCAATACCATGCGGTGACAAAAGTGCACATTAAGACTTTGCACAATTATTCTTGTTTAACAGTCCATAATGCGTGTACATACTTTGTTGGTTTGAAGGGGATAAAACTCTCTAATTGATACACGAAAGGCGCGAGCCATCTTTATCTTCCTTGTATAACGCTCAACTAGGTTAAATATTGTAAATGCACGCGTTAACATATAAATAAGTTTACACCCAATATGAAACAATATGAAACACCTCAAATGTGTAATTTGTGTCAATCCAAATTACAATCAGCGCATGGTTACTTCTATTAGTTTTATCTTTGTTTTTATCTTGCAGTTTAATTTTTCCTATAGTAAGTGTTTTAAGTTGTAGGGGTACATATGCATATAATTGTTCGTGATATCAATACATATTTCGTTTGAAAACTTCGTTTGAAAACCGAATCTATTGACAACTTAGTGGTAAACACAGTCGACGGATGGAGATCCGCTGTTGTGAATTGTGTTGTTTATCAGATGATCGAGACAAATCATAACAGAAATCGGTGTGATGGTTTATGATCGTTAAGCAAATATATGCAAAGTGGAGCTGATTCAATCCGAATTTTAATGAGAGCTAATTGCAACAAATTGTTGCCGTTTAGAAACAAAGACAACCGAATGCAAACGCATCATAATAAAGGATAACAAGCATATACTAAATACAAGTCTTAATCACTGCGTTAAGTCCTTCGTACCTGTTCAGTTTTGAAAAAAAAGATGACACATATCAGATGCAGGACGAGCTGTCTTGTTTCCAAATAACCAGTTATTCCTTCAGCAGAATGGGACACACATACGCGCCCTGATTCTGCAGTATGTGGCCGCTATGATTAACTTTTAAATCTTACATTTTAACATCCACCAGGTATTACCAATGGCGATTTGGGTTGATGATAGTATCCTTAGCTCGCCGCATCTGGACACGACTCTGTCTTCATCAATAGATACGGCAAAAATTTCGTATGTACGGTCAGCTTAGAAGAGAAGAGCCGGAATCCCTCGATACACTAGTTCGCATGTCAAGTGAAATGTGTTTATATATATATATATATATATATATATATATATATATATATATATATATATATATATATATATATATATATTGTTATATATATATGTTATATATATATATATATATATATATATATATATATATATATCTATATATATATATATATATATATATTTATATTGGTGATTCCATTTTGTCAATTCCGAACGGCTAGTTTTGAACTATATAATGGCAGTTGTAATATAATACCTTAAATGAAGTTTACTTGAAAGCTATTTTTAATTTAGCTTCAAAGTATTATCTACTGATTGGAAACGCTCTCGATTCCGTTTCCTGGGCCTAGAACAAGTACTCGGTGTCTTTGTGGAAATCTAAAGAACGTTCCCACAATGGGGATTGAACCCGTGACTTCCCGATCGCTAGTAGTAAAATATATTGGTCTTAATTTTAAACGCATGTTCAACTTTGTTAATTGCTTATTTTACACTCCGTTTCGACGTTAATTTAATGACGAGTTATGTGCATGACAATTTAATAAACTCCTTGTTGTGACCATGGCTTATAATTTCCGATACAAAGTCGGAAAATAGGAGGATGCCGATTTATACGTTATTAAAGTGGTGGTAATAGCGACACCATTGCTCACAAAAAACATTGCTATCAAAGAAGCATGGAGTTTCAAGAGTTACAATGAGGCATGCTTATCTGTGCAATGTAAATATAACAGTGATTTGTAAACATAGCATTTATAATGTATCCGATAGACGTCTGCGGTTATGATTAAAGCATTTTAAGTGCACAATTGTAGTTTCTTTGATTACTATTTCTGTGCACGACAGTTTCGCTCCTTTAATATTAATATTGCAAGATGTTAGTCGTTTGTGGGGATAAATTTTAATTATTAAACCGAACAACCCGACGACGCGCACTGTCATACTTGTATTTTACATAGTATATTGAGCGAGTCACTATTAATCAGGTATGAATTATGTGCTGTTATTTAAAAGACAGGTGTGCACTTAAGAAGATGTTATATTGTAAACTCAATTAGCCCGTGGCTCTGTATCATAACAGTAGCCAACATTTCAATGCTAAATGTAGATGTGGTCTGGAAATAGATTAAACGCAATACAAAATGATATTTTTGTTTGTGTCACAATATATTCCATGTGAATTTCCGGATACGATATACGAACATATACGAGCGAACGCGATATTGGGTTATGGAAGATCCGAAAATACGACGTAATTCTCATGAATACGTCATTCATCCGACGTTGATTAAAATGATTAAAATGCTGTCGATTTCTGTCGTATGTCCGAGAAGTACCACCGTCTGTATTTTGACTTCGGAATGAACGTTCTCATGCAATATAACCTTTATTCAGCACCGTGTTCACCCTCTTTGCGAAACATTATGCATTATGTAAAACAAACTTTAAAGGGACGGTCAACCAGATTGATCAAAAAAGTTCTTAAATACCGTCGTTTAATGCTTTATATTGATAAATGTAAACATTGGATCTAAACATCTTCAGTAAAAAATCAAGAATAACTTTTAAAAAAAAGAAAAAAAAGTAACCCTGAACAGGACTCGAACCACTGACCCCTGGAGTAAAAAGAGTAAAACGTCTTTGATTTAGACCACTTAGCCATCCATGCTCATAGAATGAGCGTTGTATGTTATACTTTAAATAAGAAATCCTCGTAGTTTCACTTAATATGACGACAGCAACAGAACTATCCAAATTACCTGGTAGACATACCCAGTAAAATTTTATTACCGAATATATACTAAAAATATGAAAACTTAAGAACTTTTTCTCAAGTAATTTAATATACCAGTCGTAGCATTTTAATCAATGTAATCTAATAATTGTACAAAATACGGTATTTAAGAACTTTTCTTTTTTCGTCAATCTGATTGACCGCCCCTTTAAATTTGGTTATTTGGCATTTAACACATTTTGGTTTAGGTAAATTATTTATTCAATGTACTAAACCAAGTCAGTATATAGATGTATAGTCAAGACGGATATTTTTTAAACAACAACCAAAATAAGAAATTAAACAACTCTTAAAATATGTCCGTTTGTATTTCAGTCAAACATGATTTTACATAAACCAATTACTGTAGTGATATATATATTTCTACGTAACTATATTCGTAATAACAATTAAATTTCCAGCCAAAATACACAAACAACACGTTACCATATGTTAATCATATGCTTGACAACGAAACGTAATTTTTACATTTATTTTCGTTAAAGTTCAGTTTAAATCGAATATACTAGTACAGGTACATCTCGTGCATTAAGTGTACATGCCCATTGCGAATTAATAAAATACGAAATCACAAGTAGGAGGTATATACAATAAACGGTATTTACATGTCGTAATGAACCTATAGGAATGTGGTCAATTTATTTGCATTTTTGATTTTAAACTATTGATGTAATTCTTTGTACTTTAAGTTTAACAATAGTTGCTTCTGTTCTAGTGCATATTTAAATGTAAGTAACATGGATTGGTTATACATTTAAAATGAGGTTGCCCTTGTTCACAACGTCATGTTAAATGCACAATCGTAGTAGATTTGATTACATATAATATACATGACATATATTCGTTTGCAGTATTACCATGCCAGAATTTCACTTGACACTGAAAGTCGAAAGGGCGTTAAATTACTCAATAGGAAAGACATGAAAATTGCGATTGCAAAGCATGCGCAAATTGCTATCAAAGAGGCGCGAAATTTACAAGTTTAAATTACCCGTTGATAACACGATGTATATTAAACGTGCTATCATAGAGGATCGAAATTCACCCGATGTGTTTGTATCTGAATGAAGCAAATTTAAAAGTGAGTCGGTAATCGGATGACGTTTTTTGAAATAATATACTTTATCGGCGCATGTGTTGAGTTTTTTAAACGGTACCCGGTAACTGACACTTTTTATTGACGAAAGGGCGGAGTGGTTATCTCAACCGAAAAAAGGGAAGGTCTTTAGTATAGCATGACTTATATTGTTAGCGCGTGCTCTCGTGGTGTTGTCTCATACCCTTATCGAAAAAAAAAGATCGGAAGTTCTATCTACTAGGTTGCAGATATGTACGATCCTGTTGTTTTTATTTTATAATATGATCTTATGTTAATGTTCAAACACATCGCTTTAATGTTAGATTTGTTTGGCAGAATTTCATAAATACTGAATTGTCAAAATTTAATATAATCATGCAAGTAAATGACCAAAAGCTCTTGAATGTTATTTTCTTAATACGAGGGATTTTGCATGATTTGCGATCATAAAGAATTCAACTTTATTAGAACACTTGCTTTATTCTAATGAATGACTCAAATCACAAAACACAATTTCCATAATAATTGTATAACAAGCTCGCAATGTTCATCGTGCTAAACCACTCGGTTAGCCAGTAAGTTGTATAGCGTACCTTTAGATAAGATATGCATTTTGAATTCCAAATCACTAACATGTATTCTTATAAAACATACTTTACTCTTTATAATATAATATTTGTATTTATTTAATATAGCTGAGAACATAAGACACATTTAGAGAATTAATGAGGTCCAATGAAAATTAAGAATTCTTGTTTTGAAATACTCCATGAATTTGACGATAAGGTAATAAATTATTATGCTCGACAAAAGACCAACAGTCGATTTTGGTAGCCTTGCATCACAAGTTACAATAAGTGATTGATATAAAATGCTTACGCGGACAAGTGTTGATCATAAAAAAGGGTATTTTTTGGTATACTGCTGTTCATTGCACGCAAGTAAATTGTTTAACCTTGAACTAAGATAACCAATACGTTTCTAGGCACAACTGAGCATCGGTATCATATTCTTTGAAGTACATTTACGATTCATAACCGGCATATGTTTATATATTGTTAAGGTTAATACACACAGACATACACTAATTGTCACGAGCGAGCTAACTTTAAAACTTGACAGTTTTAAAATAGTATTACTGATTATATCGTTCATAACAAATACAATACTAGTATAATGTCCATATTGAATGAAAGTGAACTGTGCACTTTTTCCAATGAAAACACTCAGTATTTTTAACGGTGAAAACTATCCATAACATAATACCAGGCATTCATATGGTCGTGTAACCAATATAACCAATTACGCCATGGTCGGCATCATATTAAAACGTTAAGTGTAGAAAGGTGTATTGTATCGTAATATATCTTTCGGGCTGAACAAACACATTTAGCAACATTAATATGCATATATAACGCCTGATAATATTGTATTGATATCTGTGTTGACATGAACATTAACACATGTTTGTGCTGCATGGTAAAACTATTTAAAATTGTTAAAATAAAACATGTCGGTCAATACACATTTAACAACAGTTGAGCATATTTCGACTTAAAGTCAGATATCACCGACGGTATTATCAACTGTGTGTACTTATGTTCTTGTTTTATTTAAACATTAAGGTCGAATATTGTGGAGACCTTAAATGACGTCTCCAAGGTAGAGTTTGTTATTTGATTTAAGGTTATGTCAACCCAAAGACTTTTTGTCCTCACACAATACCGTATTACATTAGGTCCAGTGCTTTAAATTTGACGTCGACGAGTGTACAATTTCAAATGAAACGGTTAGCTGCGTCACGTTATGCCGCAACTGTATTGCATAAACAATTATATTTGTCTTGGTACATTGGCGAAATGAATAGTTTACATGAATCTTGTTTTGAAGTATTCACCGCGATACATTTAACTCCGCCACAGCCAAAGTTGTATCACAGATGTTGGACTATGTTTTACTGTGCGTTTGATGGTCATTCAGCTGATGAGTTTGAAATGGCTGTAAGGTTCGTGAAAACCAAGGATGAACAGGTTTCACCGGGAATATTTCTACAAATATGTATCCACTTGGTGAGTTGTTTTCAATTGTTTTCGGATTCACGGTTTTAAATGTAAGTATTTATGCAAAATTATGTCCTATACTTCTTACTTTATTACACATGTTTCATGTCATGAAACAAACCTTAGCTACTCCAACCTGTGTTCATTTACTAGTTCATATCATTGTACGACCGTTTGTCTATACTATGTCTGTATCACTGTGTAAAATGCTCTGTCAAACAGCATAAGTCGTATTAGAGAACATGTTTGCATAACATTCATTTGATCCAGAAGTGGTTCACATTCCAGGTATGTTATCTTATTGTGATACTATAAAATAAAGTTGGGGATTATCTTTTGTTTTTCTTTGTATGAAAACCAATGTGTTGCTTGAATATTTCAATTGATCAGTCTTCCACATGTACTGTTATGTAATCATATTTATTTAAATGTAATAGCTGTGAGATGTTAAGCAAAGTAAGTTTTATAAGTAATAAAGAATGGTCTAAAATATGTATTTAAGCTGGCTATGCTATCAAATTCCGACGATTTTCACTTACTCATTGTTGAACTGAAAATTAAATGTACATCTTATTTGTATTAATACTATTGACGTAGGTAATGTAAAGATATGTTCCTTTAATTAATTTGTGAATATAAAATTAGTTACAAGTTATGTGTGCATGAAATTCAACAAAGTCAATGTCAGCAATGACAAAAGTATACGGTCATAATAAAACTGGCTCTAACAGGTTGCCTGCTCCTTGTCAAAAAAAATAAAAATTTAAAGCTTTAAACCATTTACTGGTAGAAGAACCGTTTTAAATTGCATAGGGGAATGGAGTATCCATTGTCTGGGTAGTATTGTTAGTGCTCAAGTACTAAAATCGACTTTCATGTCATGGTATACTTTACTGCTGTTTACAGGAAAAAAAAACAGGAAAGAGACTTGAGTTGTCGGTTACTTATTACATGTAATTTTGATGTTGCATGTAGGTAGTTTTGGAGTGAAGATTGTTTTAGGAACGTGTGTACTTCGACTTCTTGAACATGTTCAGTAGTTGAATGGAAGTTTATAGTTGTAGTTATTATCAAATAGTAGCTGTGTAAATAACGACTGATTGACGTGATTTTATCGATGACGGGACGTCATTTCTTGAAGTGGGGGAGTATGTGACCAAGTAAATTATCTTAATATTTTATGGTGTTTTGTAACCTTTGCTGTTGTTATAAAAATCTCTTTTTCGGTGTTTTACACATGACCTTTCTTTTGGAGGGAAACGACAAGGTTTTAGTTTAAAAGCAACAAAGTGTAACAGTTGAGTGTATTTGCCGAGGATTAAACCACAATTCAAGTCCATAAATTGTTAAGGTTTCATTGTGTTTTAAGTACAGTTGTATGTCCAATCGACATGTAGATATGTGCTTAGTGTCATGAAATGTTTTACGTTGTTATATCTGTATGATATTGTATGTTTTTGATATCTTATGCATTTTACTTCATTATTTGTATGATAAATGGCCACTAGAATTTATCTGGTTATTTATTATGTCAGAGTTTTATAAATTATTATATAATCAATAATTCATTTCATTAACTGCATGTAGATCTACCTATTACTTAATAAGTGTTATTGTTTATTTTAGATGTGATTCCACATACATCTAAGTATAATTTTTAACTGTCAGATACCAAATAATAAACTTTGAAACTGAACTGAGAACTTTGGTAAATATATATATATATGGACTAGAACCCAGAACATTACTGCTGTAAAAAGCAGTAGGTTACAACTGGAGCACAATGTGATTCTAGATTCTAGATTCTACTAGATCGTCAAACTTGTTTGGTGAAAAACACGAAGAGAAGACAGACTTCTAGACTATATACTACACCAGGATTTTAGACTTGTTCAATAGTTTTTTTACTGATTTGGATATATCAGTAATTTTAATAGTAAACTCTTTTATCAGTGTAAATATTAAAGCAAGATTATACGATTTTATCAAATATTTATTTATTTATATAAAATGTTTTAAAAAAATTAAACATATATTTCAATATAAAATAAAATTAACGTTAAAAAGAGCATGTGTCGAAAAATACGAAATAAGCCAGATATTTAATTCTGAAATCGAAAATGTCTGTACAGTCGATTTCGCCAGCATGCAAATCATGCATGTACGATGTGATTCTAAATTTAGTTTAACGGTTCATTTTAAATTCCTGCAATGATATTTATTCAAACGACACACGAACACTAACTTAAAAGACGAATGCTTCGATTATTGTAGGAAAACATAATCGAAATATCTTCGTCACACTCAGCTCGGGGCGCATATTTGTCTTTGTTGCATTTTATGAAATTCGTCTTCAATATCTATTGTTTTTTGCCTATTTTGTTTCATTGTAACATATTTTATTAATATATTACACTTAAACACATTTAAAACAATCGTAAAATCTCGCTTTAAACAAAGTTTTAGTGACTGCAGTATAGTCCTAGTAGCCACAGTACATTTGAGGTGTAAATATATTTTTTAAGGATTTTAACAGTTTAAACAGTTTTAATTTTGGCATGTGTGTTTCATTAATCATCCTATTAATTTAATATAGTTCAAAACAAAAGGTGGTTAATATATAACTGTAACAGCTGGTAAATTTCTCATTGTGTGTGATATTGTACAGTAAAAAAGAAATGTGTGGTTACATTTCACAGAAAAAAATCACTAAAACATTAATTGGTGGTGGAAAACAGTGTTTGTTTCTAATATTTTCAATAGCACTCTCATTTCAGTAATAGTTCCATTGCTGCTATTCAGAATAGTCTTTAAATGTATACATATTATTTTGTGTTGCAACCGTTTCAGTTACCCATTTTATTTCTGGTTATTATTCTTTATTGGAAGTATTTTTAATTTATATGCATATTTAAATTGCCTTTTTTGTGTTTACTATTGGCTTTGGTTATATGGTAATCTATTAAAGCCTCTATCACGCTCACCAATACTACATACGAACTGTATTATAATATATAAAACATTTCAACAACAAGCAGTACCTTGCGATGGTTATTTACAACAGGAAGACCCTAAAAACAGGTAACATTGGTGTAAAAACGTAAAAATACAAATATTCGGCTACATTTAAGCATCTTAATATCGTTCCACGATGTCATCTACTTTCGTTTTGTGGATGATATCGAGTCAGGATCGGATTCATTCGGGTTGCGTTCATTTGCATAATTTATACAAGCTATTCCAGAAATTTGCTACCGTCCTGCTCCCGACGCTGACCGAATCCAACCTCGCGTTCGCCGGTAAATGTGCGGATACTTTGCGGGAAATCAACATGGCATTATTTGTAACACAAAAAAATAAAAACGAGCATTTTGCATCTCGTTAAATTTATGTTACCAGACAACATCTAACTTTGAAATTTTGCATTTTACTAAAAGGAGCAATGATTTGTGTATGGTTTAGCTTTATTTTACGAAATATTCGATATTTTTGAGCGTGATCGTTACTTTTAAATTCGTTTCATGTTGACCTTGAAGTAGAAATTCGACTTTCGACTTGAACTACAAATCATTACTTCTACTGGTGTAGTGTTGAGTAAGTTGCAGATAACATAAATTAAAAATTAATAAAGAAATATTAAACTAATTACAATTGAAACTTAACAAGTTTTATGACAAATACGGTATCACACGAGGTATTGCTTAAAGTGCGCTTATTAGGTAGTAAAACACTTTTACGGTAAACCAAATTAGGCTTGTATTATATCCTGTCACTTACAATTTTGCACACATTAATTACCTAGAACATCACACTAGTTCTTAATCGTGCTGAATCGCTTCAAGCAAAATAAATAATATACTTTTTAGTATATTGACTAAATTGTTCTTGCACGTAGTGGGATATACCTGTAAGAAAAGAAAAAAATAATCTTTATTTAAATCAATATCAATGAACTAAACTATGAAATAAAAAGTTCATTTAAAGTAAATAAATAGAGTAAGATTTTATTATATCATAAACAACAAACAACATAATAATAAAAATAATATATTGCTAAATTTCAATTTATTGAATAAATAGTTTAAATTATTTATTCTCATATCAAGATACTGTTCCATTAATTGTATTAATTCAATCACCTTACTATTATTGTGACTTATTGTAACCATGAATGAAGTATTGCTTGTTGTGTACTGTATTTGATTTGATGTACAGGTTGTATTTGAGATTGAAAAGCCATGTAAATTATCATCAAGTGATGTGTGATTAACTGATGTTCATCCGTGATAATTTGAAGTGATTTTTAATTTGAAATTATTTTAGACAATTAAAATTGTGTTACATGGACATTTAGTGAACATTGTGTGTCATTGACATTAAGAGAACATTCTGTGACATTGACATTTAGCGAACATCGTGCAACATTTCAGTGCTATATTGCACTTTGACTATTAGAATAGTGAATCTATGGAAGTATCAATTAAGTGCATTAGTGTAAAATTTGTGTCATGAGCCAATCTCACGATTCAACAGAAAAAGGAAAAATCAGCATGGCCATCGGAAACTTAACACCTGTCCAGATGAATTGAAATTTTTGGAAGCCATTGACAATGGTAGGTATCTATCCGAAAATTCAAACTCCCTAATATTTAATGAAGAGTGCACAGGCGTTTGTGAATGTTGAGATTTAACAACCTGAACACATTTTACTTAAAGCAACAGAGGTAAAAGTAGGTTACCAATACCCAAAATTGTCTATGTTTTAAGGAGATGAAGGGAATGGGGATATAAATTTGAACACATTTAAATATGAGGTGGATGCAACCATTAACAGTAATGTATTCAGAGCAGAACATAGTGTATTGGGAGTGAAAGGAAGTGCAGATGATGTTATTCGCCGCTTAGGATCAGATGTGACCCTTGATTAAGTTCTTGAAAAACTTGATAATACTTATGGCAGCATAGAATCAAGAGAAAGCATCATGCGGAAGTTCTATTCAACACAACAACAATTAGGAGAGTGTGTGGCAGCTTATGCTGCAAGACTGGAAGAATTATTTGAAAATGCCATACATATGAAAGCATTACAGAGATCAGATATTGATATTTTAAGGACAGTCATGCATGCCGGCTTAAGAAAATAATTAAAACATCTGTCAAACTACCAATGTGATATGAGAGGGGACTATGATGAGCTAAAACTGGAACTGAAAACGATTGAGGCCGAAATGAAAGAGTCGGTCGCAGACTTAAAGCCGTTCAAGCCCATAGAACAGGCAAAAAAAGAACACACTGATATGACTGAAATGAAAGCATTTTTGAAGCAAGTAAAAAGCACAATCGATCAGTTTGAAAGAAAGCAAGAAACCCCAAAGTATTATATATACATCACAGAATACCACCTGGTATGATAGAGGAGGTGAGGCAACATATTGAACAATTCCTAGCCAGTGGTGTGATAAGACCTTCAAAATCACCATAGACCAGTAATGTTGTACTTGTGCAGAAGAATAATAAAACAATCAGATTATGTATATATTACAGGATGTTGAATCAGAGGACTGTAAAGGACTCTTATGCATTGCCAAGAACTAAAGAAATGTCTGATTGTTTAAATGGGTCTAAATACATTTCAACAATATATTTAAAATCAGGGTACCATCAAGTATAAGTTAGGACTTGATTTACAGTAGGGTCTATAAGATTTTTCGAGTTTAACAAAATGCTGTTCGGCCTCACGAATGCCCCCGTGATATATCAACAACTCAAGGAGGAGTGCCATAAGGTCTGAACAAGCGTATATGTGTTTTTTTTCTTGACGATCTTATTATATTCAGTGAAACGTTTGAACAACATATAGCAATATTAAACACTGTCTTTCAAAAATTGAAATCCTGCTATTTAAAAATTGCTCCTGTTACTTCTTTCGACCCGAAGTTTCTTTCTTAGGACAAGTTGTCAGTAGTAAAGGCATTGCAACAGATCCAGCTGAGATAGAAAACGTGAAAACTTGGCCAGTACCACAGATGGATTGCGATCATGTTTGGCTTTTGCAGGTTATTATAGACGTTTTGTAAACATTTCAGTCGTATAAAAAGACCTTTACACGAACTTTTGCCTCCAACAGTCAACAAAAGAAAATATCTTTTTTAAGAATGGAAATGGACAGAAATAAAACAAAACACATTTGATAAATTGAACATTTCTCTGTCCACCACCTATACAAGCTTATCCAGACTTTGAAAGTCCTTTCGAGCTCCACACATACGCTTCGAATAAGGTGTTAGATGCTGTTTTGTATCAGCAACAAGGCGATCAAAACGTGTTATAGCGTATGCAAGTTGTGCATTAAATAAGGCTGTGCGCAACTATAGTGCATTTAAGCTAGAGTTTCTTGCCCTGAAGTGGGCTGTTACAGAAAAATGCACTGACTACTTAGCCATGAGACCATTTTTGTGGTGACAGACAACAACCCCCTTACACATATATTGACAACATCAAAACTTGATGCCACGGGTCAACGGTTGGTAGTTGCATTAAGACAGTACTCATTCAACATAACATGCAGAATATGTTTAAAGAATACTAATGCACATGGTATGAGTAGGTATCCATATGAACAAGTTTTTAAAGACAACACTGACATTGTCAAGATGGATGAACAAACAGTGATAGCTGTATGTAACAGCATCATTATAGGTTCATCTATTGAGAATTAGAATAGGTATATGGTTTCTCTCAATATTGTAGACACTTCTCATGAAATTGGACAAGGACTTGCTCAAAAAGAATGAAGAGAAATAAGACAGATGCAAAGACAATATAAATTGATTGACAGATGGAGAAAGTAAACGATAGATGAAAACATGCAATAAATATTTTTGACAAAAATGACCTCATTATGAAGAAATAAATTAACGACCTTAAAATTAAGCGTGGGATTCAATATAGATTAGTACAAGATGATAATGAAACAGTCGAACAGTTGGTCATACCAGATTGCTACAAGATTGATGTTTTGAAAGGATTACATGATAGTATAGGGCATCCATGGAGGACTATGAGATTGATGCGTGGGCGGTTTTATTGACCAGGTATGTCAGCAGATGTAGACAATTAGGTGAGTAAGTGTAAGCGGTATGTGTGAAACAAAATCTGTAGTAAATATAGCTCCACTTGTAAATGTGTCAACAACCTACCCTTTGGAATTGGTTTGTTTTTATTATCTCACTCTGGAAGCTTCGAAGTGATGTATAAGTAACATCTCACTGATAGCAGGTCACTTTACAAACGATGCACAGGCCATTCCTACAAAAAATCAAACAGCAAAAAATACTGCTAAGGTATTTGAATACAACTTTGTTGTACATTATTGGAACCGTACGCGCTTTCATTCTAATCAAGGTGCTTATTTTGAACCCGACATTTTTAAAGAATTATGTTCGTTAACTGTCATGAGAAAAAGCAATACAAAACCTTACTATCCTCAAGATAACTATGGACCTGGAAGGTTTTATAGAACTTTATTAGATATGTGAGGAACATTGCATAGCGAACACAAGAAGGGTTGGAAAAGATACATTGGTCATCAAGTGTATTCTTATAATTGTATACCACATGCGTCTACCAGATATTCGCCATATGAACTGGTGTTCGGCAGAAAGCCCCAACTACCAATATATGAGACATTTGAACAAATCAGAGATGAAGCGGTTAGTAAAGATACAGAGGAATACATTAAAGACCTCTAAGAATGAATTGATTGTACCAGAAATATTGTACAAAGTCATGTGGAGAAAGCAAAGACGAAAAAACAGAAGAGTTATGAAAAGAAAGTAAAATGAGTTAAAATGTATGTTGGTGATGCAGTTTTAGCTGTCTGACATTTGGTGGAAAACATAAGATTGAAGAAAAATTTGAAAATGAAGTGAATGCTGTTATAGAACAGCCAAGGATTAATATTCATGTATTCAAAGTAAAAAATGATATAAATTGGAACGAAAAAGTCTTTCATCAAAATCATTTATTTCGATTAGAAGGACAAAATAGTAAGAGAAAGGAACTGATGTTGAGTCTGAAGCTAATAATTCAGAAGTTAGTGAAGACATAACTTTGGAAGAACAGAATTCAGAAATAGCATCAGAACTCTTTGAATCTGAACATTCTGAATTCCGATGATCTGTATTGTATTTGTTTCCATTGTATTACATAATTAGTTATTTTTGTTTTTTTCAATAGTGCTCAAACGGAACAGTATCAACAATGTACGTGAACCCGCTAGCTCATGCATCGAAACTCACGTGAAGGATACGCGTCCGCTGTTGTACATGCATGATTTCGTCATAATCTGCTTCGCACTTGTTCCACGAGCGAAACTGTTTAAGATTTAATGCAATGGCTCGTTAACTCAAACGACTATAATTTGATTGACGTAATCAGCAAACATTAAGACTGTATTTGAAAAAGGTACTACTTAAAACATAATTTACTTGAAGGAACGATACGAGTTATAGAAAAGATAACTCGTCATGCAAAATAAGAACTTTTCTTACTTTTAGGGGAGAATATCACATAATTGGTTTATGTTATCTCTAATTGTCGTTTTATCTTTAAAGTTGATACATTTAAATATAAAAGTTTTGTTTTATATTATGAATTACGGACACGAGTAACAAAAACATACTCGACGTAAATGCCTTTGGTACGCAACTTATATATGTATGACGAGTTTAAATATTGAAATAGCACAATGCTAAAAATAACGACGAAGTTATTTTACTTCAATTAGTTTATCTACATACATTATCCACCGATTACCATAATAACACTATCTACAGGAAACTGTGTGTGTTCGTTTAGCAAATATTGGCATAGTTTTAATGTTTTACATGATGTTCGTGTTTGTTTACAATACATTTAAATAATATTGTTGTTTTGTGTGTGTGTTGTTCAACTTAGGTATTCTCCCCGTTAAATGAAACAATACGTTTGCTATAAATTATGGGACCCCTTAAACTTTCTACCAAGATATCTACCAATATATTTTTGTGCAAACTTTGCTCATATTTTCATGCTATGCACAAACTGAGCTTAAAATAAATAAACTTTGAAAACGTCGTAAATGATAACATTTTTTATCTTCCACTGCGTAACTAGCTACACGATCCGTTATTGTTCGCAGAGACGTTTACCAACGGCCACCGGAAAAACTTTGCGAAACCGAAATTTCGCAAACTTAAGTACCCTTTTTCTTAAAGATTTGCTACTTTGAGACATAGTATGCGATAAAAGTCTTATCGTTGATTAATAATTGGTTATTTTCACTCAAAAAACGCGTTTTCTTCACTATGAAATTTATAAGCAAAGTTGGGGTTCCCATGGGATTTTTGCATTTTCCCATGGGATTTTCGATTTTCCCATGGGATTTTTTCTCCCATGGGATTTTTTTTCTCCCATAATTTGCAAATGGGAGAAAAATCCCATGGGATTTTGAACATTTTAAAAAACGTGTTTTATTTGCGTTTGCAAGTATTTTAACGTTATTTAAGGACTGTATATTGGTTTTATGCCAATTATATATAAAAATATTTAGTAATAAAAAAATCCCATTTTAAAATGGGAGAAAAAAATCCCATGGGATTTTTTTCTTATTTTGAGAGATTTATTCATGAAACTTTCAGAAACATCATATTTTATGAAATGATGAACAACTACGATATTTTAATGCGTTTAGTCGTGTTTAAAAAAAAACAAAAAATCCCATGGGATTTTTAAATCCCATGGGATTTTTAAATCCCATGGGATTTTTTCTCCCATGGGATTTTTTCTCCCATGGGATTTTTTTCCAATGGGATTTTTCAGTTTCGTAAGCCGAATAAGTTTCTTAATGCGAAAAACAACAATAAAGGAAATAATAATTATAATTTTGAATAATAAATTGAATAATATAAATAACATGAATATTTTTAAAATGAGTTACAATTAAAGGTTTATGCTAGTAGAACTTATCATTTCTTGTTCGAGCAGATGGTTGAGTCCAATTGGTGAGTATGCCAGCTTAGAACCAGTATGAATGCATCGCAGACAGACAACGCTGTCATACTGTACACACCGCGGAGTAACAATCTTTATTGCATTTCATTTTGCAACAGAAAATGAACTCCGTAGTATAATTGATCTTATATATGCCCTCTGCTTTTAAAAGCGTGCAACACATTAACATAACAATAAGTCCATGCCAAAAACTATGTGCAAATTCCATTCAAAGCTATATACACATTATAAAGGTCAGATGACCCGCGTCATGCGAAAATGGGTCTTATGTCATATGCGGCCGAAGTTGGTCCATCCTAGCTTGTCCAACCGCGCAGTCTGGTCAGGTACTACGCTGACTGATATATAAAGTCAAGCCATGATTCGTGGTCTCATATCCAAACTCGGTAGCTCCTGTGCGAAACTTTCACCGGAAACGACGGCACCGAGACGGGCGCTCGAACTTTGCGGATGCGCGTTATATGTTATATATAATAGCGCGATGTGTTTTTTCTTGCCTCAAATTAGTAAGCCCAATCAGCGTTTTATTGTGTTCTTTGCTTCTACTATTAACAAGAACTTCAACTGATACGAACATGAATTTTATTTTAATATGTTTATTTAATGCTCGGAAAACTCATTGTATATTTAGACTACTACTTATAAAACAAAGTCGGGTTTTCAAAATCTGTTTTCGGCATAAAAATTGTTATTCCAAACCAGATTTTACGCACTTTACTGTACAAAATACCGTTTGGGCCACCGTGGTTACTCATTAAAATCCAGAGGGCGAGAATGCGAGAACGCGAAAGTACGATGACGACAGTGCGACAATACGATGGCGACAATGCGTTCGTACGATTGCGAAAACGCGCTAGTACGATGACGACAATGCGACAGTGCGACAATACAATGGCGGCAGTGCGATAGTACGGGGGCGACAATGCGATAGTCATATCGTACTGTCGCCGTGGTATCATCGCAATGTCGCCATCGTTCTATCGCATTGTCGCCATCGTATTGTCGCACTGTCGCCATCGCATTTTCGAATTGCCGCCATCATACTATCGCGTTATCGCATTGGCACCATCGTACTATCGCACTGTCGGCTATCGCCATCGTATTGTCGCACTGTCGTCATCGTATTTTCGCACTGTCGTCATCGTATTATCGCACTATCGAACTGTAGTATTGTCGCCATCGTACTATCTCACTGTCGCCATCGTATTGTCGCACTGTCGTCATCGCACTGTCTGATTGTCGTCATCGTATTATCGCGTTCTCGCATTGTCGCCATCGTACTATCGCATTGTCGCCATCGTATTGTCACCCTAGCTGTCATCATCGTATTGTCACATTGTCGCCATCGTACTATCGCGTTCTCGCGTTCTCGCCCTCTGGATTTTAATGTGTAACCACGATGGCACTAACGGTATTCCGTAATACTGCTAAAGCACAGTATGATTAGGTCACTCCCAATGCTCAAATCTCTATGTCTATTTTAGTAACAACACATGTCTATGGAAGGATATATAGGTAAAAGTTACATCATTCGTGGTGAATATTTACATTATGACTGATGCTTATTCTAATTTGCTTGATGACAATTCCAACATGCTTGTTGTCTATTCGTTTATACTTGATGATTGCTGCAACATTACATCATTCATGAATAATATTTACATTATGCGTGATGTTTATTCTAACATGCTTCATGACAGTTCCAACATGCTTGTTCTCTATCGGTTATACTTGATGATTGTTTCAACATGCTTGGTGACTATCCAATGTTTGTGTGTTCTATTATTCCTGAAACCTGTCATAATCGGTTTTGCCACTAAGCGTCATTAACAACGGCAGTTAGCAACAGGCAGTAAGCAGAATGCAAGTTACTAAATTATGACATCAGGTGGCGCGCGTTTATTTTCCGTATGTTGAATAAATTACTTTTCGGAAAAAAAAGCGAAAACATCCGAATCATTTTGACTAGTAAACTGAATAAGCTGAATTAGTTCCCTTCGTTATATAATCTCCATTAAACTAAATACGTTCATTATTGTCATGAAGACCAGTAAGTTTACACAATGAATTGACTGCCGTGAATGTTTTTGATATTTGTAAGATGCAATTGGCACTCAAGAAATTATACATGTATTTTATTCAGAACATAACGGGGCTGATGTGTTGGAATTGTGGCCCTTCCCTAGTCCAAATAATTACAGTAGACGTAATCTACCGATGTGCATTGCATATCGACCTCATATTTATAAAGTAGCCCAAACCCCCATTGCCACAGACCTGTGCGTGAAACTTTCAGATTTCTCTAGTCTGTTAACCATGCTATAATTACAATTTCTATAAACACATATTTATCATTTTATGACTATATAATGTCTGTGGTATACAGAGAAACCTGAAAGTTACAAGTACTCGTGTCTAGTACTGTACAACTATTGTACTCCTCGTTGAGAAAACAACTACTTCATCTACATGTATTAAAATATCATAAAACATAATTTTCAATCAAGTTGGAAAAAATCAATAAATAAATGTCATATAAACAGGTTTGTCATGAACGTTGACGTCGCTCTTGGTTACCAGAAAAATTCCCACGCACGGATTTCAACCGTCATTGTTTACAATCAATTAAGTGCATAAGTACTTGAATTTGTATAGTGTTTTTTAAAAGTGTCCAGCTACAGGTGGTTAGCGTGTGGCTATAATACTAGTTAGTGAAAACATATTTTGGAATGATAAGTAATCATATTATAACGAAAAATCAACTTTTCTTAAAAAAAATAAGTTAAATATATATTCAACAAGGTATCCAACTCGAAATCATCCGAAAACGGGATGCATCGTTTTAAACAGCCATTACTTCATCAATTTTGCAGCGATTTTCACGATCTTGGTCTTATTCAACGCAGAAATAAATTTCCTTTCTGGAAATGTATATGTCTTGCAATATTTTTACAAATACTGGGTCAACTTTTAAAAAATAACACGATACACAACTCGCGTGACCCAGCTGTGATCGATCAGACAGTATTCATGACTGAAATCTTCACGGGGAAATGGGCATTTTCCCTGCAAAGTTCACGAACCTCGATACCATAATTCAATAAAACGTATGAAAAAAACATTCTTACCGTGCTTGCCGTAGAATTATGCATCAAAACTAACTGTCCAGCGCATTTTCAAACCTTTGTTTACATACATTTCAACCAACTGACATTTTAAACACAAGAGTGATTTCATTGCTCCAATGCGGAGTTGTGTCTTTACAACTGGAGATTTCATTCATAAATACGGTCTGATCGATAACAACTGGGTCAAGCGAATTATGTATAGCTTTATTTCTTAAAATTTGACCCAGCATGTGTAGAAATATAACAATATATATACATTTCCTAAAAGGAAATTCATTTCTGCGTTGAATAAGACCGGGTCATGAAAATCGCTGCAAAATTAATTTAGTAATGGCTGCTCAGAACGATGCACCCCGTTTTCGGATGATTTCGAGTTGGATACCTTGTTATATATAAAACGGTAGTGATTTTTTATATATAGAAAATTTGATTTTTCGTTTTAATATGATTATTTATCATTCAAAAAGATGTTTTCACTAATTATTATCATAGCCACACGCTAACCACCTGTGTGTCCAGCACGTGTGCCGGGAGAACAGGGCTTAATGTATTTTTTGTTAAGCTCTATAATATTTATATCCAATCTGTATGAAAAAATGTCGGTGAACATTATTCCGGTGTTAATTTTTGAAAATATTGAGGCATTCGTTAATTATGGATCTAAAACGGAACATTAATCCGCAAAAAAAACACCGGGCATATTGCATATTAGATCGGACACATGAAATTATTTCGAAAGAAAGCAATAAGAGTTTCAATTCTACATGAGTAAGTCTCGCTGTGCACGATTACGCTCTTACTGCTCGTATATATTTGACTCTTGGCAAATACCTAGTGTTTTATTTTGCTTAATCTAAATTGTGTCATGCATCTATATGTACTTAAAGCAGCATGACCAACAGCTCTTTCATATGTGAAAGAGATTGACACGAAATACCTACCCATCTATAATAAAGTTTATATGTGCACTTCAATATTATATTTTTAAAGCATTTTATGTGGTGCAATATAAAAGTACTCTAGTAAATTTGAAATTATGTAATCGATTTCCTCTCAACATACATGCAAAGTTCCAGATAACTTTTTCAGCAAAATCTTGGTTTACACTCTATAATAATCCAGCCTTAAAGTCTATTATTAATTCTTTTTTTTTTCAGGTAAATATAATTTTTGGCACATCCGCATTTAGGTTTATAGTCTAAGAAGAGCTCCAGATAAGACGCTTAAAGTCGTAAAAAATTGAATTAAATTTAGTAAAAAAGTAGACTTAAATTCTGTGCGTACGGTTACACATTGGAAAAATAAAATAAGAATTCAAAATGTGTGATCATGCGTAAGACTCAATATCAATGCATATAATGTAAACATTTTACGACTTTAAGCGTCTTATCTGGAGCCCTGCATACATGCATTAGTAGCATATATTGAAATATATCCATAGACTTTCTTTGGTTATTGAAGGTAAATTACTGTACAAAAATTATGGTTAGTCATTAACCAAAAAAAAGTTAAGTCTACAAACACGCGGTTAATTTCGGTTCAGTAGCAAATATCTTACAAAGGTGCGCAACTTCTCCTATAACATAAAATTTCCGTTATACGCCGTAAATTTCCGTAGTCCTCCGTAGCATTTCGGAATGACTGTCAATTGACATCATTGTATCATGCATGATAGTATGTTGCTTTGTGCTTGGGTGAAACTCACATCTTACCATCGCGTTAATTTATTAAACGCATTAATATTTGATTTCATTATGCACTGCGCCTATTGCACAAGTCTCTCTGCACAAACCAACATACACATATGCAGCATGCAATTAACGAACAAGAATGTTGCATCTGTACACATGCATGATACCATTAAGCAGAATGTAAATAGACATTGGACATCAGGCAAGATGTAAGTGTCATCAAGCATGAAAAGGTGTCTACATACTAATTGAAAGTACCATCAAGAATCATGACACAGTCACAAAGAAGGATGTAATTTTTACCTAAATACCCTTCCATATTTGTCGGCACTGTGTGTTTGCTTAATTTCACTGAAGAACGTCTACTGGTAAATCTTACAAAAAAAGTGATAAATAAGACTGAGTAGCAATTTTTTCGGCGTTGCTGTTTAACGTCAAATTTGGCCTTTCAACGAACTTCTTAAAAGCCCATTGAATTTTAATGAAGAAGTTTCCCGCTTGTAGGTCCGAATGAATTAAATCAAATTTTGCAATTGGCAATTTGATAGAAATCCCCATAAAACATTGCACATAGCTTTCTGAAATAAACAGGCCACATTGAACGCATTCACGATATCCAACAGCTCTCTTTGCAAAGACCTATCTAGTGTTTCTTGGCCGTGTAAGATCTATAATTAGAACATCGTCACCTAAACATCTACTAATAGAAGAGCATATTTTGGGGAAACAAATTCAATAAGAGTATAAAACGTCCACGATCAATAATGTGTAGTTTGTTAAAGATATCACGGCAGTAAAAACATAGCACTTTAAAGAGACCACAATCTGGTACATTTGGTCAATTGTTGCGTCCGTGGCGGACAATACATTTTTAAAAAGAAAGCGTACAAAAAAGCAAACACAAAGTTCTTCGTAAGCTTGTTTTAATCTTAAAAACACATAATCGACAGTCATTCCAGTCAAATACAATACTATCAGTCAGCACTCTAGAGATCAAAATTGCGGATATAAATATTTAATTCAGGGATATCAAGTGTATCAAGTTCGAATTCCGGAAAAAATAGCCGGTAGTCTGGGGCATTAGGTCCCTTACAGGGATAATAGGTAAATCCCCGCCCGAGCCGTAGCTAACTGATTTATTGTAGTCTTTCTAGTTGCAATTTCTGGTGAGTACAATGCGGAATATTACGGATATTTGCAACATGTCGAAGATTTTCGGAAAGTAGCGAAGAGGTTTTCGTCAGTTAATATTCATGTCCGTGCCGGCCGCTAACTTATCAGAATCAATAAAAAAGAACCAGGAAAAATCGGTACCGATCGCAAATTTCCGGAATTCCGATAAAGCTTCAACATAATTTGTTCTCAAATGATCGCGTACTCGAACGAATCTGTCCCAACGCCTCCAACTCCCTTTAAATCTCATCGGACGTACATTGATCTCAAAATCTATCCTTGACGACTCAAATCATATTTCCTGAATAGTTTGGCCTATTGACGTCCCTGTAATTATAACAATGGTCTTTTGGATAAACACCGCTAAGTTGTTGCAATATAATAACCGTTTAAAATAGTTACCGGTTTTCATTTAATAAAATGATTAAGTCATATTCGAGATTTCAGCGATTGCCAATATTTTGCTTTTGTTTCTCATAAGCATATGGTGCTTGGTATCTGCTATTGACTCCTATGTAGATTGCAAATATTACATTACCCTTACAGCGGCCGAGCGCAGATATCTGCATTTGGCCGCTAAAAAGAAAAATCTTTGCGCATTAATTTAATTCAAATCTCATTATCATAATCAAAATCATCATCATCATCGTCGTCGTCGTCATTACTACCACCACCACCATCATCATCATCAATATCATCATCATCTTCTTCTTCTTCTTCTTCTTCTTCCTCCTCCTCCTCATCATCATCATCATTAACAACAACAGCAACACCAACTTAACATCATCATCAAACAACAATAAACATCGGTAGCATACAATGTGCTTCATCAACCATACATAATTATATGCGTTAAAACACCATAATAGAACAGCATGAATGAAGCTGTCTATTATTTTTTTTTCGTTAATTGAAGGACTAGTTGAAATCTTCTATAAAAGCCCTCCCACCCCCCCCCCCCCCAAAAATAAAAAAAAATAAAACATAATAATAATAACCCTAGCAAACAACAATAAACATAGGTTAGTTAGTATACACTGTGCTTTAGCAACCATGCATAATGAATGTTTATGACTTCTGACCGTTGTGATCAAATTTAAAAAAAGCAAGATGGTATTATGCGGCACACAACACATAGATAATTATAGTTTTATACCTTAAACGTAGTTCATCAAAATAAAGATAAGTTATTATCTATGTAATACTTAAATTAGGTTTATAACGTATGCATATTTGTCTAAAACTTGTGAAATGTGATTCGTAAGCCGACGACAACATAATCATTCGGACCCTTCTCCCCACCTAACAATCGAGATTAAACACCTGTGGAGATCCCGATCTTATCAATGAATAAACCGGTTCAATGATGTCAAGTCAAATAAAACATACTATTACTATCCAAATAAATATCTATCAAAAAATGTAAATTGATATACCTACTTAACTAAAACTAAACTAAAACGATTAGCAAGAAAAATATATAAAGAAGAAGCAGGCAAAGTAGACAAATTAATTGTAACATATGTTTTCTCAGTCTCCCACTGTTGAACAATATAAATAGTATTTATCGCCACCCCAAAAGGGATCTTTATCACACGTTTGGCTCAACTAATATATAATTGTGACAGGACAAACTGTCAACAAATACCTTGTTAATGTTTTATACATAACTCCAATCAAAGGTCAACTTCCAAGGAAACTGCGGCATGTTAAAACTGTTGATTATGACAAAATGTTGTTTAGTACAAATCAGTACAATAGCGTCTGTTATGTGGCCTATACTAATCCAGTTAAATAAAACTTTAATCGCAGAAAAGTTTAGATTCTTTACACCTTTAAAGGGGCCTTTTCACAGATTTTGGCATTTTTTTTAACTTATTCATTAAATGCTTTATATTGATAAATGTAAACATTGGATCATAAAAGCTCCAGTAAAAAATCAAGAAAAAAAAATAAAAAAAAGGAAATGTACATTGCCCGGAGCAGGGTTCGAACCAGTGACCCCTGGAGTCCTGGCAGAGTCCTGTAGTATAAACGCTTATGCCTACTGAGCTATTCCGCCGAGTACACATTCTCGACGTATTTTATACCTTATATAAGCAATCTTCGTAGTTTCACAAAATTTAACGACAAAAACAGAACTCTCCAAATTATTCAATCGTTTCGCGTTGCAACGCTTTATAATTTTTAGGTTTTAAAATCGTCAAAAGATGCATATAATGGCTATATTAGAGCATGGTTAATGTTCAGTATTACTGTTTCCTCACAAATATCATAACTAAAACGAAAACTTACGAATCTGAAACAACTTTTTTCAATTTTGTCAATTTACCAAAGCGTGAAAAGATCCCTTTAAGAAAATATATATAACAGTTCTTTCCTGTTTTAACAAAATGATACATTTAAAAATAAATTATGAAGCATCGCTAGCAATATTAGAAATAGAAGTAGAAGGAGAATTATTATCAATAGTAGCAGTAGCAGCAGCAGCAGCAGTAGCAGCAGCAGCAGTAGCAGTAGCAGAATCAGTAGCAGTAGCAGTAGCACTAGCAGTAGCAGTAGCAGTAGAAGTAGCAGTATCAGTAGCCGTATCAGTAGCAGTAACAGTAGCAACAGCAACAGCAGCAGAAGCAGCAGCAGCAGCAGTAGCAGTAGCACTATCAGAAGCAACAGCAGCAGCGGCAGTGGCAGTGGCAGTAGCAGTGGCAGTGGCAGTAGCAGTGGCAGTAGCAGTGGCAGTAGCAGTGGCAGTAGCAGTGGCAGTAGCACTATCAGTAGCACTATCAGTAGCAGCAGCAGCAGCACTGGCAGTGGCAGTGGCAGCGGCAGTGGCAGTGGCAGCGGCAGCGGCAGTGGCAGCGGCAGTGGCAGCGGCAGCGGCAGTGGCAGCGGCAGTGGCAGTGGCAGCGGCAGCGGCAGCAGTAGCAGTAGCAGTAAGAGTAGCCGAAGCAGTAGCAGTAGCGGCTTTTTGCTTTTTTGTTTTAGAAGTGTTTGTCGTATAAGAAGAACGCAAGGAAGACAAATTAATTGTAACATGTGTTATCTTAGTCTCCGTTGTAGTAGTATTTGTTGTATCTACACAGCCATTTTTCAGTCACCTGAGAGACATGTTTTTATAAGAGATTTAATTGTGGACCAATACATCGTGTATTAATATCAGTGTACCCACTGGGACACCACATGGGGCGAGGATTAACAGATAAACTAGGCCTTCAACTAATTATGCGCCTAGAGGCAAACAATACTATAACTTACTGATAATTTTAGGATTGGGATGTGTTTGTATCTTATTTGAAATTAGCTAGCTTAATTCAAAAACTAATTATAGCCTCAATATTATCACAAGAACATCATCACATATTCATTGTGCAATATATAATCATATCACCATCACAATATGCCAGAGCGTTAGTATTTATTGTGCATACATATCCTACAGCAACATTTACAAAACTTATTACAAACCAACCGCTCAAGCTTTAATTAAGATTGATTTCAATTTATATTATGACATACATTAAAGATCACTGTCAATTAATTAAAAAATAGCTTGATGCTTCGTACTCAGCGATTTAAATAAAAGAAACGTTGCGTACACAATAATTGGGGTTAATAAAAAAAGTCTGCAATTAAAATAATCAAATTTAAATAATACTAGATTTAGTTTCAAATTGTCGCTCAAAAAATGTATCAGTTATATCAGTTACTAGGGAATCGATTTGTTTAATCTCCGCAATCCAATAATAATTATGGTGTTTGTATGACAAATTAATAGCTATTCGTCATTGAATGTATGATACTCATAAAAATATTGAAACAATAACCACAACAACAACAACATATGTGATTATGTATATATCTTCTTCAGATACTCTGTGTCATACTTTCAAAATTATCCTCATAAGATTCATAATAATAAAATAAACACTATTGCAATCTTAGTAAAAACCAACTTAGCCGTTATGCTTATGATTTTATGTTCAGTATGCGTGTACATTTCAATATTATATAACAACAAGTGTTCACAAATA